>NC_136483.1:55947605-55955105 GCF_053919585.1 Euprymna scolopes
AAAGATAAAGAGGAGAAAAGTGAATTTGTTTAAAGGGAAATGGAATAAACCTAATTTGGGTTTTCTTCAGATTAGCTAAAGCAGTATTTTTAAATACATACTCTCTTTTGTTAACCTCCACGCACATTATCTTTTTTTAAATTTTTTTTTTACATGCAATATATATATATATATATATATATATATATATATATATATATATATATATATATATATATATATATATATATATATATATATATATATATATATATATATATTGTTTTAACAAAAACCAAGACTTCAAAGAATGGGTTGATAGCAACAAATAGTGTATTTCATCGTTAGTTACAATATTCTTGACCTTCAGGACAAGATCAAAGTGTAGTATCTGTTCTCTGATACATACACAGCGATAGGCAGTGTTGTTCTGGCGACACATTCTCGTGCCCGGCGAGCTTGTTGGGTAGCGTTCTGTCCGCACCCCCACTTTGTCTGTCTTTCTCTGCTCTCCCCCCTCCCCCACGGGGGGGGGTCCGAGCTGATAATTTACGACCTTCCCGCGAGGGAGGGTCGGAAACACTTTCTCTCTTCCCTCCACTAACTTCCCACTCCCTCTCTCAGTTCTATCTCCCCTCTTGCCGCCTTTGGCGCCACTTCTTTTTGGCGCCAAAGTCGGCTCCCACTTTGGACGCCGACTCCACGTCACTCATTTTGGTGAATTATACAGGGAAGAGAGAGCTTTTTTCAAAAATGGACACCCCCAGCCCGGGGACCACCAATACCGATACCCCCAGCCAGGGGGCTACCACAAGAAAAACTGCTCCCCAAGAGGACGACTCCCCAACAGGGGAAGCAAAAAGCAACGGGGCATACCGCCCGGACACTAAACCGAAGGACGCCCCCCAGAAGGGAGAAAACTCACCAGCAGCTCCCCAAGAGGGCGACTCCCCACAAAGGGGAGAAAAAACAATGTTGGACGGGGCATCCCGTTCCGACAACAAAAATCAAGAGGCAGTAGCCCCAAAGGACGATAAGGGAGACAGTGCTCCCCAAGAGGGCGACTCCCCACAAAGGAGAGAAAAAACAATGTTGGACAGGGCATCCCGCTCTGACAACAAAAATCAAGAGGCAGTAGCCCCAAAGGACGATAAGAGAGACAGTGCTCCCCAGGAGGGCTACTGCCCCAAAAGGGGAGCAAATCAAGAAAACGAGGGGGCATACAGCCTAAACCTCCCCAAAACAAAAGGGGCAAAAGCTCCCAAGGACAATAAAGAGGACAATGCTCCCCAGGAGGCCGACTCCCCAAAAAGGGAAGTATTTCCTGGAAGAAGTATAGAGCAGGGAGAGTCGGTCCCAAAGGAAAGCGGAAAGGGAAATGCCCCTCAAAATAGCAACCCTTCCGCCAAGGAACAGCAAAAACAGTCCAACCTCACCAAAGATCCAACACCAACAAGAGGGTCGGCATGGGCGAAGACTATAGAGAAGCAACTGTCCCCTCAAGAGTATAGAGACTTGTACTTGACCAAGTACAGACAATACATAGAGGGGGCAGAAATTAAACCAGTGCCAGGCGCTTGGGAGGCAATCGAAGACAGAGTGCTCTCCCTCATCATCTCGGATATGCCGGAAAACCGCCTCCTAGGGATGAAAAAGGAAGACATGGCAGGGCTCCTACACAAGCTAAACATCCCGGTATTATACCTGTACCAGAGGAGCTACGCCATGTGGGACATCCTCCTACCCACCAAGGAAGATGCGGAGAGACTGTCCCTACAGGAAATTAAGTATGGGAGAATAAAACTAAAGCCCGAATACCAGGGCAGGACAAGGACCCGGGTGCAGGTATTCAATGTACCTATGCAAATATCAGCAGAAATCCTGGGATCCTTCTTCACACAGTTCGGCGAGGTGGAAAAAATAACCCCAGTGCGGTCGAAAACCGGCATGCACTTGGGCAGCTACACTGTGGCCATGAGGCTAAAGAAAGAAGGCTTCCAGGCGATACCAGCACAGCTGACATTTAAGGAGGCAACTATGACAGTAGTAGTGGAGGGGCATCGTCCGCACTGCTGGTTCTGCCAAAAACAGGGTCACATGGCCAAGAGCTGCCCTCAAAGGTCAACTCATACTCAAGTGACACTAAAGGCGGTCCCAACCTCTGAGACAGCACCAGTGTCCAAACAGGCTGTCACAACTCCTGCAACCGGAGCACCAACCCCAGCACCGAGGAAACCCAAAACTGTGCAGGAGGCCAAAGAGGAGGAATGGATCACGGTAATGAGGCGGAAATGGAAGCCCACAATCCCATCTGCCACCGTCCCACAACCAACCCAACAACTGAGGCAGCAACAACAACAGCAGCCTCCACAACAGCCGCAGCAACAGCCATGGCAGCAGACACAGCAGCAGCAGACACA
Organism: Euprymna scolopes; assembly: GCF_053919585.1. Lineage (NCBI taxonomy): Eukaryota > Metazoa > Mollusca > Cephalopoda > Sepiida > Sepiolidae > Euprymna > Euprymna scolopes. The sequence continues at coordinate 55,950,005 of NC_136483.1, forward strand.
GCAGCAGCAGCCAAACCAGCCATTGAACCAGCCGCAGCAACAACATTAGCTGCCGCGACCAATGCCACAACCAATGCCACGAAAACAGCGGCAACAACAAAAACAGCAGCAGCAGCAGCAGCAACAGCCAGAACAGCAGCAGCAGCAACAAAAACGGCTGCAGCAACCAGAAAAGCAACAGCACCAACCGGAGAAACAACAACTAGAGGAGCAGCAACAACCAACGGTCCCCACACCAATTGAGACGGGGATCAAGCGAAGAAAACACTGCTCCTCTGAGGATGAATCTGCTAGTGAGAGGAAGAGGAACTCAACCTCACCACTCCCCGGTTCATTCAAAAGAATAAAAAAGAAAAGGAAAGGGGAAGAAAAGGCAGCCCCCACTCCCTGTGAGCATACACCACCTCTAACAACAACACAACCCACTTCCACCCCCATACCACATACTGCACCAACACTAGACACCGCACTAACACCAACACCAACATCAGACACCGCACCAACACCAGACACTGCACCAACACCAGAAACTGCACCAACACCAACACCAGACACCGCACCAACACCAACACCAGACACCGCACCAACACCAACACCAACACCAGACACCACACCAACACCAGACACCGCACCAACACCAACACCAGACACCACACGACCTCTTGTCCCTGGGAGTGGATGTTGCTGCGATTCAGGAGACGCATTTCGTTTCCTCTGTGGACTGTCAGGTGCTGGCCCGAGACTTTGAGGTTTTCTCAGCATATGGCAGCCCGCGGGGGAAGGGAGTTTCCGTGTTGGTTAAACGTACCCTGTCGGCGACGGTCGACGTTGTCCATAGAGATGCGGTGGGTAGGCTGGTTGTGGCCGATGTTGCCGTAAAAGATTCTGTGTTTCGGGTGATTGCGGTTCATGCGCCCAGCACCGCTCGTGAGAGGGTCTCATTCTTCAGTCAGCTTGACGCGTTTGTAGATTGTCGGAAGCGGGTAGTGCTAATGGGGGATTGGAATTCCATCTTAGACCCCGACATAGATAAGGTAGGAGGCGGAGCTAGAGGATCGGAGAGGTGCGAGTCCAGCCTGGCTGATCTGATGGCTAGATGCGGTTTGGTCGACAGGTTTCGGTTCGAGCATCCAGGGCGGGAGATGTGGACGTGGACCAATAGTGTTTCCTCCTATCCAAATACTTATTTGGACAGGATGTTAGTTAGGAGAGGCGAAGTAGACTTCTTATCTTGTCCCACGTTCACTTGGCTAGGCCAGACGGACCATAAATTAGTTATGGCCCGGCTGAAGCTAGGAAATAGGCCTAAGTTAGCGGGGTACTGGAAGTTAAACACCTTCCTTCTGGAGATACAAGACTTCCAAGATCAGTTAAGAGAACTGATTAAAAAGGCACTAGTGGGGGCGGTTACCGGGAGTAAGTGGTGGTTAGGTCTCAAAGCCAAGATCAGAAGCTTCTCCGTCAAGTATGCCCAGCGCCTCGCACTAGGTAAGGCTAAGACGAAGAAGAAGCTAGAGCAGAAACTAGCCCAGGCTACGGGGGAGGGTGATAGGGTTAGTCAGGAACTAGCTAAGCAGGACCTTCTACGCGAGACTAGCGAGCGTTACGAAGGCCAAGTAGTTAGAGCTAGGCTTAGAAAGATAGGCAACGAAGCAGTCAATTCTGATGCAGACGTGCGCCGTGAGGTTTCTAGGCGTGGCTCGGACAAATACATTGCAAAAATCAAACATCCGAATGGACGCACCCTGGAATCGACTCGGGAGATCTGCGAGGGGTTTCGAGAACATTTTGAGGAGCGTTTTACGCAGCAGCCCGATCTTCCGGTCCTTGAGTTTAGCGACTATTTGGCCGACTCTCCCCGCCTCGAGGCGGCTAGAGCGGCTGGTTGCGAGGGCCAGGTGACGGAGCAGGAGGTCTTTACTGCGCTGAAGCAGGTCAGCTGTGACAGATCGCCAGGACTTGATGGTCTGCCATACGAACTGTACTTGAGGCTGTCGCCCATGTTTCTGCCTCTTCTGACGGATATGTTCAACCATTGGTTTGCTCAGGGATCCATCCCAGAGCAGGTAACCAAGGGAGTGATCACATTGCTGAAGAAAGGTGACGGGCATGGAGGGGAAGAGTTAGACGACTACAGGCCCATAACTCTGCTAAACACAGAGTTGAAGATTTTGGCCAAGGTCCTGTCGAATCGGCTGCAGGTTGTTATCGACGAGTTGGTTGAACCGGAACAGAACTACGCTGTGAAGGGGAGATCGATTCAGAACAACTTGCACCTGATCCGCATGATCCTAGAGGGGGGAATAGATGACGACACGGAAGCCGCGCTGATAAACTTAGATCAGTCCAAAGCTTTCGATAGGGTCGACCATCGTTTCCTGGCATCTGTCTTAGAGGCCGCCGGTTTTAAACCGGACTTTTGCAAGTGGATCTCCATAATGTATCGACAGCCCATGGCTGTCGTGCAAGTGAACGGAAAGCGCTCGAAACCCTTTGTTATCTCTCGGTCGGTTCGTCAGGGTTGTCCGCTGTCGCCCCTGCTTTATGTCCTGGCTTTGGAGCCTCTTCTCCGCAAGCTGAGACATGGGGAGGCAAATTCGGCCCTGCGCGGAATGGCTCTGCCTGGCGGCTCAGCTGCCAAGGTATCCGCGTTCGCCGATGATGTCACGATCTTCGTGTCGGGCTTCAGAGACATTGAGGTCGTGTCGGAGGCACTCACACAGTACGAAAGAATTACAGGGGCCAAGATAAACCGCAACAAGTCGGTAGGACTGCGGTTGGGCGCATGGAGTGGCAACGCAAACCTCCCTGCGCCCTTCAGCTGGACAGATGGCCCGGTCCGGATCCTCGGCGTGTGGTTCGGACCGGGTCTCCAGCTTGACAAGAATTGGTTGGAGGTACGGTCAAAGGTGGAAGCTGCAGTCAATTCGTGGCTTCCTAGGAAACTTTCCTTAAAGGGTAGAGCTGAGGCGTGCGCCACTTACGTCTTTCCTCTCATCCTTTACCGACTGGCCGTACTTCCCCTGCCTGCACAACACCTAAAAGCTCTTGTCGAACTCTTGTCCTCGCTCCTTTGGGACAGAGGAAGACACTGGGTGAGCAGACAGGTCTGTATTCAACGTCCGTGTGAGGGAGGCTTGGGAATGCCGGACTTGAAGTGTCATCGAGATGCTGAGAGGCTGGCCTTCCTGAGCCACTATATGCAGGAGGACCAACCGTGGCACCCCGTGGTTACTGCCGCCTTCCCCGACCTCGTTCTCGACCCTTCCATCGAGAGCCGTCGCAGGCCGCGGGGAGAATCTGCCTACATGAAAGAGTGCCGAGCCGCGCTAAAACGACTACCAAGGTCCAGTGACCTTGTGACTGCTACCCGTAGGGAACTCCACAGGGATCTAGTGAATGGGGCCGCTGACGACCCGCTATGCGCGCGTTTGGGGTGGCAGCAGAGTGAGATCCGCTCCGCGTGGAGCTGGGCGCCAGGTTCGAGTCATCTGAACAATTCGGAGTTCTCTCTGACCTGGCGATTGGCCCGAAATGCACTTCCACTCAACAACATACAATGCAGTTCTGGGTTTCTGGAGTCGCCTGATTGTCCCCGTTGTGGGACAACGGCTGTGGAAACTACGGATCACGCTTTCTTCGATTGCCGCGAACTCCGCCAGTACTGGTCGTATGTCAGTGGGGTGACGGCTCGCATCGATCCTGAGCATCCTCGCCCAATTACTGTATCCAATGTTGTGGACAACGTGAGGCCGCCGTGGGACCGGGAAAGACAAATGGTCTACGTTACGATTCTGGCCGTGGCGAGAATGGTGATTTGGACGTCGCGTCTGCAAGGTTGCCGGGGGTGTTGTCTTTTTCTGATCAAGATCTGATCGCGTTCTTTAAACACCAACTCCGGGTGAAGATCAGATGTGATAGAAGAAGGCTGCATCGCGCGGCATTTGACAGAAGATGGATACATGTGGCAAGTCTGTGTGTACGAAGAGGAGCCAAATTTGAATACGTGTTCCCCGCCTAGGTGTGGAACGCGCAGTTCTGTAAAGTTAAATTAAACAAGTAGTCTCTCAGCTAGCTGAGTGTGTGTTCCATCCCTCCCCGATTAGGAAGCCTCCAAGATCCCCATCCCCTCTTACCTGCAATTTTTGTTTTCACCCCTTCCTCTAAATTTTACCCATCTTGGAGAAAAAGAAATACAATCTAACCTCCATCCCTTACCCACAAAATTTTCTTTTCTCCATTCACCCCCATCTAGAGGGCATCCCCACCTAGAGATTGACCCGCAGAAGCGAGGTTCCTTTTACAAACCTAGTGGAACGGGCAGTCTATCAACTAGACGGGGTTGGGAGGGTCCTACTAATCACCTTTTGTTTTTTCTTCCCCCTCCCTCGACACAAATGAATTATTGTTACCATTTTATTGTTATCTTTTTTGTTTTTACACGTCAATAAAAAATGTTTTAAAAATTGGGAGTTACTAGGACGTCCCCCAATATGAAAGGGTGAATGCGGTATTATGGTGAAAGAAGATACTAGCTGGGAGAAACTTTTGACTTTGTTTAGTTCTGGAGTGACAAGGATGACCAACGACCCCCAAAATCCCCCCTTTTGAGTTGGCCATGTGCCTAAGTTTTTTGTTCATCGTTGATTTTTTTTTTTCTGTATTTTTTTAACATGAATAAAAGATTTTATATCTCAAAGTGTAGTATCTGTTCCAGCAGATACTGCCAGCTATGACTAGCTATGACTAGCTATGACTAGCAAAGACCAGATGTGGGGGCAACCCCACATGCCTGACCTTTAACCAGCTCCCATTTCCCACCTCTCGGGAGCTGGTCCCCTTTTTCCCTTCCCCCTCCCTTCACTCCTCACATTAAAAATCGGCCTTGTGCCTAATTTGCTCGGTGGGGGAGCAAATAAATACCATCTGTTCCGGCAGATACTGCAAGCTATGACTAGCTATGACTAGCAAAGACCAGATGTGGGGGCAACCCCACATGCCTGACCTTTAACCAGCTCCCATTTCCCACCTCTCGGGAGCTGGTCCCCTTTTTCCCTTCCTCCTCCCTTCACTCCTCACATTAAAAATTGGCCTTGTGCCT
>NC_136483.1:55960105-55967605 GCF_053919585.1 Euprymna scolopes
ACCATATTACTTTTCATGCTCGCATTTATCTATTATAATCCATGATTTTTTCCAGACTTCCAATAAATTCACTTATTCTTTGTTTAATTTCAGTCTTATTTTTGCCCTCATAAACACATATGTAATAATAATGTATGGCACTCGTCTGCTTTCAATAAAATCCCCCCAATTATCTTCCTTTCATGCTTTCATTCTCACTTGTTAGTTCTCTTTTCGAATTGGTGGCTGAAGCGACGTGGTTGCTATGGAAACCAGTCATAAAAAGCGTCGCTCACCTCCTTACATATTTTTACGATTTTGAACACCAGAAAATTCATCATAACTTTTGTTTTACTGAACGAAAATTGAATATTTTTTTTTCACAATATAGCTGAGAAAGTGATCTATAAACTGCAATGACTGTTTGAAATTTGGTCGAAAAATGAGTGAGCGGTGAAGCTTTAAAGCAGTTCTAAATGACTAAAACTGCCATTTACCCATATATTCGAACACTACCGCGTTCGAATGGTAAGAGGTAGATGGGAGGGAAAATACTCATATTTGATTTACTCTGGTAAAATCAACAATGGTTTTGAAATGAATACAGCAAATTTATTTAAAAAATCGATCCAAATTAAGTGTTTATGCTTTTTTGTCATTTTCCTGATCAATCATTGTTTTAGAAAATTCCAGATATGCATGAACACTTTCTTTGACTGACTAGATAAATGAAAAGACGGCCGTAAAAGTGAATCTCTTTACCTTACGGCGGAAGTTTCAACCTCAGTCACAAAGCCACACTTCGTTTTATAGGCTAGCATCTTTCCTCCAGGCCAGCGGTAATTAACACAAAAATTGAAGGAAATTAAGTACTTACAAATGCCATGACAGCAGGTATTTGCAGTAAACAGTCAGAGACAGCATTCAACGATAGGAAGTCAGACTATATGTGTATATATAAAGTATGAGACACTAGTGTCTGTATGTATCAAAATAATTATTTATAATTATAATTATTAGTCTTTTTAAGTTCTTTAAGTTGAGCACCGTCTGGGGAAATAAAAGCCGATTGTGTGTAAGATTACGATTTCCAGTCGTTTCATCACTATTGACTGTCTTAATATTGTGACTGTATTCGTCATTTATAGTTATTAATTTCCCTTAATTCTCATGGCGGCTGATGGTGGCCTAGAAGTAACGTTCCTAGCAAATAGAGTCAAAAGTGGCTTTGTAGCTAGGTTCAAATCTCTCGACCAGTAGCAATCATTACTTACTAAAGTGGTGATTATGACAGAATGAAACACTTGTGCCTGTAGGTATAAAAATAATTATATATATATATATAATTATTAATGTGTTTATGGGAAAAATATGCTTATTCAATTATATTTTACACTTTTATTTATGAAGAGCGATGTGTGGTAAATATAACTACAGAGTATGTACAAATAAATGATAAAAATTCTATATGTCAAATGCCAAAAGGTTGTTCATGTTACAGTTTATTTTGTCCAGCATGTACAAATTTTCAATTCTTGAGAGCACCTGTTTCGTAGCACAGAAACGATCATATAATTATTGTGTCAATTTATCAACTTTAAAAGAAAATAAAGAGAATATGGGCAGGATTAGATAAATCCAAAAAGATCCGAAGAGTAGGGGCAATTGTGTTTGATGATATATACACCATCTTTGATTTTAATGTAAAGTCATTCACGCTTTACTAACATATTAATATAATGTGGTCATATTGTTATAATTAATACTAAAAATATATTATATGATACTTTTTTAATTGATTATTTATACATAGTTAATATTTATTGTTAGATCTAGATTATGTGCTATTTGACTTACTTTGTATAATTTAAATATATGGTCGGCCTTAAACTAATTATTAAATTGAATAAATGTTTTCATTGGGTATATTTCTACATTTAAACAAAACAAACTTCTATTAATTTTTACAATTTAGTTAGAATTAATTAACGTTTTATGTTCTTTAATATGAGAGATTTCTTAATCTTTCGTTGAGTCAATTTTTCTTTTTCATGTAAGGAACGCTTTTCCACTTTAAAAGTCTACTGTATTATCTCTCTTATATATTATAATTATTTTATTGAGTACTTATATGTTATGAATTTCAGTTGTTGCTAATTAGAGACTATATTTCACTAATTTAATTTTTTTCAAACTTCAACCCCCCATATTTATTTTTTATTATCTTATCATTATTTATTCATTTATTTTATTTATTTATTTATTTATTTATTTATGAACTAATATACATTTATATTGGTGTTATTATTAATTATAAGGATGATCTTAAATATTTATTATATTAAACTCAATAATTACTTGGTATATCTACTTGAAATTGCAATTAGCTTCAAACAAATATATTTTGCCTAAAATAATCTTTTGGACTCGAATATACCAAAATTTATCCTTATATGCATTTTTAGATGTTCTACTCATGTCCAATAAATTTACTTCTTTAAATTTGTTTTATGAATATTTAACGTTACAACTAAAACTTCAATACCAATTATTCTGTTGTTATATTTGGATTATTTAGTTGGGTCCTACTAACATATATTTCAGCTCATCCCAATCATTATTTTTATTTTTTAATTTTCTATTATTTTTATACCTATTTCAATATGACTGCGCTTCTGTTAATTATTTTAAGTATAACCTTAAAATTTATTATTTTCAACCTATAATTATCAGGTATAAAGATTTCAATGAAAATTTATGATCAACTATAAATAAGTATACAATTTACTCCACTTAAATAAATCAAGTTCCAACTTGCATTTATTTTTAAATACACTTATCATTTACTATAAATTACTTATTTATTATTTATTAAATATATATATACCGTTACATATAAAGATTAATGCGAATCATGTCAATCATGCTATTATTATATTTGAGTTATTTATTCGCATAATTCTAGCTTAATATTTAAACTCTCTCCACCATTCCTTTTTTTATTATTTAAATATAAATTGCATTTTTTAACCTATAATTATCAGGTCTAAATATTTCAATCAGAATTTATAATTAGCTCCAAACAAGTGTAAATTGATTAATACACTTTATCACACTTAAAGAAATCTTGTATATATTTTACTATAAATTACTTATTCTAATTTAATATATATATATATATATATATATATATATATATATATATATATATATATATATATATATATATATATATATATATATATATACCGTTACATCTCTATTTGGGTTATTTATTTTTGTCATTCTAACTTAATATTTTAACACACCTCACCATTCCTTTTTTTTTTTTAAATACAAGTTTAAAACTTATTATTTTCAACCTATAATTATCAGGTATAAATACTTCAACTACAATCATAATTATCTTCAAATAAGTATACATTGACTAATCGAATTTACTGAACCTAAATCGAATTTCTACTCATATTTATTGTTAAATACACTACTCATTTACTATACTCTCCCAATTTATTAAATAGATTTATAACTAAAGATTTTTATGATATTTTATGACATTCGAGTTATTTATATGGGTTATTCCAACTTAATATTTCAACTCCTCCCTCCCACCATTCCTTATTTTTCTTAAAATATAAATCAATAATTTACACTGTTGAACCTAATAAGGTTTTAGTCGAGACAGGATGTACCTAGATCTATGCCAATAGTTTTGAACTACATTTTGTCGTTTGTTTAATATTTACTTTTCCAAGTTCAACACGCTTGACTTTATCATCACTAATAATTCACCTCTCTCAACTAGGATTTTAAACACAGCAAACATGGTACAAATCAATTTAAATGTCTTTTGGAGACCGTATTTATAATAAATAAAGTATATACATAGGTTTAACAACTACAAATTTATCGAGATGTCTGCCTTACAACGTCCCTTTGTGACACCAGCTCAATAGCTGAACACCTGCTCTTTCTCTAAATTCCAAAAAGTGTTGTTGATAATACCACTATATCAGAACAATAAAACAACAAAACTAAAATTACAAATGCTTGAATTCCTACAAAGAAAAAGAAGCAAGCAAACCAACTATTAAAAAAAAAAAAATTCCAATACAGTAAAAGTGCTTTAAAATGCTTCTAACGATACTACAACTTTATTAATAGTAGCTCCAACTGTTACGTTCTATATATACTAAAATTCTTCACTTACATTTTATTATATTTATAAAGAAAAATGTATTCTTTGATTTAAAATAATTTTATTTCAAGAAAATCGGAAAGGACGGGTAGAATTTAAACCGCACATTTAATGTTTTTAGTGTAATACTTTTCCAGCTAAACAATTCAGGCATTTATTAAGTCCTCTTTTTAAATAACATTCATAAAAATCGGATATTTGAAGTTTTTAAGGGAGTTCTTTAAGGTGTGGGTCACGTGGATATTCAGCAGGTGACACCGAGATTGGGAACTAATTATATTGTTTATCCTGAGAATTTTATACATATGATATGAATTTCACCGAAATAGGATATATTTGAAATATTTGAAAGAGGTTCAGCTTATATTGCTCCCTTCGTGTAAGAGGGCACAGAGATTTGGGACCATTTGTATGATTAAAAAAATTGGAAGGTTCTATTGGCGATAGGAACTGACCCATCAAATGGAGCTACGTGCTACTAGCAACCAATCAGAAACCAGAATCACTCCATAAAAATATCATATCTTTTAGAATTCCTGCACAAAATTTTCCGTGCCCACACGAGAAAGATCTTTGCTCTTCATCTGCAAACTTTTAAACTTCAAGACTTATAGAGATTAGCTATCCACTGAAAACTGTTTTTTTAATCTCCAAACTCTTCTGAAATTAAACATGGCTTTCAGTTCAAAGATTGCCTTCCTCAGAAAATTTTCTACTTAGGATATAAATTTCATAAAGAATCGAAATTCTTAAAGGGGTGCCATTGTCTTCTCCAGTAAATTTTACAAAAGAATACACCTTTAAATTTTCTGTAGATTCTCTAAGCTTTATTTCTATAAGGAACACACAAGCATCATATACACATACATGCAGACATTTTTCTTTACACTTTTTCACACTCAAACAATGAATATTACCATTTGGCTGTAAGGGCTACTATTTGCAATCGTGTCTAACAGAGGACTGTGAGTAGTTGAACAGCAAGATGTTTGTTGACATTACATTTAAATTTCTGCTGGTACGTACAGTCAGGCAAACAGAAAACAGGGAGGAGGATCCCAAAGTCTGCCAATCTGAGGAAATAAATTATTAGACTAGAAGGCTTTCCGGCATCTAGAGATATTTGAGATATATATGCACGCACGCGTAAACTCGTTTCTAGCGGAAACGAAAGTATTTCATATATTTACATTTCATATTAATCTATCAAGCTCATTATTTTTGAAGTAGGAAATAAAATACCATATCATAATATGATTTGTTCATTTTATAAAGGTTAATGTTTTTCACCCTCATCTGTCTCACAACCAAAATGAATGTTTTCTTTCTCTTTCTTTTCGGGTGTGGATATAAGTTACCATGGACGCCAGTCTTAACCCATATGCCCTTCCAAGAACATTAACACCCCATAAATCTCACAATCGCAGCTCAATTTGAAGCCATAACGCCCAGAGAATGTCTCTCATCTTTAACTTGCGATTATTTTTCTGTGGGCAGTTCAAATTGACAATCGCCAACATCTCTCGTTCTTTCTCTTCCCAAACTGTTTGGATCTGCCCACAACCCCACCCCACCCCACTTTCGTCCGTTTCCAATATTTTCATGAATCATATTTGTTTTTTGTTTTTTTTAGTTTGAGGGAAAGGTTTCTGAAGGCCTCTCTAATGAGCCATAGTTTGTAAACAATATCAGAAGTTAAATTCATATTGGAGTTTGAGCCAATCTATACAAGTTTCAATATGTGTCGATATTTATTCTTTAATTGCAACATTTCTTAAATTACATTAACCTATATATCTATCTGTCTATTTATCTATCTTCCTCAGTTTGTTCGTATCAGCATATTTTTTTAATCTTTCAGCGTATTCATATCTATCTGTCTACCTCTCTGTCTGTCCAAGATTTTCATAGGTATATATATATATATATATATATATATATATATATATATATATATATATATATATATATATATATATATATACACACACGAATGCATGCATGCATATATAGAGACGGTCAGATAAATAGTTAGAGAGAGAGAGAGAGAGAGAGAGAGAGAGAGAGAGAGAGAGAGAGAGAGAGAGAGAGAGAGACCTTGAATAAAACTAGTAAGTTGAGATCGTGACATTGTCCGTGGATATATATCAGCTCTACTAATAATAATAGTTTTAGCATTGAATATATACCAACTTTGTTGCTAAGTAATAATTTTGAATCTATCCTATACACACACACACACACACACACACACACACACACACACACACACACAATATGTTGTGTGTGTGTGTGTGTGTGTGTATGTGTGTGTGTGTTTGGAAAATCGATGGAATATTTTCAGGATTATAATCTACGAACAGGTCGCCCGTCATTAGCCGATCGTAAAATATGCTTAAATATGATATTTTAATCTAGTAAGATTTTGTATTTATTATGATGGAGCCAGTCTATCTACACTTGTAGCCAAATTGAATATTGAAATGCTCATATCTTTGGTTCTATGGGGCGAAACTACATAAATATTTGCAGGCTTTTTGAAGATTATAATACTATTCTATGATTAAAATTTATGACAATTGGTAAAAAATAACTTATATTTTCAAACCAATAAAATATGCCCAAATTTGCCTATATTTGTATATATAGTGTCCTGGCAGACCAGCTTCAGTTTTGCTGCTTCGGTTGTCTCTCCTGTGGCCTTGCCAGGCCACTAACAGATATAACACCATTTTTGGAAATTTTATAAGTTCCAAATCCTAGCGAATATTGATCAGCATTTAACAAATGAAGGCTCGTTGGAAATGTAATGACCTGAATTTTGTAGTGAACTATGTGACATTTACTCTTAAGATCGCACATTAAGGGATCATCCATCATCCACAGCCTGTTTTTGACACTTTTTTAACTATAAAATGTTTCAATCATAGTCATTTGTTTTCCTAGTTTTGCATATGAATTACAATATATCTGATATTTTCCCAAAACCTCTAGCCTTGATGGAGGGAGACTAAAACTATGGTTTTGAAGGATCTGAAATAATAGCAAATGGGGACTTGATCCTAAATATTTCTCTTATGTTATATCTTCCCTCTTTGATTTCCATATATAAAGTAAATTTCACAGTGTATAAGGATTGATACTGGAGATATTCATAACCGTACCCTATTTTCAAAAGAAGGAAGATATAACATATATTTGGAATCAAGTCTCCACTTGCTGTTATTTCAGATCATTTGAAACCATTGCAGCAAGTTTTAGTCCCCCCCTTCCACCAAGGCCAGAGATTTTGGGGAATATATATATATATATATATATATATA
>NC_136483.1:55972605-56040105 GCF_053919585.1 Euprymna scolopes
AGTAAAGTATGATTAAAAATGTTTGATCCCAGGTTCAACTATTCCCATATGTAGGGAGTGATATCTTATTATATTCAATAAGTTCACTGAGTGTTTATCGACAGTAACTTTTTTTTCGAAAAATATTCAGGGCAAATATCTATTTAATCCATAAACGTAATCCTTTTAAGTACTACATCGCTGGGTCAGAATGAACCTGTAAATAATATCAACTAAAGAGTTGATTCTATATTTCTCAAAATTCTCAAATTAGGACCTCACAACTGGATGCAGATTTGTATCGAACAATATTAATTTAAGGGCTTACTCTACATTTCTCAAAGCTCCTGAATTTGGAACTCACCAATGAATGCAATTTAAGGTCGTATGCAGAACTTTATTTCATAGAGAGAAGGTAGGTATTAATAAAAAGTAAGAAATTTGTTTGGAATTAAATTTATCTCAATATGTACATAGATACTAACAGCAGAATTAATAATTAATGCAAAATTTTAGTGTTTTAAGTGGTGAGAATATGTGAAATAATTTTGGTTACAGACAAACACCATTATTAAAATGAAATGGAAGTATAAGTAGTTTCTTAATTAAAGTATAAAATTATTTGTAGAAACGAGGGTATTAGTGCTGTAATGGAGACCAACCTCAATTATATAATTGTTTAAGCTGAACAAAAACGCATTCAAGTCTTCATATTCGTGGCGCAGTGGTTAGAGTACTTGGAAAAATCAATTGTAAAAGTGATATTATCCTGAAGGTTGAAGGTTCAATTCTCAGTGTGGGCGACTGAAAATACAGTTGCAAATTTGTTAGGACCTCTATCCAGTCATGGATGATGGAACGAGAGTATGATACCTCTGTGAAGTAAATAACGGGTTCCATTCGAAATTCCGTCCAAATTCCCGAGTTCAACAGGATCATTCTTAAGTTCGACAAGATATACCTGAAGAAGGCCGGAGGTTACATCAATTGAAAATGACATGCAAGATGAGAACAGTAGTCCAAAGAATCAAAATACTACGAATCCTCATTTCAAAAATTCAGAAATTGAGCCATATCTGCTGCATTTAGTTTTAAGTTGAAAATATAGGTAGTCTCTTAGAGCATGAAATTATTTGTAGAAAATGAGGATATAAGTGCTGTAATGAATACCAACCAAGATTATGAAATTGTTTAAGCTGAATAAAAATGCATTCATATCTGTTGCATTCAATTTAAATGCGCTGCCATTGAGAAATGTACAATCTTTCTTTGATAACTCTTTGGAGAGGTGACGGTGCTTAAGTTGTTAATGTCACAGATTGATAACCTGGGTGTGCCGAGTTTGAATCCAGTTCGTTCCACAGAAACAGAGATGTTCCCTCCTGATATTTTTCTAGAAGCAGGGATGTTCTTTCCTGATGTTTTTCTAGAAAGAATTCTAACTAGAAAGATATTTGGGAAACGAATGCCAACAATAGTCATCTGATTCATTCAAAATCAATGGTACTCAACAACAGCAACAAAAGCAATTTATATTTACTAAATTCTTTGCAACAAGCCGTTTCTAATAGACATTGTTTTTTAACTTAATTTCAACTCAATTAGCTCAACCAATTTTCGAGTTTTAATTATGTGTTTATTCGGAAACTAAAATGTAAAAGTAAAGTATATATCTTTATATAAAAATAGTCTGTTCGTTCCCCATTGCAAGCATTCAAATTTCAGCTGATAGTCCCAGCCCAGATAATTAATTCTCTGAAGAGAATTAATGATGCTGATCAGACCAAAGCCTGTCAACCCAACCAACTATAACTCGTTTAATTTGAAGAGATTACTGTCTATAGCTTAAAAATGGAGATCTGGTCGTGTTGCACCACTAATACTTCAATAAAAAGTCAAATATTAACAGGTAAAATTATAGAGGAATAAAAGGTGAATCAAATGAGGTATAGGTTGTTTAAACAGTTGCATTAAGTTTAGCTTAAATTTGCAGTTTTTTTTTTTAATTATAAGTGCAGACTTTCTTTTTGGCTCCACTGTATATATAGTCATTCACATACAGTACTGTTTCGTTGTATCACAGCTTATCAGGGCAGCTAGACTAGCAACCACCTCAAGCCAGGATTGAAATTCGCCTGTCAAGGCAACAGTCAGCACTTTTAATCATTTCGCTATTTGGCTGCTGCTGCTTCTGCTGAGATGGGTATGCAAGATTACAATGTTTAAACATTGTTCAAACGCCTAAGATCTATTTGTTTACATAAAGAGCATAGCTTTTTAATGTTGGCAGCAGTTTGTCACCTCGTCCCCAATATTCGCGACCCAAGATAGGGAGCATTTATAGTCATCCACATGTAGTACTGTTTCGCTGTATTACAGCTCATCCATGATGCTGAACTAGCAACTACTGCAAGCAAGGGTTGAAACTCGACCGTCTAGGCGAAATTAAGTTTACCTGTCATCCCTTTTTTTTAAAAAGATGGAAACGGCGGATCATCTAAGACAAGATTCAAGCAAGCAAGCAAGAAAGGACGGCCAGACAGTCCACAGGGTTTTATAATATATATATATATATACATATACATATGCTCAGAATGTAGTGAATGGAAATCAACAATGATGCCATGGTATCTCATCTTTTAATAAATCATCAATTGCTTTGCCGATATTTTCTTAGGCCAAATAAGGGATACTTATCTCCTGGAAAAGGGGATCTAAACACTGAATACTTATGTCCACAGGCATAACCCTGCTTCTTGCCGGATGCTTTAGCTGCCTCAAAGGGTTTCAGTAGTAAGAATAAGATGTTGGATGGTCAGAAACCAGCATCTCCAGCTGAGTTAAGAATAATTTAGATTTCTTAATACTGATCCTGGTATTGCTTTTACTGCCTTCCAACAGAGATACTAATGCCCCTGAGCAATTCTAATGTAGCCGAAGTCATATGTGCAAATGCAGCAATAACTGTGCTATTTTATTATCTCTCTGGTTTTGCAAAATGATAACCTTACACCATCCCCACTATTACAGTGCATGGCAAAGGCCCACAGAATCCCTTTAGCTCAAAGTATATAAGAATATCTTTGCCTCCTCTTGTGACCTTGGACCGAAGATTGAGAATCAAATTTGATTGGCAGCAATAAGCTTTCAGAGACTCGAGGGCCATGTTGTTTTCCTCAGTAGAGACTTGACCATTAAAAGCGCGGTCAAGATTTATTGGCATCCCAACAGAGTAAGTAATCCAAGAAATGGAAAACGAAAACCGAGAGGCAATTATTGTTATCATCACTCCTTTAATGTAAACACATGAGTTATTTACATGATTCGAACTGTTATTACTTATCGTCGCCATCTTCTTTTGTCTGGTTTCAACTTTCCGATGCATATACTTTACCAGTATAATCTATTCACTGCCGAGCGTTTTGCTATATCCCATGTGGAATCCAGTTGCTCTCCCCCCCTCTCTCTCTCTCTCTCTCTCTCTCTCTATATATATATATATATATATATATATATATATATATATCATGCTTGGGGTTGTTATAGCCAGCCTTCTGCAATGAAGTATTATTGTTATTTGCATATTAGTTTGTCAGTTATCCTCATTGTGCTTTTTATATAGACAACATTTCGACTGTTGTACTCTCCAGCCTCTTGAGATATAGCATTGCTGTTATTTACACATTGTTTACATGTGTTACGCCGTTATCTTCATTGTGGTTTTATATAAACAAAATTTTTGACCGTTGTACTCTCCAGCCTTCTGAGATAAAGTATCGTTATTATATACATACTAGTAGGACTATCCGACCTTACCAGGAGCAAAAGTCTAATTAAGATTCTATCTCTCTACCCATCTCTTTGTCATTCCCCTTCCACTCTCTTTATACAGGGTGTGCCAAAAGAAGCTGACGGATTTGAAATTTGGATTTAACCGTGTCTAGGAGTGAGAGACTAGTAGAAAATGCACCAGCCGAAATGTGACAACAGTATTCCATACATGGGCGAATGGTGATTTTGTAGAGGTACGGGATACTTTCAGGTATAAGTAACTTTCTAGCACAGTAGAGAGAGCCTATCCTCTTTGCAGCAGCCTTGGCAATGCCCTTAGTGTATCTGTTCTAACTCATATTCCCTGTGAACATTACGCTGAGGAGTTTGAACGAAGTACTTTCAGGTACTTTTATGGCTATTGGTGGTTGAGAAGGTTTCTTATAATTATTAAAGGAAAGAAGTTTAGTTTTGGCAACATTGAATGTTACCATCCATATTTGTCCCCATTCCACTACAGACTGGGTATTTTCCTCTAGGGTTTCCACCATTGCTTTGGATATGTGTTCATTCGTTTTCGCCTCATGCCTGTTACTAAGTGTGGTGTCGTTAGCAATTATACCCATCTCAGAGACAATTTTATCAGGGAGGTAATTTATGAATATCAGGAATAATAAATGTCCAAGGATCGACTCCTGACGTACAGCTGCATTTATATCATATTGTTTAGATGTACAACCATTGAGGACAACCTGGATTCTTCTCTTATTTAAGACTAGCGGGGGTACCCAGCGCTGTCCGAGCGTTTAGAGGTGTGTGTGATTTTGGGTAAATCAAAACAAAAGAATAATACAAAATCGTTGCTCGGGTGTTTATGTCGGGGCTGGGGGGTAAAAAAATGTTTTGGGAGGTAAGTAGGAAGCCTTGAACCCAAAGCCTTGAGGTGAAGTTGGAAAATAAAGTGTGAAAAAAAAAAAAAAGTGCAACGTTAACCGATCGACCACCAAGAAATAGTAATGGAAACATGTTTGAATTTATTTAAATATTAATAATTGGCAGGTGCCCGTACTTAATGAAGTCAACTTTCACTGCAAGGCAGTTTTTTATTTACTGCGGGAACGATGTGCTAAGCTTAGTTTCGCTTTTATACGAAAAAGCCGAATCAACACGCGGCAATCCAAAATTCTGGAATATTTAGCTTTTCAAAGTCGGGCAAATTACATAGACAGGCGATCCCCATTGTTAACTCATAGATATTATAATTTACACATGATATAAAAAGTTTTAAGAATGAGCGAGCCGAGCGAGAACCAAGCGGAAAAAAGCCTTTTGCAGACATACACAAAAAGCAAACATAATACATACAAACATACATACATACATACATACATACATACATACACACACACACACACACACACATTTTCGCTTTTATATTTATAGAAGGATTAAATTATGTTAAGTATTCGTCTAGTAATATCATATGATCTGATTTTCATGAGGAAACCATCGTGCCATACAAAATGTCAAAGGCCTTAGATATCTAGCCCTCTCTGTCTTATCCAGTACATGGTATGTACGTTTAGAGATTACACTTAGAATGTCTGCAGTAGAACGTGCTTGCCTGAATCCATACTATTAGTCGGACAGAAGTTTAGCAGCTTTAAGATGGTGGGCTCAAATATTTTGGTGGAAAGAGAGAGGAGGCTAATAGAGCGATAGTTTAATGGATCAATTCTTTCGCCAGAATTCTTGTAAACTGATACCCCAGAAGCAGTTTTCCAGCTGTCAAAAAAGCAAGATTCGTTGCTGAAAAGTTTGGAGGGAACTGGAGCAACCTCAGTGGAGTATTTTTTAATGCGATCAGGTCCACATGCTTTTGAGGTGTCTATGTTTTTATGATATCCTGTACTTGAGAAGGAGTGATTTTCAAATCATCTAGTGTGGTTTCTACTTGCAAAGGAAAATTTAGGAGAGAGTGGTTTGCTAGATTCAAAGTAGAGTTGGAGGCAAACTGACGGGCAAGCAGGTTAGCCTTCTCAGTTGCCATGCAAGCAACTTCACGATTGCTAGATAGTGAGAGAATTGTTGATTACCCATTATTTACTATACTGTTGTAGATTTTCCAGAAATCACAAGTTCCTAATTTCTACGCTTCAATGCATTTTCTGGTGGTATATATATTCTCTCTTAGATGTCGCTATTTTTTCTTAAAATTACTCCTAGCTTCTATAAACTCTTGTCTGCTTGTAGTGGACTTATGTCGTATATGTGATATGCATGCTGCTTTAAAGCAATGGCAGCTGACCAAGTAGAAGTAAACCATTGGGGAGAATGGGGTTTGCTACGGAACTTCCATGTTGGAACATGTGCTTCAATTGCCACTTTGAACCATTCAGTAATCTTATTTGTACGATGTTCTGCAGAAAGAGAAAAGATATTTCCCCATGGGGCATCTCTGATGTGATCCCTGATGGCATCTCAGTCAGCCTTATAGTAGTACCTTGTCGTTTTAAACAAAAGTTCTTCAACTAAGTGTCGAGAGTTTAGGGTAAATTACTTAGGACTTCTATCCAATCTTGTCTGATGGAACAAGAGCGATTTACTCTCGTGGATATGGATTCCATTAAAAAGTTCTTTACAAATATTTGTGGAAAGCGTTCCATTCGAAATTCCATGCAGATTCTCAAATTCGACAGAAAGATTCCCGATTTTGACAGAAAGATTCCCAAGTTTGAAACGATACACTTGAAAAAGCTGTGCGATTACATTGAGTGAAACATTATCGAATAACATTATCAAGATAAGAATACTAGTTCGAATAATTCAAATAATTCAGATTCCATTAGTGATGGAACAAAGAGCACGGATAATAAAAACTGTGAAGTAAATAATATTTTTCTAAGTGAAAAATTAGTTATATAAAATTTTTGTTTTGTCTTTGATTACTATGAACCAAAAACATTCTTTGCTTGACTTTTTGCTATGAATAAACCAGTGTTCTTAATTCTTTTTTTTTTTTGTCATGCGATTCCAATCAATTCATATATATCAGTAAACTTTTATTAATATTCCTGTTTTATTTTTTTCTCTATACACATCCTTATAAAAAATATCTATTTATCTATTTATGAAATACTGTGACAACATTTGTGGATGCTCAGAACATCTCCTCCTGCCTTGACAGGTTACAAAACCGGCTTCAAAATCTGGTTGGAGATGTCTTCTCCCTGCTTCCATTTTCTCACAGAAAAACATTGCAAGTCTATCTCTGCTCTATTGTTATTTTCATCACAGGTGCTCGATTGAGCTTAAATCTGTCCCCCTCTCATAAAACATTCATGGCAAACACACGTCTAGCTACATTCACTGCCAATAATTTCTTTTTATCTGTACTTAAAACTAAATGAAAATTCCATGAGCAAAGCTTCTTTCCTAAGAATTTCCATCTGTGGAACACAATACCATGGAGCTGCTTTCCAGCTAGTCGTTTTCGAGTCCAATGTAAGCAAATTCTTGTTGAGCCGTTCTTTATATAATCAATTTCCACCCAATTTCCACCATTACCGATTATCACAGTGTTCATTCATCCTCGAGTGGTCTCTGGGCCTTAATAAACAGTGACTCCCTTGTAAAAAAAAATTTTTTTTTTTAATAAATAGTAAGTAAAGGATAGATTCTACTTAACTGAGTAGGATAGACTATACTCTGAAGTTTTAGTAGAGTAACTAAGAAGAAAATTTATTAAAAAAATACTATATTCGTATGAGCTAATCCATGAAATCATACATTTTCTTCCCTTTTTTTAAATTTTATTTATTTGGTCATTTACATTTTTTTCACATCATCTAGCCATGTTCAAATCTGAGATCAAATATCAAGATATTTTCCTATTGCCGCAATTGGCCATATCAATTTATAGAATTACTGTTGCTGCTAATTTTTATTGAATCAGAATATACAGATATAGAATTCATGAAGATCATGCCTCAGGTTTGTCTGGTCCTTTTTATTGGTTGCAGCTATTTGATAACCTGCAAGATTGTAGGTTTTTACTCCTGACACTGAGAGTAGCCAAAATTAGCAATTGCATACAAAGTCGGGGAAGGTTTTGTGCAGAACATACAAAGAAATGGTGCAGGAGCAACATTGCAGTTCTATACTGTAGCAGAATTAGCAGTAACCAAAATGAGAAATAGAGAGCTTACCTCGGATACGTCTGTCTTGGGCTGAGCGAAAGAGAGAGTTCCAAGATGGCGTCCATGGGCTTTTATTAGCATTTACCCAATGTAATTATCGTTGAATCACGGCTGCTCTCACGCGATTATGCAAATATGTTGTTCCCGGCCGCTATAAAGGCAGGACACTGGAAAGGAGAGGGGGCGTTCTGCAGATTGTGTGTAGGTGATTCTGGCGAGTAGATTGTGCTTGTTACGACCCACGTGTCTGCGAGAAGCAAGTTTTTGTTCCGTCTGTTTTTAGTTGTATTTTTTTGTTTGTTTGTTTTGCCTACTACATTTTTGTTTCAAGCTATTTCGGCCCGACTATGGCGAAGGGGCGGATAAGCAGCGATATTATCAAGCCGTTCTCTGGCGAGAGAGACGGTGTAGCGTGGCTGAAAAAAGTGAGACTTGTCGCACAACTTCAGCAGGTGGATGATGTAGTGAGTCTGCTACCTTTATATCTGGAAGGTGATGCACTGGCCCTCTACATCGAAATGGAGGAGGACGATCAAAGAGAAATAGACCAGATTGAGGCCCTATTAAAGGAGGCATTTACCGACGCCGCGTTTGCAGCATACAGAAAAATAACTATGGTTAGATGGGCTGGCGAATGTGTGGATGTTTATTTTATGCCAACAAAATCAGGCAGTTGGTTGGATTGGCCGGATTCACAGGAGATGGCTTAGAGAGACTCACAAAATTGACTTTCGTCACTGGGTTCCCTGACGCTATCTCAATTGCTCTTCAACAGGTGCCCAACATCAAAGTCCTGACCATGGGGGAACTAATGTCGAGAGCAAGAATTTTGATGACGACTGGGGAACACAATCAGGACGTGGTTGCGGCCACACGCTCACCCAACAACCACAGGGCCCAGAATGTTCCTGTTAGTGTGACCTGTTTCAAGTGCAATACGAAAGGCCACTTTGCAAAGGACTGTTGAAAACGTGGAACACAGTGTTACTGTTGCGGTGAGAGTGGACACTGGGTTCGGAATTGCTCGGGAAACGAGCACGGGGAGGACGCATAAGCACCAGTCTCCTTCCCCACCAAGATGCGAGCACGACGCTCCCGGTGATAAGCATCCATGTTGACAGGACGTGATGTTTGGCGCTTATTGATACAGGATGCTCTAGGACTATTTTACATGCAGACCAGTGTCGGTCTTGGAGAAAAACGAACGTAGATGTCAAAACGATTGGTGGAATGTCCCATGCGTGCTGCGGTGTTGGAGCGGTCTCTGTGTCCACTGACGAAGGTGTGACTGCCAGAATCGATGTGTTGGTAGTGCATGGCAAACCACTGGGGTTTGACTTACTTCTAGGGATCGACGCCATACAAGCTCTGGGAGGTGTTGTTGTCGAGCCTACAGGATCAGTGTGGCTGAGCGTCAGGAAAAATATTAAATGTGCAGCCATTTCTATTAATGAACCGGATTTCACCGCCACCTTTGATCATCAAAACCGAACGTGGACCGCATCATGGAAGTGGTCTGAGGACCACTCCTCTGAAAGACTACACAATCCAGTGTCAGAATACCCAGTGCCGGCAGAAATCCGTGAAGAATACACGCAGGAGCTCCGCACCTGGATAGATAATGGTTGGTTCGTGCCGTACCCAGAGGATAAATTGGGACCTCCCAAAGGCCTAATTCCCCTGATGGCTGTGATGCAGCAGAACAAAGCCAAAGTGTGCCCGGTAATGGACTACCGGGAGCTAAATCATTACGTAAACGTATTTACAGCCAACACAGATGTTTGTGAGGCTAAGCTGCGCGAATGGAGACAAAAAGGTGCTAACATGTCTCTACTGGACCTCAGGAGAGCATACCTACAAGTCCGGGTCCATGAGACACTGTGGCCATACCAGACTGTGGAAATCGATGGGAAAAATATTGCCTGACCCGTCTGGGGTTCGGTTTGAATGTGGCTCCCCTGATCATGAGAGCAATTGTCAGCGAAGTATTGTCTTAGGAAGAAGTTGTAAGCCGTGCAGCATCTGCTTACATGGATGACATTTTTGTCAACGAGGATGTGGTGCACGTGGCCCATGTAAGAGAACACCTAGCACAGTTCGGGTTGGAGTGCAAGAACCCAGAGCGGTTGAAGGACGATGCATGGGTGCTGGGATTGGCGGTCTGGATGGAACACAGTGAACTACGGTGGAAGCGAGGAAATGCAATTCCAGAGGCTCCCAGCATTGTTATGCGACGAACAATGTTTTCCCTGTGTGGTCGACTTGTCGGGCACTTTCTGGTGTGCGGTTGGCTTCGTGTGGCTTGTGGAATGCTTAGAAGGAGAGTAAGATCGGTAACGAAGGGCTGGGATGATGAAGCAAGGGATGCCATACTGCATCGTATGATGTTCGAAACCTTGGAATCTGTGCAGCGGAACGATCTGGTCTGGGGAAATTGGTGTGTGGATGGCAAAGAGCTGAATGTATGGGTCGATGCTAGCTCCCTAGCAATTGGTGCAGCCTTGGAGATGTGCGAAACTGTGTTGGAGGATGCATGTTTGCTGCGACCTGAAGGTGACTCTCAACATATCAACTTAGCCGAGCTGGATGCCGTATTGAAAGGTATCAATTTGGCTCTACAGTGGCAGAGCAAAGTGCTACACATAAAGACAGATTCTGTCTGCATATACCATTGGGTGTCGGACACGCTAACTGGAAAGGCGCAGGTACGCACCAAAGCAGCAAGCAAGATGTTTATTAGGAGGTGACTAAGCACTCTAAAGGAGCTCGTGAAAGAGTACAGGCTGACAGTGGACGTGACGCTGGTTCCATCAGCACGAAACATTGCTGACCGATTGACACGAGTACCACAGACATGGTTTGAGGCAATGAAAAAGAAAAACGGGCTTGATCCGGTGATAGGCGCGGTTCACACAGACGAGATGGATGAGAGTTAAATCATTGCTATTCACAAAGGTAGTGAACATCCGGGGGTGCGACGCACTACCTACTTTGTCAAGAGAAGTTGCCCAACAACGACAAAAGCAACCGTTAAAACGGTCATACGGAAATGTGAGGAATGTCAGTCCATTGACCCAGCGTCAGTCAGGTGGGAAAAGGGAAAGCTGAAAGTTAACGAGAATTGGCAAAGAATTGAAATAGATATCACGCATTATGGCACCTTCCATTTTTTAACTCTGACAGACTGTGGTCCATCGCATTTCTCCATTTGGAGGAAATTGGCAAGGCAGGACTCGGCAAGCGTGATCCATCAGTTGGAAACAGTGTTCCTCAAGCATGGCTCGCCGCATGAAATCCTTTTAGATAATGACACGGCTTTCTGCAGCAATGCATTCTAAGCATTTGCAGATAGATAGGGAGTTCACTTGCGATTCCGTTGTGCGTACGCTCCAGCCGGGAATGGCATAGCGGAGCAATGTCACCGTACAGTGAAACGAATAGTGGCTAGAATGCGCTGTCCCATACAGGAAGCTGTCTACTGGTATAACATCACACCAAGAGACGACACATCTCCCTTCACTGTGCCTGCCAACAGGATTTATCGATATGAAGTTCGAGTAAAGGAGACCAATCTCGCAACTGCGTCTGCAGATCCCAAGGACAGCTCTTACCAGGTTGGAGATCGCGTGTGGGTCAAAAGACCACAAAATCGATGTACCACGAGGTTCGGCAAGGTTGAGGTGACCAAGGTAATCAGCCCTCAATCGATTTTGGTGGACGGTGTGCCTCGCCACGTGAAAAATCTGCGCCCTCGCCATTCTGTTGTTACATTGGAGGAAGAGGAAGTACAATGTCTTCTGAACGAGCAGAGAGTATAATGCAGGACGATGGAGAGCCATATAATGCACATACTGAAGAAGCGGAAGAGGGACCACCCGTCTTGCCTTTACGAAGGAGTACCCGACAAAGACGGAGACTGCCCCCCTGTCCCTGCCCTGATTGTGAAACACCGCCTATGGAACAGGCTGGCGGCAATAACGGTGGTAATGAGGAAGATGACAAGGAGGAAGTGCTGCCTCCAGTTCTTCGAAGAAGTACCCGACAAAGACGACTGCCCCCATGCCCCATTTGTGATCATGAGATCAGGGGGGAGTGTAGCAGAATTAGCAGTAACCAAAATGAGAAATAGAGAGCTTACCTCGGATATGTCTGTTTTGGGCTGAGCGAAAGAGAGAGTTCCAAGATGGCGTCCATGGGCTTTTATTAGTGTTTACCCAATGTAATTATCGTTGAATCACGGCTGCTTTCACGCGATTATGCAAATATGCCGTTCCCGGCCGCTATAAAGGCAGGACACTGGAAAGGAGAGGGGGCGTTCTGCAGATTGTGTGTAGGTGATTCTGGCAAGTAGGCACACCTAATACATCTTTCTTTTCCACACAGAGGCAAAGATAAATAGAGTACAATGGATATCCACTTCTGGATTTTCAGTAGTTCCCTGCCATGGGTGGTTTTGCCAAAAACTTGAGTTCTAAACAGCATATCTCGGACACTACCATATTGTCACAGGCCTACTTCAAAAGAATTTTCATGAACCATAGTTTGGGGAATAAGAATGGTTTAGCAACCAAAACATCACAAATCAAAATTATTCTAACAATATTTGTCAATAACAGTAAGAATCTTTCGTTAATCTAGTAATCTCCATTAATTTGCTCTTTGTACTAATGTTGTGGAGAGGCATAGTAATAAGTGCCCACGATTAGCATGTACCCGCTGTAGAGAAGCACTGGCACTCAAATCTGGAACCTTTCCAATACAAAAATAAGACCAATATGCCAATTAAAGGTGGCAACATAAAAAGACAAATTTTTTGTTTGATAGGAGTCTTTCGTTTTTGTACACTATTTCATTCGTGTGTGAGTTTATTGTTAGGAGAGGAAAAAGAAAAGGATTGCTGCTGCTTCTGCTGCTGCTAAGGTGAATAAGCAAACGTTCTGTTGTGGGAATAAGAAAGACTGAATAACCCGACTCAAGCATGCTCTTTTCTTTTGCTCTCAACTCGAAAGAACTTACGTGATTGAAACAGGAATTAATTGCCTATAAATCTTGTTGGATCACACACACACATAAAAAAAAGAAAAAAAGAAAAAACAAACAAACAAAAAACAAACAAAAACAAAACAAACAAACAAAAACAAAACAAACAAAAAAACAAAACAAAAAACAAACAAAACAAAAAACAAACAAAAGCAAAAAAAAAAAAAAAGCTATAGACAATTTTTCACTGTTTTAATACCTCCTTGAATTACAACTTCTTCTTTCAGTAACTTCTTTTCAAGAACTGCAAGGTTGTAGAACTCTCTATCTGCTCACCGTTTTTCCCCTACCTACAACTTTTGATTTTTCAAGGCTAAGGTTAATAGGCATCTCCTATCTTTGCGATAATCATCTTTCATCTTGGATAATCAGATAGTTTTTAAGACGCGTTTGTCACAATATAGATTATTTTATTTGACTCTATGAGGGTATAACGCCTTAAACTGTCAACAGCCACTATGACATAGTTTTATTTCACTCCAAGGAGGTCCAAACCTCTTTGGACTTTCACAGCATTTTTTTTTTCACTCTAAAGGTACTGTAACTGCTTTGGACTGTCACAAGCTATCATGGTATTCTTTCATATCATTCAAAAGAAGTTGAACTCATTTGGACTATAATTAGCCACCTTTCATTTTATTCCAAGAGAATGTAACCGTTTTGGACTATCACTAGCCACAGTAGAATTCATTCACTCAAAACAAGTTTAACCCATTTAGACTTTTAGTAATCACCGTGGCATTCTTTCATTCCATCCTTTCAAACTGCCATCATTCGTTATTTTAACTAATGGATAATTATTATTTAAAATAATTAATAAAAAAATTTCTTGCATTAGTCATGCCTAGATTACCTCAAACAAGAATTTATCTGAACCTTGATCCCAAAACTGTCATTCTTGACATTATTTGTATATTAACCCCCCTCCTTTATCTAAGACATTCAACATAACATCAATTGTTTATTCTCTTTACAGAAATAGTTCAGTCTGGATAGTTTTTGAACGAATTAAAGAATATTACCATCCATAGATGTATGTTTCTATAAAAGGGCTGTAGTTCATATTGATAATAGAAGGTAATAGATTATTCTTGAAGAATTAGAATTGGGAAGTAGTTTTGATAAGCATAGACAACATGTCAAAATGGTAAAGTCTTTGAAAAGAAGCATTAATTCTTTTCTGTGCTGCAAGAGTTTTTTTTATTTCCAAACAGATGAGTCAGTGACAGGTTAGTGATACAGATAGTCAGATCGGTCAGAGGTTAATATCTTCATCTTCTATGGAAACCATGAATTATCGAAATTAGGTGCGGCAAATGCAGAGTACATGTCAGCCCCACCGCGGATTTGCAATATTTTTTTCTGAGATTTTCTGACATGTTTTATGTTGGAATGTGGAACCTTCTGGTCTGTAGACGTTAACACTTAAAGGAATGATTGATTTCCTGCTGACACTTTCAAAGCTTTTATTTCAAATATTGGTCAATTCGAAATGGCACAACAAATCAGCACAACAATTAGCATACAAATGAGTTGTCATCGACACTGGAATTAGTCATTCAATCACATCACGTATAAGATTAGTAAATAGTAGATTGTGAAACTGACTTTTGGCTTTTCAGGAAACATTCTTGTTTCTCTGCAGCATTTACATAATATAGACACATTGGAAATCAGGAACATTCAGAGAGGTGGGGGTGCTAGGGGCTTCCAAGCAGATGCCCCTTTTACACCTGTTTTAAAAGTGCCCTTTTCAGAGGAATATATTACAAGTCTGTGCCCACCATTACTATATTTTTGCCGTTTTTTTCACTTGAACACCTGCTCTAAAAAAGTTCTCTGCGCGTCACTGTTGGAAATTAGCAATTGCTCTATAAGTTTCTACTCAAGAATCAGACATGTTTTTCTGTTGAAATTCTGTATGCAAGACTCGTACTTACTTCAGTCCAGGTGATAAGTCAATTATTTTATTATAGCACAATAGCTCATTAGGAGTTGATTTGTCACAAAACAAACAAGAAACCACTCATTGAATCATTTATCTTAGACATTGTTTTGACATGAAATAAATCCAAAAGTTTTGATGTCACGTAAACTTGAAAGTTCAGAAGGATGTAGTGATGCATTCCATTTTCGAAGCTTTGCCATTTTAGAAATTAGAAATTGAAGAACTAAAACTTTTGAGAATTCCATAAACTTCTGATATCACCTCGTTTGAAAGGAAAAGTTCCACATTTTCGTAATAAATTAAATTTTTTCTGTTCTGCTAGAACTGCAGTAGATGTGCTAACAGTTATGTCTCAAAGGATTAGCAGATCTCTCGATGGAGGCTTCCTTTCTAGGGCAATTGCCCTTGACATATCAAAGGCCTTTGATAGGGTATGGCATAAAGTTATACTTCACAAAATCCCCAGCTACGGTATAGTTGAAAATATCTTTTCAATTATTAAATCATTTCTCTCTGAAAGGTTCATAAGAGCAGTGATTGATGGCCAGAAATCAGAAGCTCACATTATTAATGCTGGAGTCCGTCAGGGTTTCATCCTGGGTCCAACTCTTTTCCTGATCTCCATCAATGATCTCCAAAATCACATTCTAAGATCATTTGTAGACATCTATGCTGACGACACTAACATCTATAGCAACACATCAAAGGCCATAAATGACCAAGTTCTCTCTGATTTTCTCTCCTCTGATCTTGATTATGTGGTGAAACGGGGAAAGAGGTGGCTGGTTACTTTTAATGCATCTAAAACCAAGCTTCTATCTTTCCATTATGAGTGCTCTAATTCCCGTCTGGCATCAATTGAAATGAATGGCTCTCGTCTTGGGGAGGCTCCATGTTTTAACAAGCTTCTAAGTCTGACCTCAACTCCTGATCTGAGATGGAACATGTACATCAAATCTGTTGTCAGGGCTGCTGGGAAAATGGTGGGATCCTTCTACAGTTCCAGTAGATATCTCACTGCTGATGTAATTATCTACCGGTATAAGAGCCAAGTACGTTCAAGGATGAAGTACTGTTGCCACATCTGGGCAGGAGCTACAAGAAGCAGCTTATCTTGGCACAACAGAGTTCAAAATAGACTTCGTAGCCTAGTAGGAAATGCCCTTTTATCTTCTTTGCAACCTTTATCCCACAGAAGAGATGTTGGGAGCCTGTCTCTGCTTTATAGTTATTTTCATGGCAAGTACTCGTCTGAGCTCCAATCTTTGGTCCCCAGCTTGATTTTCATGAAAAATACTCGTCTAGCTGAAATCACTATCAATAATTTCCCCCAATCTTTATCTGTGCCTAAACCTAAATGTAGATTCCATGAACAAAGCTTCTTTTCTTGTGGAACTCTGTTCTGTTTTCCTGCTTTCCAACTGATTACAATATGGTTGTCTTCAAGTCCAACATAAACAAGTTCTTGATGACACATTCCCTTAAGTAATCCCATTTACCAAATTTCCATTACTAACGTTTTCTACGACATTTTCCCATTGACTACTGTACACTCACTAACCCTTATCCTCTAGTGACCTCCGAGCCTTTATAAATGGTGACTTCTTTGTAAAAAAACAAAAAATTATTGCGTTACGTTCTAATATTTACTTCCTTTACAGGTATTAAAGGTTAGGGTAGGTACTATTTGGCTCTTATTTCAATCTGTTTTACCCTTATTATAAAATTTAATGACTGTTTTCATAGAGCTTGAAATTGATTAGGTGATTTGTATGTAAGATGAAAGCCAAGCCAGAACCAATTAATTTCGTACCTAGAAGTTCCACTGTATATAAAAATATATGATTTTTTCATGGCTGGAATCTTGTCACCTTATTTATATATTGTGAATTTCTGCATTTTGAATTACATTTTTCCGGTGTCCTTTTATGGCTCCCTCATTGAAGGTTCTTGGCTCCACTGGTTAAAAAACACTGGTCTAAACTATTTCTAAAATGACCTTTTTCTTGTTGACTACGGTATGTTGCTAGTCCTATGCAGTTCTAGGAGGTCTACTCTCCCAAGCTTTGCCTTCTCTCATTGAGAAGAGGATAGTTTATTGATAATCAGCTGAGATGGGGCTGCCCAGGCAGTTTTTGCAAGCCAGAGTGCTCCTTCTTATTTATAAATTGCGAGTTTCTGCATTTTGAATTACGTTTTTGTGGTGTTCTCTTATGGCTCCCCAATCGAAAGCTCATGATCTCCTTAAGGGGCCATGAGTTCCCCAGTAGACTCTGTTGATTTTGGCACCGAGCAAGTGAATACTGCTAGTTGTACTATATAGAAAGCATCTAAAAAGGTTTATATGCGGACAAACAAAATCAAAACTTGCAGAATGTTATAAGATCCACTTGTTCTGCTTTTGTTGAAAGAGTGAAACCAAATTAAAGTGAGTAGAGGGCGTTCTTCTATTAAGTCTCAATCGAATACTTTATAACATTAAAATGTCAAGTCGCCAGCAATGAAATAGAAGATGACCTTACTTCAGGTTACAATCGGTGTCATGCCAAAATTTATTGGGAAAAGAGGATGAAGCCCAATTAAGAGGGAAGAAGTAATTTATTCCCTGTTTATGCTCGGCTTTTAAAGCCGGTGGAAGTACTTGTGGAAACTTGTATGAGAGACGTAAAACAGTGTCACTACAAGGTGCTGGCAGTTCAGTAAGCTGCAATTAAATGTCAGACTGAAAGTAGCCATAATTTTGTTTTCATTTCTTTCGGTGGAAAACACCCATTCTGCACCCTCCTCCTCCTCCCCACAGCCTGGCTGGTAGATGTGCCAGCAAATACAACAAAGAAAATTAGTCCTAGAATAGTTTTATTTTTATTATTATTTTGAAAATTCTCAACAAAAAGAAAAAAAAATCTCTCCTACTCTCTCTCGTCAAGAGTGACTTTTATGACTGAGTTTGGATCTACGAGCCAGCAGTAATGATTACTTCCTCCACTGACGATCACAAAAGTGTCTGTAGATATAAAATAATTGTTATTTTTAATTATAAGCCTCTTTAAGTAATCAAAGTTGAGCCCTGTCTGGGGATTTTTTCTTTTTTTTTTTTTTACATAGGAGTCATCATGTATCAAGGTATAGAAACCACTCGAGGATAAGAGTTACTGAGTGTACAGTAGTCAATAGGTTAATATCGTAATAATTGTTTGTAGCTGAAAGTTGGTAAATTGGATTACTTAAGGAGGCGGCGCATCAAAAACTTATTTACATTGGACTTGAAGACTACCATATTGTAGTCTGCTGGAAAGCAGACAAACGGAAGAAAGTTCAACAGGCATGCATTTCTAAGAAAGAAGCTTTGTTCATGGAATCTACGTTTAGGTTTAGGCACAGATAAAGAGTGGAGGAAATTATTCATAGGGTTTTCTGCTAGAATGTTTTTTGTGAAAGTTTGGCGAGGGTGGACCATAGATTGGAGCTTAGACGAGCACTTGCCTTGAAAATAACTATAAAGCATAGACAGGCTCGCACCATCTCTTCGGTGGGAAAAAGGTTGCAGGAAAGAGAGAAAGGCATCCCTCACTAGACTACGCAGTTAATTTTGAACTCTGTCAATTAAGAAAAGGCGGTCGACTAGCAATATGCAACATTCCGACTTCTGGTTATAGAATGCTCTTGGGTTAGATTGTTTAAGATAAGAAAAAAGTCATCAGTAATAAATCCATTCTGAAGGAGTAGGTAATGCCTGGAAAGATGGCATCAGGATTGAACCAAAACATATCCAATTCAGACAAAAGGATTCGTTTGCAAACCAAATCTTAGAACCTGGAGTAAAATGTTAAAGATTTCCTGATTTATATGAAAACAAAAACCAAAAATCAAGCCCTTTATTTACATGAGCTCACGGCAACACGATATGACTCAAGATCAATTTAATCTGGGCACAGCTCCCCCGTGACGGGTAGTCTAGAAAAGTACAAAAATGGCCATGAACGGTATTTCCTGGTAGGATCATCTCAGGCAACAGGCAATGAACCAACTACACCCCATCTGAAAGAGAAAGTCAAGCCTAAGAGGAGACAAAAACAAAAAGAGGAGAAAAAAAAAGTTCCTAAGTTGCCAAGAATTCCCCTGGTTGATTTGAAAAGAAAAGAAAAGAAGAGTAAGTTTATAAAATCAGTTAAATAAAAAAAATAAAAAAAATATAGAGTTATATATCAGTAGGGGAAAAAATAATGGAGGCAATTAAAGAAGAAGAAAAAGGTAAAACCTCCAGAAATAGAGTAAGGGGAAAGAGCAGAAAAGATGTAAGGAGTTAAAAATACAATTTCAAAATCAAAAACTATCCAATAATTGTTATAAGGATGGATTCTAACCGAGAAAACAACAATTCTTCCTCCTTTTATCAGAAACATGGCTCATGAAATAGGAGGAATAAAGGACAAAATAAGGGAAAAGAGAGTTATTTTCTACTGTCTTACTATTGACTATTCATGATGAACTATTCCAAGAGAGATATAAAAGGAATATTAGAAATGGTATAAAATGAGAACAAGGAGATTGAACAATGAGAAATAAAGATAATGTTAAGCAATACTAAGTAAGACAATCAGTCACTTTGGAAATATTTTTTTTTTTTTGCCACTTGAAACATAAAGGGATACTATTTGGGATCATGTCTAGCAGGAGACTGAGGAGAGTGGAGCAGTGAAAGTCTGTTTGCGTTATATTCAAACTTCTGCAGGTTAGTACAGCCAGGGAAGCAGAAAACAGGGAGGAAATTCCAAGGTCTAGGAGTCTGAGCGAAGAACTATTAGAGTTAGAAGTCTTTCCCGCATCGAGTGACTGCAACAACAGTAACAGGGGGGTTGCTATTTGTCAGATTAGTCAAGGGGGGCACAAGTGCTGTGAGTTCATCAGGGCAGATTCCATTAAAGTACTGGTAAAAACGACACAGGGATGCGACATTGCGGCAATGGAACAAATGTTGGAGCTTGGTTGATAGTGCTGCACCTATTAGATTTGAGACTCTTTTTTGGACCCTGTCTAAGAGGAAGAGTCTAATTGCAGATGTTTCAGCAATACTCCATTGCAACTTAAGGTTAATTAGAACAATTAAAATGGAGTTTTTTGTTTCAAACATATCTCAATCACCAAATCAAGGAATATTTTAGTATGTATTTTGTGTTATTCAACTATATAGGAAAAAAGCCTTAGGGAAACAAACGTGATGAACCCCACTTTAGCACCCGTAGCAATTATTTAGTGGTCCGGAGGTAGAGGCTTAGCAAATGGAGTCAAAGATGGCTTCATGGTTGGGTTTAAATCTCACAATCAGCTGGAGTTGTCATCTTACACTGATGATTGCATAAGCATGAAATATTAGTGTCTGTAGGCATATACGGAATTATTATTTAATTATGATGTATATATATATATATATATATATATATATATATATATATATATATATATATATATATATATTTATTTATTTATTTATTCAAATAAACATTTTTTAATATCATTACAAGACCATGACACTGTTTTGGTCAATTAGTTATAAATACCTAAAGACCTTGCCTGACAGAATCTTATTCATAATTAATTGGCTGAAACATTGCCATAATCGTGTAGCAATTTTAAAAAATGTTTATTTGAATATAAATAAAAGTATATGTTCCTCTATTGATTATTGTGCACTACTACTCTTGTTAAATTCATCGGATTTTATCTTTGAATATTCTTAACCTGGAATAATTATACATATCCCCCCCCTCTCTCTCTCTCTCTCTCTCTCTCTCTCTCTCTCTCTCTCTCAAAACTTATTGGTATATGAAAATTTACTGGATTACACGAACTCAGTACATTACATACAAGTCTATATATATATATATATATATATATATATATATATATATATATATATGAAAAAACTTTACATTTCTGTATTCCTTGTAAAACAACAAATTTGTAAATGTTTTATTTACATAATTCTAAATTTTCATTTGTATGTATGTATATATATATATATATATATATATATATATATATATATATATATATAGTCATCTACATACAATGTTTCGCTGTTTCATAGTTCTTCAGTGTGGCGAGACTAGCACCCATCCCAAGTCGCCTGTGATCAAACCAACAACCACCAAATTGATAGTAACTCTATCCATCAGGCCACTAGGGCAGATGCCATCAGCAATCATATTTAACAAATCTTTATACAAATCCTAATTGCCACTCACACAATGCTCCATTTATTCCTATTTACTTGCCTCCCCACGAGGGCAGAGCTGGACACAAGGTCGGTTTTTAATGTGGGAAAAATCCAGCTCCTCAAAAAGGGGCACTCTGGATGGGAACAAAAATGAAAATTGTCTCAGTCATGAAGGACCTCTCCTCCACCGACCGAGGACAGAAAGATGAAGTGTAGCATCAGAACAAATACTACACTATGATCTTGGCCTGAAGGACAATGCTCCATTTGTTTATTTCACAAAGAGATTTGCTTTACGTTAAAGCAGTAGCAGACGGTATTAATTACCAAGAGGGCTCGACTGTTTCGCTGTATCACAGTTCTTCAATGTGACTGGAGCAACACTCATCCCAAGCTCGGGATCATGCCAACAACCATGCAGTTGATAGTCAGTAACACCACAGGCTATTTTCAAGGAGAGATCTTTGATGACTTGTGTGAAAGCTCCTTGTGAGCCAATAATAATAATATAGAAGTAAAAGTTATTTTCAACTTCTCGATCTTTTTTTATAAATACTGTTCTAGCATGTATTCTTCAGAATTGTCTGATCTATTTCCCGCTTCTTTTGTTCCAGCTCGTTTGACTTGTTGGTCTAGTGGTCTCCATTAATTCATTGTTTTGATACCACATTGTAATACAACTTCTTATTCAGGTAGCTTATTTCTAAGAACGGCAAGCTTGTGGAACTATTTTCCTCTTACCTGTAACGTTGGTCTTTTCAAGATTTATGTCAATAAGCATCTCTTATCTATGCACTAATCATCTTTCGTTCTTGCTGTTTGCATTAAGTGGCTTTACCTCTTGCCTGGAGAGATTTTCATTTAAAAAATGTCTTTAAAATGAGATCTTTAAGCATTTTGATATGTAAAACTTAAAACAAAAAAGGGAATTATTTGCCTTACCCTTGATCGTTCCTAAATTCAGTGTTTAAACTGGAAATGAATCAATACCACGCAGGAAATATATCAGTCTCAATGTTTTTCTTTTTTTTTATAAAAGTGTTATAGCCTTGCAGGCCAGTAATAATCACGTTAAACACAACAGTATAGTTAACAAAAGTGTATAAGCATAACTACATTACCAAAATATATGATTATGATTCTGGAGGCCATAACTCTCACGAACCGCTGTTATTTACTTCTTTCCCACTGCAGGACGGTGCGACACAAGGCCAGAAAGTGGGAAGAGTCAATCCAGCGCCTCCAAAGAAGGAGCACTTTTTTTTACAAAAGAATCACTGCTTGTCAAGGACCGAAGGCCACTCGAGGATAGGAGTCAATGAGTGTACAGTAGCCAATGGGACAATATCATAGTAATCGTTAGTACTGGAAATTTGGTAAACTGGATTACTTAAGGAGATGGCTCATCAAGAACTTGTTTGCATTGGACTTGAAGACGGCCATGGCGTGCAGTTCTAAGAAAGAAGCTTTGTTCATGGAATCTACGTTGAGGTTAAGGCAAAGATAAAGAGTGGTTTCAGCTAGAAGAGTGTTTTTCATGAACGTTTGGTGTGGGAGGATCATAGATTGGAGCTCAGACGAGCACTTGCAATGAAAATAACGATAAACCAAAGACAGGCTTTCTGTGAGAAAGAGGTTGCAGGGAAGAGAAAAGGACATCCCCCACTAAGCTACAAAATCTATTTTGAACTCTGTCAAGGCAGGATAAGCTGCTTCTGGCAGCTTCTGTGCAGATGTGGCAACAGTATTCCATCCTTGGACGTACTTGGCTCTTATACAGGTTAAGAATTGCATTAGTAGGGAGATATCTATTGGAGCGGTAGAATGATCCAATCATTTTCCAGAGAGCCTAAGAATAGATTTGATGTATGTGTTCTATTTCAGGTCAGGAGTAAAAGTCAGACCAAAAAACTTATGATAACATGGAACCTCCCCAAGATGAGAGCCATTCATTTCAATTGATGCCAGATAGGGGGTCAGAATGGTGATGACGTAAAGATAGAAGCTTGGTTTTAGATGCATCAAAATTAACCAGCCACTTCTTTCCGTGCTCAAGATCAGAGAAGAGAGAATCAGAGAAAACTTGGTCATTTATGGGATTTGAAGTGTTGCCATAGATGGCAGTATCGTCAGCATAAATGTCTACAAATGATCTTAGGATGTGATTTGGGAGATCATTGATGTAGATCAGGAAGAGAGTTGGGCCCAGGATGGCCCCCTGAGGGATTCCAGCAGGCAGCCCTGTCAGCATTCCCCTATAGGGGTGCCTAAGCAATAAATTTATTCTACCCAAAAGATGGGAGGCAAGGCCTGAGAAGGTGGGCCTTCTGGAACTACCCAGAATGATGCTTCAGCCCGCCAGATAAAAGGTCATGAAATGACCCAGTTTCTTTTAGACTGATTGTTGAGATTGGAAATGGCACAAATAACTGCCCTATAACATGTTATAATTATATTTATAGACTTTGAGTAAGTACATTATTTCACAAATAAGTATATCAGCTTACTCTATAACAAAAATATCATTAGAGTACAGTAATTTATAATGAATATGTGTTTTATATTTACATTGAAAAACTGAAAAGTGGACAAAATTTTCGTCGTTTGTCTATAAAGATGATACGCATGAATTAATTATCTTTCGAAGTATGTTTAGTGTTTTTATAACATCAAAATATTATTGCGAATAACTAAAGTACATTAATCGAGTCGTTACTTGTATTCTGTTTCAATGAAATCTATGTAAATTAATCATTTCTTGCCTTATAGATGAGTGAATACGTTCTGTTTGCTTTCAATATTTGTTCATAACACAAGACTAAAGAATTCACAAAGCATTTGTACAGTCACACACAATAAGTCAATGGCTTTGTATGGCACGTTTGATTCTAAAGAACACAGTGAATTTACATTTTGACGTATGTCACTGGAATGGCTATAAACGAATTTCTACAAAGATTTGGGAGTTTATGGGCTGGGAGTGAATATAGAGGCAATGCATTTAAAAAAATCCATATTACAGCTTTGTAAGATGTGCTTAGTGGTCAATCTCCATTCTGAGTTAGATTTACTGCCCTATAAGAGACTACAGTACAATAAAGTGTCTTTGGTGGAAATAGAAATGAAAGAAAAGATTACAGGAAAGGGAGAAAAGAAAGCAAAGTAAAAACGAAAAGCGGAAAGAAAAATAAAGAAAAAATGATTGAACAAAAAAGATAAAGAAAGAAGTGGACTAAGTGATCAATCTACTTTTTGAGTCAGGTTTACTGTAGTACAACAAAGCCTATTTAGTGGAGGTAGAAAGATGAAACGAAATGGAAAAGAGGGGAAAGTAAGAAAGGAAGACAAAGGAGAAAAGAAAGGAAAAACTAAAAGGGAAAGAGAAAAGAAGAAAATAAAAGATGAACCTAAAATGGAAAAGAGAAATAGAAAAAAAAAATGGAAGAATAGATTAAATAAAATAGTAGAAAAATAAAAGTTGAAGGAAAAAAAGAAAAGTGAAAAGGAGGAAAGAAATAGGAGTTTGATTGAAAGAAGAGGAAAGGAAAAAGAATGAAGAAAGATGAAACGAGACAGAGAAAAGGAAAAGGAGAAACAAGAAAGAAAAGATGAAAAAGGAAAAAAGAAAGAAATAATGAAATGAATGAGAAAAAGGAAAGAAAAATATGAAAAAAGAGAGAAAAGAAAGAAAATATTAAAAAATGGTAAAAAGAAAGAAAAACAGAAAGGGGAAAATAAAAATTAATAAAAGATAAAATCAATGAGAAAGAAAAAGAAAAAAGATGAAAGAAAGAAAAAGATAGCAAATAAAGAAAAGAAAGATAAAAGAGAAAAGGAGAAAAAAAAGATGGAAAGTCTGTAGTTAAACCTCATAATACGATAAAAGATCCAATACTCAGCAGAATAATAATCCAATCCGGACGAGAACAATTCCTCCAAGAACGCCAATGCAAACAGTGGTTATCTATATATACAGCATAATCATGTTTACACACCGGTTCCTATTAGATCATCGAAATTAAGCGACGTTGAATCTGGTCAGTACTAAATGGGTGACCACTTGTGACAGTTGCAACAGTGACTTCACAGTAAAAAAAGTGTATTTTTGCTTGAGTCAGTGAAAAACACATTTTCTTCCTCATTTGTGGCCGTTCTGTGGAAACCAATAATTTTCTTCCTTGAACCAATCATTCTGTATAATGTTAATGTTTTTTTTTCCATTCTCAAGATAATTGATGAACAAAATACCTTGCGCATTCCAAAATACAGTGACCAAAATGTTGTTTGCTGATGAACTGGGGCAGAAATACACTTTTATGGCCTTCAGACTAAATGAAAGTATAGTATATGTTCGTGGCATAACGAATAAAATAGTCAGTAATAATCAGTTTTAAGTGACAGTCTTCTTAAGTGACAGTCTTCTGAAGGTTGAAGGTTCAATCCTCAATGTGAACAATACTAAGAATTACAATTAAGAATTACTTAAAGCGTCTACCCAGTTATGGCTGACAGAACAATTAAATAAGTTAACACCTGTGAATTGAATAAAGGGGTTCCATTCGAAATTCTATACCGATTTGTGAGTTTGACAGAAAGATTCTCGAGTTCGATAAAATACACCTGAAGAAAGTTGGAGGTTACATCGGCTGAAACGTTGTAAGAATAACATTCAAGATGCGAATAGTAATTCAAATAATACAAATTTATACAGATGTAATAACTACTTATTGACATTTAATAAATACAAAGGCAAAGGCCATCCCTTATTCTGCTTTGGTTTAGGAAGGGTTATTAGAATCAGATTTGTAACTAACAACTTGACCTGCTGAAGACCTAATAAAGCTGAAGCATGTATGCACATATGTAGCCAAAAATGTTTTTATGAATTAAAATTTATACTAAATAAATGTATCAGGTCGGTACAAAAGTTTTGCCGGTTTGTAAAAAGGAGCATTTTAAACCATTGTAATTTATTTTATGCATATTGTTATTACTTAAACATATCATGATTAACTAGTGAGACCTGTAAAATTCTATAGCAGACTCTTTCATATTTAATATATTGATGTTGGCATTCTGTGGATGTTCAGCGTAAATGGAGACGCCCTGATATTATTGTAGCTCTTTTGTTAAAGCTGTAAAAGTATTTATCTAAGCTAGCGGGGACGCCTGGCGTAGCCAGGTCATAAAATATGCTTAAATATGATATTTGGATTTATGCAGATTGCATATATATTATTATAGAGGCAATTCTTTATCGATTCTTATATATTATAAAGTTGTGATTTAAAAAAATAAAGAAAATATGACGTTCATATGACTTTGGTCTTACCAAAGGGAGTGCAACCCTTGAAGTTGGTTGGGAAGCTTGCGTGCCTTAATAACCCCAAGAACTAAGCCAGCGGGAGATTCATCTCCTGGCAGGGCCACCCATGCCGGACAGGTCGACGGATAGAGGCCAGACTAAGAGCACTCTACCTACCTTCTGGGGAAAGTTGGGCGTGGGGCCAGCACTCTTACCCCGGAAAAAAGAATTTTCAACAAAAGCATCCACAACAAAAACCCAAGAAACTTTGGTTCTGGGAGAGGAAAGTTCTGCACCTGCAGAAAGAATGACGTGCTGTGGTCAAAGCCAAAAGGACGCTTCAGTGCCGAAAACCTTCTTATCGACCAGGACAACCACCACCATTGCTACATGGAACGTCAAAACCATGTATGAAGCAGAGAAGGTGACACAAGTGTCAGCAGAGATGTGCCGATACAACATTGCCCTGCTAGGATTGAGTGAAACGAGGTGGCTGCAAGCTGGACAAACAAGGTTGGCTACCGGTGAACTCTTGCTGTACTCAGGATATGAAGAAGAAAATGTAGTACACACAAAAGGCGTACAATCATGCTTTCAAGAACAGCACAAAAAGCTTTGACGGGGTGGGAAGCACACGAATCAAGGATAATAACAGCATCCTTCATGACCATGAAGAAGAACATCAAGATGAATGTGATCCAATGCTACGCACCCGCCAATGATCATGCCGACAAAGACAAAGACTATTTCTACAACAGACTACAGACAGTTTTAGACAAGTTTAAAAACAAAGACGTTAACATCCTGATGGGGGATTTCAATGCAAAGGTGGGATCAGACAATAGAGGCTACGAGGAAGTGATGGGACAACATGCTCTCGGAGAAATGAATGAAAATAGAGAGAAATTTTCTGACCTCCGTGGACTAAATGACCTTGTCATTGGAGGCAGCATCTTTGCCCACAAGAGGTTAAACAAGGCCACCTGGGTATCACCTGACCATGTAACAGAGATCCAGATAGACTACCTTTGTATCAGCAAGAAGTTTAGGCGGTCTCTTCAAGATGTACGAGTGAGGAGGGGAGCAGACGTGGCATCAGACCACCATCTTCTAAATGCGAGACTCAAACTGAGACTAAGAGGAACCGTCCGGCAGGCAGAAGGTAGGAAAAAGTACAACATCAACCTACTGAAAGACCAGATGACTCGGGAAGCCTTCACTGTGAACCTGAGTAACAGATTCCAAGTACGGCAGGAGTTTACCACCATAGCACCAATGCGCACGACCTTTGGAAGGGAATAAAAGACATCCTTAGGGAAACATGCCAGGAATTGCTTGGGCCAAAGAAGAACCAACACAAAGACTGGATCTCTATGAACACCTTACAGAAGGTTCAAGCCAGAAGACTCAAGAAAAAGGCAGTCAATGAGAGCCGCACAAGGGACAGCAAAATGACAGCCCAAGCAGAATATACAAGAGCCCACAAGGAAGTGAGGGAAAGCGTAAAGAAAGACAAGAGAAACTATATAGACAGCCTGGCAGGAGAAGTGGAAGAAGCAGCCTACCACGGCAACATGAAAGACTTGTACATGATAACTAAAAAGCTAGCAGATAAGTATAACAAACCAGAGTGACCAGTTAAAGGCAAGCAAGGACAAACTATCACAAACTCTGAAAAACAACTTGAGAGATGGGCGAACATTTCGAGGAACTTCTCAATAGACCAGCTCCCGAGAACCCTCCACACATTACTGAAGCAGACACTGATATTGAAATAGACTGTGATCCACCAACAAAAGAAGAGATCACCCGTGCCATCAAGAAGATGAAAAATGGCAAGGCAGCCGGCCCAGATGGAATTTCAGCAGAATCCCTCAAAGCAGATGTAGAAACAACAGCTGCCATACTACTGCCGCTCTTTGAGAAAATCTGGGAACAGGAAGAAGTACCGACAGATTGGAAGGACAGACACATAAAGCTGCCCAAGAAGGGAGATCTTAGGAATTGTGAGAACTATAGAGGCATCATTCTTTTGTCAGTAGCAGGGAAGTTGTTCAACCGGATTCTGTTGGACAGGATGAGAGATGCAGTGGATGTTAGGCTCAGGGACCACCAGGCAGGCTTCAGGCGGAACAGATCCTGTACAGACCAGATTGCCATGCTGCGCATCATAGTTGAACAGTCCCTGGAGTGGAATTCCTCATTGTACATCAACCTCGTGGACTTCCTCAAGGCTTTTGACAGCATACACCGCGACACCTTGTGGCAACTTCTTTGACACTATGGGATCCCAGAAAAGCTGACGCGAATTATCAGGGAGTCATATGAGGGAATAGCTTGTCAGGTTGTACACAGGAGACAGTTGACACGACGTTTCACCTTAAAGACTGGCGTACGACAGGGAGGCCTTCTATTGCCGTTCTTGTTTCTCCTAGTTATTGACTGGGTGATGAGGTGGACAACGGATGGATGGAGTGAACTCTCTGGACTCAACTGGATGACCTTGATTCGCTGGTGATCTTGCTCTGCTCTCCCACAAGCAACAACAAATGCAGAGCAAGACCTTTAGACTAGCCATCTATGCTTCTCAAGTTGGCCTCAATATACACCCTAACAAGACCAAGATCCTGAAAATCGATGCATTCAGCAAAGAGGCAGTGGAGTTGGGCAACAAAAATTTGGAAGAGGTTGAGACCTTCACATACCTTGGGAGTGTGATCAACCAGCAGGGAAGAACAGATACAGATGTAAAAACCCGTATTGGAAAAGCAAGAACATCTGATGATCCAAGCTCATCACTTCTTGCACAAAATCCGACCGTATGGAGCAGAAACGTGGAGAACAACAAAGGCCACCATCGGAAGAGTGCAAGCTTTCATAAACTCATGCCTTCAAAGAATGCTAAGGATTCACTGGCCAACTACCATCAGTAATGCAGATCTCTGGGAAAGAACTAACCAAGTACCAGCAGAAGAAGAGATCAGAAGAAGGAGATGGCAATGGATCAGACACACCTTGAGGAACCAGAAACGAATATCACATGCCAGGCCCTGACCTGGAACCCTCAGGGAAAGAGGAAAAGAGACCGACCAAAAAACACCCGGAGAAGAAACCTGGAGGCAGATGCTAAGCTGACCGGCCACTCCTGGAGGGAGTTGGAGCAAATCGCCCAAGACCGTGGACGTTGGCGGACAGTTGTGGATGGTCTATGCCCCACCAGGGGCTCAAGGCTTAAGTTAAGTTAAGATGACTTTGGTACATTAGCTTGGATCGAAACCGAAACCAAAACTTATGGAGAAAAAAAAATATATGTATATATATAAATATAACTTGAGTTCCTTCTGCTATAATCGAAACTGAAACCAAGAATACTTGATAAAATTATTTATAAAAAAATTAGATGACTTGAGTGACATCAGCTATAATCGAAACCGAAACCAAAATTTGTGAAGAATTCTTGGTAAAATTATTTATTACAAGAAATGGGAGGTCATAACAATTAAATGACAGTCACTCAGAAGAAAAAAGATGTAAGCATGACACACAAAATAACACATACGCTATCTTATTAATATATAGATTTATTACTTTTTCAGATTATTAAGGCAATATTCTTACCCATGTTGACATAAAAAGACCTTCTTTAGTCAACAGAAAGGGAGTCGGTTTCAATGAGAGGAGATAGAAGATGAGTTAGATATTAAACATCCAAACCTAATAATTTAACAATCGAGGCATTTATAAGCTCATTGGCAGATGGAATCAAGTTATAGAGAGCAAAGTTTGTTATTGTTATGAATAAAAATTTTCCAAAACATAGTTCTTCATTTTCAAGATGAAATTTTAAATCAGCAAAACCTCGTACACAAACCTAATATATATATATTATTATTGTTGTTGTTGTTGTTTTTTTGTTTTTTGTTTTTTTAACAAAAACGTTACAGATTTCAAACCCCCTAAAATATTTGGGCCTTTAAAATGCCCTGTTTATTAAACATTACTATGGATAGAGGATAATAGTGCAAACTAAGCTAAATAGATTGTTAGAAGTAATTGCTTCTACCCTGTTTCTTTGGCACATACTACTAGACCAGCATTTCCTTCTTTTTGCAAAGATAGTTTGCCTTACATCCAAAGCAGTAATACTATTTATCAATTTAAACGCCAGTGTGATGCTGGTTATGTGGGGCGAACTTCTTTGCATTTGCCGACTCATATAAACCAGCATATTCCATCCAAGGCTATGGTAGGATCTGTAAGTCTCCTTTCCTCTGCAACTTTAGACTCTGCTATTGACCAGCATTTAACAATGCCGACTTGGGAGGAGTGTGATTAGAGATTGCACAACTCTTGCCACAAAAATCCTTCATACAAGACTGAAGGAAGCTACCATATATATATATATATATATATATATATATATATATATATATATATATATATATATATAGCACATCATTGAATAATTCTCAGGCTTGAAATATAGATGACCCCATTAATAAAAATCTGTATGATTTTAGTAAAGTATTACCTTTCACAAAGCATGTGCTAAATTTGAACGCAATCAGATTATTAGTTTATAAATTACAGCTATTGAAATGAAG
Organism: Euprymna scolopes; assembly: GCF_053919585.1. Lineage (NCBI taxonomy): Eukaryota > Metazoa > Mollusca > Cephalopoda > Sepiida > Sepiolidae > Euprymna > Euprymna scolopes. Next base: position 56,003,669 of record NC_136483.1, read on the forward strand.
TTACTGTTGCAACTGTTACAAATTTTGAAAACAATAGAAAAATTGGAATTTCCTGTGTTGATAAAACATTACTTTCTGATGGGAAAAATACTATTCAAGCAAAGCAAATGCTTAACAAGTGTTATTCAGATTGTGTTCCATCGGCAACAATTGTTAATGGGTATTATGCTAATTTTAAATGCAGTCATATAGGCACATATGCTGCTGAACACACAGGTCGTCCGAATTCATTAATCATCCCAGAAAACAGTTTAAAACAGTCTAAAACTCATTCATAAATTGAAACTGTGTGAGATAGTATAGAATTTGAAGATGTCAGAATGCTGCGTACTCACCATTTTATATGAACATTTGACAATAAGAAGCTGTGTTCAAAATGGGTGCCACGTTTCTTATCATCGATCAAATACAATAACAATAACGCATCGATGATTCAGAGCATTGATTGTAATTGTTTCAACATAACAAAAGGAGTGTGAATGTGACAATATGGAACAATGGATGAAACATGGATCAACGTTCACTTCAGAGTAAAATCTCAGTCAGCTGAGTAGGCAAGAACAGGGGACTATCATCCAAAGCAACTAAAGACAAAAACATCAGCAGACAACATTTTGGTCACTGTATTTTGAAATGCGCAAGATGTTTTGTTCAAGTGCTCGTTTGAGCTCCAACCTATGATCGCCCCTCGCCAAACTTTAATGAAAAACACTCGTCTAGCTGAAAACACCATCAGTAATTTCCCCCACTCTTTATCTGTGTGTAAACCTAAACGTAGATTCCATGAACAAAGTTTCTTTCTTAGAATTGCCCACTTGTTGAATGCTGTTCCGTTTGTCTGCTTTCCAGCTGACTACAATATGGCTGTCTTCAAGCCCAATGTAAACAAGTTCTTGGTGAGCCGTCTCCTTAAGTATTCCAATTTACAAAATTTCCACAACTAACGATTAGTACGATCTTTGACTATTGTACACTCATTAAGCATTATCCTCACGTGGCCTCCGAGCCTTGATAAGTGGCGATTACTTTGTCAAAAAAAAATCACCCTAGAAGAAGATCATGTTGATGAATGAAGTCAAATTTTGTCTAAATGCTGTTTCATTAATTAGTTGGGCCCGGAACTTGTTGAGTTATGTGACAGATTTAGAGTTGGTGAAATACAGAAGGTGGGAGTATACGAAACTGTGGTGTGTAAGTGCATCTGAACTAACGAGAACCCTAAAGTGAAGATAAAATAAGTGCGTAAAAAGGAAATTAATAAGAAATCTGAATCTATGGGAGAAGCAGATTGGTCAAACACGAACAGTCTTTCATGCGTATCAATGGGAAGGATATCTATGTGCTTAACAGGGTAGATCAAAGAAATTAACACAGCAAAATAGATTGATAGAATTATGAAAAAGGAAGGGGGTTAAATTATATAAAAGCTAAATCTAAATCTGATGAGAACTGATGAGAACTAGGATCAAAACGTGATTTCATTGGTGTAACTACTGTCTTACTATTAATATTTATTTATAGATAAAATAGTCATCCATGAACACGTGTTTCGCCGTCGCTATAAATTATCAGCGTGGCTGACTATGAAAGGATTTGAACCTACACCACCAGGACTATAAGCGTATGCATTAACCATCAGGCTAGAAAAACCCGTCTGAAATTATGTGCTAATATAATGTTTATCAATTTACGTTGTAATTTCTTGTTGTTATCTATTTAGTAGTAACTGGTATAAGGCTCAGGGGAGCTTATTATACCAGCAATACAATTATCGCTAAAACGAATAGTGACAAGAAATATATATATATATATATATATGTATATATATATATATATATATATATATATATATATATATATATATATATATATATGTATATATATATATGGTAAAATATGTTTATTCAATTATATTTCACCTTTTATTTATAACAATCCTTTAATTTATGAACTCGTTGTAAAGATGGCGTAACTAAAAGAAAACACAATTGCAACTTCTTTCCCCAATTTTCGGATTTTGTAATGATGCCCATATTCCTTTATTTTTTCTTTTAAAGTTGATGAGTTCCTTTTCTTTTGATGAGTTAAGCGCAGAATAAATTTAAAAATTGACATAATAATTACATGAGTGCTGCTGCTGCTGCTGCTGCTGCTGCTGTTAAGAATTGAATTTGAATTTAACATGCTTAAGAAGTAAACGGTAAGATGGACAACTATATATTTTTTAATTGGAATTCATTATTGAGATGAGTATTATTTATTAATTTATTCATTGTGGACTATTATCCTTATCTTTTTCACAACGTTTCGGCCAACTATTCCTCTGACCTTCGCAACAGGATAGGAACTCTAAATCTTCCAACTGCATTCTCAGCAATTACTGCCATTCATCGTTGTTGTCATCTCACCACGATTTGACCAAGTAAGCCTCTGGCTAGCTTTGGGTAGGATTGAAACCGCTATCTTCAGACAATTCTTACCTGGAACTTTTGAGAAGTCAGCTAGTACATCTTCTAAGTCTGCAATATTACTATTTAGTTAGTATCTCAAGGATTTTAATTCCTTGGAGGAATATATATTATTGTTAGAATAGTACAGTTGCTCCCAAGAATATAAAAGAATGAAATGCTTCTGTAATGTTAGCAGTTATTGCTATCTCTGTAAATGGCGTTTTTTGTTTTTTTTGTGGATGCGCTAGATAAATTGTTTTTCTTTGGTTTGCATTATATGATTAATGTTGGATATATATATATATTCTTTTTTAACCGAAAATTAAGCAAAATACTAGAAACTCACCCAATAAATGTCCCTATGAAATATTTAATCATTATTGAGGCTCCCTAGATGACCGTCTCAATCAGCCATATTATCTTGTTTTAACACGCTCTGCACTACTTGTGTTTCAAATTAAATAAACACTTCAAAATAAGTTAAAACACACAAAACACTTATCCAGGTAGGTAGAAGAGTAGCATATTTTGCTTTTAATAATATTTATTTGTTTTTGACTACTTTTTCGTTTTGCTGTCTATGATGTAAAATGCTCGCATTTTTTTTTTTTTTAACAAATAATCGATTTATAGAAAAATAATCAAAATACTGTGTAAGTATGTGTAGAGACGAGAAGTGATCGCATAATTTTGTTAATATAGATTTATTGTTTAGAAATTTATCTTGAAATCTTAAGAATTAATTATCCACTCACAGGCATGCTGATCGAGAAATAGGGTGCGTGAGGGCGGTCACTAGAAAAATTTGGCCTCGGGCCGACCAACAAGTACATCCAGCCCTGGCTAATACAATAACAACTTGAGTTCTCCATTCTACTCATCTCTGGATGGTTATCGATTCTTGTGACTCCATTGAATTCTTTTATAAAAATGATCCCATTTCTCTTGGGTGTCGGACAACTTTGATAAGAAAAACCAATAAAGTCGTCCATAATAAAAACCGTTTATTGACTTCGTCGATAAAGTATTCATCATATCCGTCTTAATTGTTAAATTAATGAGATCACCAAATAAAATGGATTTCCTTCATTATTGATCAACAAAGCGAAATCATGCGAAGCAGAATATCATGTTACATGTTATCCAACACCTCCATCTTTCTGGCATTTTACATGACTACCCTTCTCGTCTAATACACCTTTTAAATCCCTCTAAGTCACATGATTAAGCTCAGTTAATCTAACATATATAGTTATGGTGTCGGATTGTAACAGTCAGACCCAAATAACAATTCTGTCTGACACTTATTTGGCGCAAATGCATTTTGTTTCCGTATTTTCTGAATTAGAGTGGAAACATTTCGCCTAACCAAACAAAGATTAAAGTTATCATGTGCAAGTATAGCAAGTTCTCTAAAATTAAATATTATATATTTTGTTTCAGTTGACGATGAGGCATCCTACCGGATGCCATACATTCATCTGCTATCTCACACATTCCAACCAAGAGACCGTTTTAAAGATTCTAACCCTGTCCGTTCAAGTGCGATTGTCTGCATATCTCTTGCACTTGGTTCACCGGGTGTATTTGATAGGTAGTTTGACTTATTACATTTCAGTTTTATCTTTACTGATAAAACTGAGTGGTCGGAGGATCCCAGAGGAGATAGAACGGAACATGAACATAGGTCTAGAAGGCTTGCATACTGACCGGTAGTATCGGGCACACGGGTGGGTTCGTGAACAATCTGAATGAGGTCATAGGCAATGGAAAAATCACGACAGAACCTCCCCTCATCATCTGTCTTATTTGAGTGTGTCAGCCATTCCACATTATGGATATTGAAGTCACCACAAATGTGAATGTTAGCTGAAGGATGGACAGACAGGATGTGGTCAATTTTCTCAGATATACTCCTCTGGCATCAATTGTGATGGATGGCTCTCGTCTGGGTGAGGCCCCGTGTTTTGACAAGCTTCTGGGTTTGACCTTTACTCCTGATCTGAAATGGAACACGTACATCAAGTCTGTTGCCAAGGTCGCTGGAAAGATGGTGGGATCCTTCTACCGCTCCAGAAGATATCTCACTACTGATGCAATTCTCTATCTATATAAAAGCCAAGTACATCCAAGGATGGAATACTGTTGCCATATCTGGGCAGAAGCTGCTAAAAACAGCCTATCCTGCCTTGACAGAGTACAAAATAGACTTTGTGGCTTAGTGGGGGATGCCCTTTTCTCTACCCTGCAACCTCTCTCCCACAGAAGAGACGTTGCGAGCCTGTCCTTGTTTTATCGTTATTTCCATGGCAGATGCTCGTCTGAACTCCAATCTCTGGTCCCCCCTCGCCAATCTTTCACGAAAAACACCCGTCTAGCTGAATCCACTGTGAAAAATTTCCCCCACTCTATATCTGTGCCTAAATCAAAACGTGGATTCCATGAACAAAGCTTCTTTCTTAGAACTGCACGCCTGTGGAACTCTGTTCTGTCTGCCTGCTTCCCTCCGGACTACAACTTGGATGTCTTCAAGTCCAATGTTAACAAATTCCTTATGAACCGCCCCCTTAAGTAAACACTTCAGCAAATCTCCTCACTAACGTAATGTACTTGCAATAACCCTTATCCCTGAGTTGATAAGTGGTGATCACTGTGTAAAAAAAAAAAAAACCCTGCTGTTGTGCGGACGATAGAGGGCAAATATTAATGCGGTGGTGTAAGCAAGTGCAACCAGGAAGCACATGTAAGGTAAATTAGGGTTTTCTCTGGAGATATCCCTACCACACGGAAAGCCATCTTTAATGTAGGCACATATTCCATGCCCATGGCGATATTGAGGGTCAGATTTAGATGTTAAGTTAGAATATCCTTTAATAATGAACTCATCTAGGGAAGTGGTCGGCCCTATGCCAGTTTTGCTTAGGAAGAATGTTTTCATTATTGCTGTTTTCATTATTGTTGTCTGTTGTATTTTTCCAGTCATTTTAGAACTGTGTTGCATGGCATTGAGAAGTAATTCATTCTGGGCTAATTTCAGAGCAGAGAGACTTTTTGAGATGACTAGTATGTGGTGTCAAACTCCTTTTCTGACTGACTGAATCACCCAACAAACATAAGAGGTTCCGTCTAGAAGATTGAGAACGATTACTGAACTTAGGAAGCCTTTTGGCCACCGTTTTGAAGAACTGCAATTAGCCCTATTAGCCTATGATGAATAGTCAAGAATGAAGTCAGAAAAAGTGCTATTGATTGTAGGGTTTCACACAGATTCCTCTGTTCAAGTCAGGAAAACCAGTTTCTCAGCGTTTTGATGAGATGTCAACTACTTCACATGAACGTTGAATACAGACTTGTTTGTGACCCAGTTCACTCTTCTGGTTCCAGAGAAGTGAAGACAGAAGACCCCAGAGGAATTTTCTACAGTTCACAGCTCAATTGGTAAAAGAAAAAAAAGGAAAGACATAAATGGCACATGCCTCAATTATACCATTTCCTTTGAAGTCAAGTATTAATAACTTATGCTTCAACCTTTGAATGTACTTTTGGACAATTCCTCTCAAACTGGAGGCTCAGTCCGAACCACATGCCAAGAATTCGAACTGGGCTATCAGTCAAGAAAAAAGGAGCTGGAAGACCAGTTGATTTGTTCTGGTTGATTTTCTTTCCAAAGTTAAACTATTTTCTCAGTACAACCCTTTTTTAGAAGTCTAGAATGCTTTTATTAATCTGGTCTCACATCTCAGTGGCAAACTCCCTTGTTTGGATTGAATAAAAGTAAGAAAAAATTAGATTTGACATATGTTCATTTTGAATAGTCACATTTAATGCTACCCAAAAGAAGCATCTTTCTATGAACAACTGCAAGAAATCTTTCTAAGCACAGATTGCCAGAACTGATAAAGCCCTTTCATAGAGTCAAATGTTCAAACTAAGACAAACAACATAAGCTGGAAAAACTATGTAGAAGATACTGCCAAGTCTGCTGCAAAGAAAGTAAACTATTTCTATCAGACTAAAAAACTTTTTACATCTACTAGTATCCTATATCTCTATAATACACCATTCGCTTGTGCATGAAGTATTGTTGCTATAACTTAGTTGGTGCACCAAATACTATCCTCTTCCTCTTGGACTGGGTACAATAAAGTATATCTAACAATAGGACTGACGCTGTCTGCTAAGCTCCAGTCTGTCTTGCACCACCACAGAGTTGCATCCCTATGCTTGTTTTACAAGTACTTTTACAGAATGTGCTCCAATGAACTTACTGCACTGGTACTCTCACACACGTAAATACCCACTTAACTAGCAATAAAATCTTACTATTTTACTGTAGAATATGTGCCATTCTGAAAATACATGTTAGCTTCATTTCTAATTATTTTTAGAATACCTTTGCCTATAACTATATCAAATGTTATCTAACATATAAAGTTATCTTGTCGGATTTTCCAGGTCAGACCCAAATAGCTTTTAAACTGATAAATCAGATTTTGCTTCTGACAAGCCAATTGTCATTTGTGATTGTTGTGCCATACTATTAGCAGTATAATAATATTCTTTGCTACCATTTCTTTTTAAAATTATATGGTCTAGCTCAGACAACTTGTAAAATAAAAAAAAGCAAAAAAAAAACAAACTAATAACCTAAAAATGTAAACCAGGAAAGAGAATAACTCATATTTTAATTAAAGAATATAATAAAAGTTGTCTTCCTTAAAACTAATTTTGTTTCCTGTTCTGTATATATTTGAAAACGAATAAAACGAGAACAATTTAACTGCATCACGGATAATGCCAGATAGGTAATAAAACTAGAAACAAAATAAAGATATAAAAAAGTGAAAATATTTATCAATGGCGAACAGTTATTTTCAAAATGGGTGTCACAATCGCCATATTGAAAATTTAATATGCCTTTATATCCAGTCCTTCTTAGAATACACTTAGTTTAATTGCAAAATGCACAATTCTGAAATAATTTCAAGTTAAACTCCCCACTGCATTGTCATCAATTCTTGAACCATACTAACTAAACTGACCGTGACAATTTTTAGACACATCTTTCAACTATTAGTTTCCATTTTTTCTTCTATCTATGCACCGAAAACCAAAGGTAATTTCTATGAACAGAGTTTTCTTACTAAGAACTTCTCATCTTTGGAACACATAGACATGAAACTGCTTACCTACATACTATAAAATTATCGTCTTAAAGTCTAATGTCAAAAAGTATTGAATTTTAAAATGCGATTGCTGTCGTTTTTAATATTTAGTAATATTCTGGTATTAATTATTTAGTGATATTTTGGGATTGATTAAATCTCCATCCTGGTTTTTCAGTCAATGAATCTACAACAACAAGCAAGGGAGATCACTCTAAGGACTTAACACAAAGATAAAAAAAATGTTTATCTAGAGAAAAGGGGAGACAACTTTACAGAGGCATCCTCTTTAGTATTCAAATTTTCTCGCATTTGATTCATCGTTTTAAAGCATTGCGTTGTATTGTTCATTATCAAACTTTCAATATCATTAATCTGTATCTAAGATTTGCTTTATGTTTTGTAGTTGATGACTCACTAATAAATATAGCCTTTCAGATTCATATGAATTACTTAAGTCTCCCACCAGGTTGATTCGTAACGGTCGGTGGGGAAGAAAGGCGGATTTAAATTTACAAAGATTTCCAATACAAAACTCTTTATATTCTGTTGGTCTTAAAATGTCAAAGATGAGAATGCGTTACGTGTTGAATTCTATGTTTGTTTTCTTTTACAAATGGCTTCATGTTTAACATTTATTGATTCGCCGAACACTGTGTTTTTTTTTTTAAACCTCATGTTGCTGCTGACATTTTGGTTTCCATTTTATTAGATGGAATTAGCTGAAATATTCAGAAGATTGAAAGAAAATTCAAAAAGATTCTATTACAAGACACCTTTTGATTGGTTAAACAGTTTGTAATGAATAAGGGTTCAAAACACAAAGACGTAATTAACTATGAAGCATACATCTTTCCGTCTTTCTCTCTTTCCTCCCTCCCTCTCACACATATAGTCTCTTTACTTCTATATTATTATTGGCTCACAAGGAGCTTTCACACAGGTCATCAACGATCTCTATTTGAAAACAGTCTGTGGTATTCCCTGGAAGCTGAGTGACAACAAGTCTCCCCGGATTTCCAGTACTCTCCACCTCTTTCGATAGTATTTGCAAATAAATTTGCATTATCGCAACAGCTGCTTGCCATTGATTTCTCGTTGACAGCGGCTATTGGTCTTCACTGGAATTTGAGTGGCAATAAGCCTCCCCAAGATACAAGTTCTCTTCTCTCTTATCCAGCGGAGATCTGGTCAGTGCTCTCTCCTCGGTCTTTACTTCCTCCTTGACTCTACTTGGCTGTTTGGTCTTTTCTTTATTATTATTATTATTATTATTATTATTATTATTATTATTATTATTATTATTATTATTCACTAAGAGTTTTCACACAGGTCATCATCAAAGAATTCTCTTTGAGGACAACTTTTGATGTTACTTGAAGTCTGAGTGACAAGTCTCCTCAGATTTCCAGTACTCTCCACTTCTTTTAATGACCTTTGCAAATTAGTTTGTATTATTGCAATAGCCATTTATCATGGATCGTTGGTAGCAGCCATTGATCGTTATTAGAATTTAAGCGACAGTAAGCCTCTTGAAGGTCACAATCCTCTTCACACTCATCTCTGGGAGGTCTAGATAGTACTTCTCTCCTCAGTTTTCCATCCCCCTTGACTCTTTTTGATTATTAGGTGTGGTTCCAGTATCTGCCAACACTACAATATATTTTTTATTTAATTTTTTTAAGGGGGCAGGGGTGGGGTAACTTACAATTGTACAATTAAACAGTTTCAGTTTTCATGATTCCATGTAGTGTTTCTCTGTGTTTTACATCTATTACAGTTTCTATATATCTAGTTTGCACCTGTAGCTCATATGCATTAGTTTCTGCATTCAAGCGTTTTCTTTAATATTTCAGCTGTTTTTATTATTGTTATCCGTTGTCATTCTTTTGATTCCAATCTTTCCTATTTTTTGTTTTTTAGGTTTTTCAGGATTGTTCCTAGCACTCCTACTATATTATTAGTATTATCTTCACTTTCTTCATCCCCCATATTCCTTTCAGCTCTTTGGCCTGTTCTCTGTATTTGCTTCACTTCCCCATCTTCTTGATATTCACCCTATGATTTGCTGGAACAGCAAAATATAGAAACTGGCAGGACTTTTTCTTCTTGTTAAGTATCAAGACATCTGGTCTTCTTGCTTGGATAGAGATCACTGTTTGTACACCCATGTCCTTTAGAATTTTGTGATTCCCGCTCTCAAGTACTGCTGCTGGATTGTGCTTGTACTATTTTACCTGCGTGTTTGAGATGCAGTTGTTTGCATAACATTTCCAATGTACTACCTGCTCCACTTGAACATGGCTATTCCACAGAGTCTGCATTTGCTATTTGCTTGTGTTGTGTCGATTATTATTTTGATACAGTTTATTCTAATCACATTATCTTGTGCAGTTTGTGATTCAGTTTCTCTGTTTAGGTGTCCTTTTCACAGCCATGTCTAAATGTTTCCGTGAGTCTTATCTTTTGTCATCCTCAGGCATCGTTCATATAGCAGTTTCTCTTCCCATTTTCTTTTCTCATCTTATTCCTTGCCTCTCTTTTTTCTGTACTGTTTGTTTTTTCAGTGTCTCTTGCTGTGGTAATTATTCTTTCTATGTTCTGCATTATATATTTTTCTAATTCTCTTTTTGTGTCGTTCACATAGTACACAGTCTTCTATGCTAACCAGTCCTATTCCTCTATTATGCCTTATCACATAGAGTTCATCAGCATCATACTTTGGGTGTAATGCATTGTGCATGGTCATGAGTTTCCTGGTTTTCTGATCGAGATGCCTCAGTTCTTCTTTTGTCCAAGTTATAAACGGTCTGGAGTATCTTACTACTAATGACACTGTCCATGTGCTTATACCTTTTATTAGGTTTCTACTATATAGTTTCGTTTTCAGGAATTTTCTTATTTTACGGAGGTATTTCTTTTAAATTTTCTCTGTCATTTCTCTTTGATGGTGTCTGCTTCTAGAACTCCTAAATATTTGTAGCTGTCGCGTTCACCTAGTTCTCTCATCTCTGTTGGTTTGAGTAGTTCCATGCTTCCAGTTTTCCCCTTCTCATCATCAGCAGTGTGCACTTTTTCATTCCGAATTCCATTCGGATATCCTGATTGAAAATTCTGGTTGTGTTTATTAGCATCGCTAGTTCTTGCAAAAAGTTTCAGGTCGTCCATATATATTATATGGTTCATTCTTTCATCTGTATTAGTGATTTGGCATTTCTGTATCATCATCATCATCATCATTTCGGACGTATGGACTTAGTATGAGTGGCTTGTTCCTGAGTTGCCATTAAAGTACTCTTAGTAGATCAACTAATTTGAGCTTTCATTATCTATAAATTTAGTATTCTTAATGAATATACTATGTAGTTTCTTTCTAAATAATTCTTCTCCTCTCTTGCAACATCTGACTTTTTCATCTCAGGTCTTAGCATCTTTTCCTTTTTCATTTTATGAAGAAGAATTTCATAACTTCCTTTCTCTATATTTACCATATTTTCAGCACTAAGTAAGCCACGGCCACCTTTGTTTCTAGGTAGATCCAATCGATCTACATCTCCTTTCTTAGAAAAAGCCTCATAAATTATCAGCATTTTATGTGTTTTTGCCTCCAAACATTTTAGTTCATCTACATTCCAGTCAAATATACCAGCAGTATATTGAATGATAGCTACTGCTCTGGCATTCATAGCATATATTATATTCCGACTGTGGCCGTGTGATTTAAGAATAACCCTTGATCTTCTGCTGTACTTTGCTGTGACGTTGTTTTTCATTTCCATGTTCTTTATTTCACCAGCATTCAGTATTACCAAATATTTGTAGTCGCTCTAGCTGTCAACATCCTCTATCAGATCTGTTGTTGGGAGTTCAAGGCCATCTGAGTGGACGAGCTTGTCTCTTTTTATCACAAGAATAGCACATTTGACAATATCTAATCCATCCTTATGTCATTACTAAATAATCTGATCGTATTCGTTAGGGTATCAATCTGGTTATCATCATCATCGTCATCATCATCATTATTATTATTATACATTAATGAATTTTTTAAATGAATATTGGTTATTCATATTATTTGGATTCTTTGGATTGCTGTCATTAAGTGTTATTTTCTCAAAGTTTTAATCAATGTACCCTCCGACCTTCTTCAGGCGTATCTTGTCAAACTCGGGAATTTTTCTGTCCAAAGGACCTGTGGCACAGTCGTCAGAGTATTTCAAAAATTTAGTTATAAAAGTGACATTCTTCTAAAAGTCAAAGGTTCAATCTTCAGTGTGGGTGACCGAAAACACAATTCCAAATTACTTAGGACCTCTGTCCAGTCATGGCTGACAGAAAGTGAGCTTACTAACCCGTGAATTAAATAAATGGTTCTGTCCAGAATTCCGTGATGATTCCTGAGTTCGACAAACAGATTCCTGAGTTCGACAAAGTACACTTGAAGAAGGTTGGAGGTTACATAAACCAAAACATTGTGAAAATGAAAATCAAGATGAGAACAGTATTCCAAGGAATCTAGATGATAATAATAATAATGATAATGATAATGATAATAATGATAATGATAATAATAATAATAATGATAATGATAATAATAATAATAATAATAATAATGATAATGATAATAATAATAATAATGATAATGATAATAATAATAATAATGATAATAATAATGATAATGATAATGATAATAATAATAATAATAATGATAATGATAATAATAATAATAATGATAATGATAATAATAATAATGATAATGATAATAATAATAATAATGATAATGATAATGATAATAATAATAATAATAATGATAATAATAATAATAATAAGAAGAAGAATAATGATAATGATAATGATAATAATAATAATGATGATAATGATAATAATAATGATAATGATAATAATAATAATAATAATTATAATAATAATAATACTAATAATAATAATAATGATAATAATAATAATGATAATAATAATGATAATAATGATAATAATAATAATAATGATAATGATAATAATGATAATAATAATAATGATAATAATAATAATGATAATAATGATAATAATAATAATGATACTAATAATAATAATGAGAATAATGATAATAATAATAATAATAATAATAATAATAATGATAATAATAATAATAATGATAATAATAATAATGATGATAATAATAATAATAATAATGATAATAATGATAATAATAATGATACTACTAATAATAATGAGAATAATGATAATAATGATAATGATAATAATAATAATAATAATAATAATAATAATAATAATAATAATAATAATAATAATAATAATAATAATGAGAACAGCCTAATTAATCAACTGAAAACAACAAAGGAGAGGATTGAAGAAGAAAACTTAAAAGAACACAACGTTGTCATAAAAGGAAGACCGAAGGCCACAAGGAGAGCACCCATGGCGATACAATGCTCTAACAATAATGTATGAGATTGGAATATTAATGGAGAACGAACCGACAGCAAACAGAGACATTGTCTTACATTCTAAAAATAATAAATAGAAAAGGATATCTAAACTACATCCTCTCTATGATACTTTAATGTACCCATTAATGTACCTCTATGGTTTTCCATCTTATGAAATCTAAATGAAGTTATCTAATGGGCGAAAAGTTACCCATCAGCAGTTTTAATCCTACCATTTGATGACTCAGCCTGGAAACTATTTTATCCGGTACTGAAGGCTGTTTCAATAATGGCTAGTGGATGTGTACTGCAAGATTGAAACAGCATTTACAGTTCCTGAGGCGGGAGCAAAGCTGACAATTATGGCAACTTGGGGTGTTCAATTTTTAGGGAGGATGAGAATCAAGAACAGATTGGTCAACGAGTGATCCTTTCGGCAACTTACACAGAAAGACCTCAATACAGGTTTGAGTACCAAAGTGATGCCATGGTTTATGTTTGGTGAATGGGTCGAGCTGACCTCTTCATCACTTTCACAACAAATCCAAGGTGGACAGAAATAACAGAAAATTTCCTTCAAAGAGAAGAACCTGTAGCAACCGAAACTTGCTATAATCAGAGGCAGGAGCTAATTTTCGCGACTCAAGATTTGAAATCCATTTTCTCCCTAGTTTGTCCAATCACAAGCCAGTTCTCAATCATGTGACTGATTACATAAAAGGGGAAATCTGAAACTCTTACCTCTCTTTCTCCCTGGCTTCAGCTGGCAGCAGACATTAGCCTGGCTTTGGTCCCAGGCCAAACGTGAGTACAACAAGCTAGCATGGCTCTCTTCAAACTCATATTTGTTTCTGCGTGCGTATTTACTCAAACGAACTTTGTTTATCATGCTACAGAACTGCTCTCGTCAATACACCAACATACACACACCTACTACAACACATAAATACATTGAAGTCTTTGTTCTTTCTTTCTCCTTTAACTGGCCTCCTTCGTCCCAACGACTACTAGCTTTAAACAGATGTAAACAGAACTATTCTCTCCTCAAGAAGCTGGCAATATATTAAAATTATGAAGATGACAAATAAAGTTGCTTTTGAATATAGAATGAAACTCCATTTCATTGTCTCTTATTTATAAACCTCAGGGTCTTTAGATAGAACCTAAAACAGCTATTGGAATTTATTTTAAAAAAAAGGGAGGATTTGGTAGGTTGAGGGCTTTCTTGTACAGCATTGAATATCAAAAGAGAGGACTGCTGCATACATACATTCTCACTTAGCAGGTCCCAGAGGACAAAGTTCAATGAGAACAAATGAATCTCTGCAGATCTGCAAAATTTCCTTACACAGAGGAAGATCCTTTCACGCCAAAGTGATGGCACATATGGTGCACAGACCATTGAATCCAAGTTGCTCATGTATGATTGACAACGAATGCTCCAAAAATTACCCTAAAGAATTTCTTCAGTGTACCTAGCAAGGCCAGGACTCTTATCCCAAATACAGACGAAGGAAACCAGCAAAAGATGGAGGCCAGACTGGTAAAATAAGGATGAAGAAAAATGGTCGGTATGTTCATAAAAAAAAATCATATACCAGCGGATAGTTCTCTACAATAGAGTCCTCCTTCATCAGTTCAACACTCACATTAATGTAGAAATTTGTACTCGAATGTACAGTAAAGTCCTGCACGAAGTGCGGGTATATGTGCTAGTGTAAAAATAATTTCATAAACTCAACAGTTGGTTCTTTGATAAGACAAGGGCGTATTCGAAATAAAATGATACGCTGAAAGCCTCATGCTTAAGGATATAACAGCTCCAATCATGAAAATCCGTTCAGCAAGGCTGTAGTATTTCGAGGGCTCTGTATTACATGGGGGAGTGTATATATGGTGTGTATTTATTGACGTGTATATATATTTACATGTCGATATATTTGATCGTCTAAATATTGAAGAAATAAATAAAAAAAGAAAAAGGAATTCGTCTTTGCAAGCCAACCGCCGGATTTGAGATCACCACTGTCACCAACCTACGGCTCTTTACCTCTCCCCGACCTAACCTGTCACCTCCTTTTATACATGTCTCTCACGTGTATGATTTCGCGTGACTTTTACCAGAACACACCTTTTAAAACTATGAGCACTATCTTGATTTCTCTTTCTCTCTTTCGCCCAACCTCGCCCGACACACGCCGTAAGACTTCTGTCCATTTGATCTTTTCCCCTTTTTTTTTCTTCTGTTAACTTTAAACAACATGCTCCCCTGATCTCTGGATCACATTTCATAATCCCTCATCCACTGTGGCGGTCGTCTTTCCCTACCTGGTCTCTTATTACCTTCCTCTTTTTTGCTATGACTATATCTTCTCCTTTTTTCTATATGTTTCACACCTTGAAATATCTTCTCTCTCTCTCTCTCTCTCTCTCTCTCTCTCTCTCTCTCTCTCTCTCTCTCTCTCTCTCTTTCTTTTTCTCCATTCCTCTCTGATTCCCTCACTCGAGATTCTCTTCACCTCCCGCCTCCTTATTCTCTTCAACATCCCCTCACTATCTTTTCACGCCACCTCTCTTTCTTACTCTCTTCCTTTCCTTGTCTTCCTTCTCTTCTTCCTGCGTCTCATCTCCTCTCCTCTTCCTCATTTAGCTTACCTCCTACTATTTCTGCACTATTTTCCCTTCATCTCTCCCTCTCCTCTCCCCTACCTTCTCCACTCTCTTATCCTCTCTTTCATTTACCTGCTCTCTGTCCTTTTCTTTTCTCTTTCTTCATCTCATGCTCTCCGGCTCTTTTTTACTATACTTAGTGTCCTTGTTTGAAATAACATTTTCCTATGTCTATTATACTAATGTTTGCAAGAACATTCTTTGATGCGACTACACATTTCAATAAGAAGCTCTGTCTGTCTATTATGTCACGCTTTATTTTGAAATATAATTTTCATTGTAAAACACTCAGATTGAATCGATGTAGCTTAAAGGAGGGGCATTCTAACCTGCAAAAAATGCCCAGTAGTCAATTAGCAATAAACTAATCCCTTCTTAAAGAGAGAAGATAAGCTTTGGAGAGCGTACCTCCTATAACTGTACAAGACCAGCATCATAGCATAGTCAATGAGGAAAAAGCCATTACCAGAATTGTCTAGACTGTTGATTTTGGTGTCGAGTGAACAAGTCCTGAGCTGCCGCAACTCACTCGTATAACTTTCAATCAGCTCAAATATCTGTTTATATAAAGTTAGGTATGCATATATGCACAAGATTTACTCGTAAACTAATCAACCGATCATTATTGTGATTTTTGGAACAAAGCTACATTTAGTTTGATTATTTTTGTGCAAAGCCATCAAAGACGGAATGGAATCCTGTTGTGAAAATTCAGATACCTCTGATTTTTTATGTAACTTTAATCATTTGTATTAGGCATGAATTAATAAATACTCCCTAAATTTCATTTTCTTTGAAGTTTTTTTTTTTTTTTTACATGGGGGTCACCACTTATCAAGGCCCGAAGGCCACTCAGGGATAAAGATTATTGCGTGTACAGTTATCAATGGGATAGTATTGTAGTAATCATTAGTATTGAGGGTTTTGATAGAGTGTCTTACTTAAGGGGGCGGTTTGTCAGGAGTTTATGTTGGACTTGAAAACGTCCAAGTTGTAGTCAGGTGGGAAACAGGCAAGCGGCAGAGAGTTCCTCTGGCGTGCAGTTCTAAGAAAGAAGCTTTGCTCATGGAATCTACGTTTGGATTTAGGCACAGATAAAGAGTAGGGAAAATTATTGGCAGTAGTTTCAGCCAGACGGGTGTTTCTCGTGAAAGATTGGCGAGGGGGGGGACGAGGGATTGGAGCTCAGACGAGCACCTGCCATGGAAATAGAGATAAAACAAAGACAGGCTTGCAACGTCTCTTCTGTGGGAGAGAGGTTGCAGGGAAGAGAAAAGGGCATCCCCCACTAAACAACGAAGTCTATTTTGTACTCTGTCAAGGTAGGAGAGGCTGTTTTTAGCAGCTCCTGCCCAGATGTGGCAGCAGTATTCCATCCTTGGACGTACTTGGCTTTTTATAAAGATAATCGTTGAAGTATTTTAAAGAGTTTAAAGAGACAGAGTATGAATACAACGATTAATTTAATAATTCAAATATTTCAGATTTATGTTAAACTTGACTACCCGTGACCCGTTGGGTCAGTATATTATATTAGCTATGGAATTAATGTATGAGCATAACACTTGTGACGTAAAGAAAATAGTTTTTATTGTGACATAACAGAAACATTTCTATGAAATTGTATTAAAATGAAAAAAGAATATAGATAGATTTCTATGAGTCGTTCTGTGTATAATTGTTTATTTTTGAAAAAACAAACTTGTAACCATTGAATTATAAGTGGTTTGCCATACTTATAGGCAAATGTGCACTGAACAGATACCATAATACTTGTTACCGTTCTGGAAAGCTACTAACGCCTGAAAGTATCCTATACCTCTATAAGGCCACCATTCGCCCATGTATGGAGTATTGTTGTCATATTTGGGCTGGTGCATCTGCCACTAGTCTCTCGCTCCTAGACAAGATTCAAAAGAGAGTCGCCAATCTGATAGGTCTTGAACTGTCAGCTAAACTTCAGCCTCTGTCCCATCGACGAAATGTTGCATCCCTCTGCCTGTTCTACAAGTACTTTAACGGGGAATGCTCTGACGAACTGCAAGCACTTGTGCCCCCACGACGTAAATACCCCCCCGACAAACCCGACAAGCAGCGAAATCCCACCCCTTCACAGTAGACATCCCTAGATGCAAGAGAGCCTTCTACTCCAGTAGTTTCTTCCCCAGAACAGCTAGACTTTGGAATTCCCTTCCGGGTCCCTGCTTCCTCGATTGCACTGACATGCAGAAGTTCAAGTGCAACATGAACCGGCATCTTGCTGCCCAACTTCCTACACAGTACTCCTGATGCTTATGTCCCCAATAGTAGCCCCCTACAACAAAGTGGCAATGTGCCTTGTTCGGGGTGAAAATGTAATTAAAAAAAAATTTCTTTTTAAAGTTAAATTCAAATTTTGATATATCTTTTAATTTAAACACAAATAAAAAAAAGAACAATTGGGACGCTGAAACGTACACAGTAAAACAATACATTTTATTGTCGCGTTGATTATCTATTTATAACGCAAATTTAAAAAAAAAACATATTTTCGGGGTTATTTGTTTATGTTGGTAGTGTAGAAGAAAATGTATGAATATTTTTTAAGAAAGGTGTATTAAAAATGGAGAATCGCCGTTGTAAAATGCTATTATGGTTGTCAACGGTTTAAAGTAGATTTATTTGTAAGAAAATTGCATTGAAATAACGTAAACGTAATACAGAAATGAATGATGTAAAAAAAATGCAGAACGTATTAACAATTGTTTATTTGGATAATTAAAAAAAAGAAAAACACAATTGGGAGCTGAAAACATACACAGTAAAGCAATATGTTTTATTGTCGCGTTGATTATTTATTTGTAACGCAATTAAAAAAAAACAATTGTTTATTTGGATAATTTAAACACGAGAAAAAATTGTACACATGCACAACCGGAAGTCAAGTCGTAAACCGGATGTTGGATTACAACACCCGTTACAAGGTCCTTTGAGTTTTATAATTATATAGATTTGACACATAGTCATTAGATATCAAATAGGGTAGATTTCTTGAATTTCGAATTCTTCTTAAGACCGCTTAAGTTTAAGCCTTAAACTTGAGATATTTTCTAGAATCAAAATCATGTAATAGATTTGGATAAAAATTTAAATAAGGATTCTACATATAAGGTTTAGTATCATTATATCTTGATTTTAATCTTGTAAGAGGATTTAAAAGTGATGCAAAACCATTCAGTTCAGTGAATTAATTTTACCTGTCTTATGGCAGATTCTCTTCTAGTTCTATCTAAAATCGGTGATTGTGCTGAATTCTCCCTACAATATAAAACAAAAATAAAGAAAAATTTGTATAATGTACGTACATGTGACAACAAGAAAATATCGCATACCAAAATTCATATAAATTGATCTAATAGGTAAGTTTTTATATAAAAAAAAACTATTTTTAAGCAAATCCCTGTTTTTTCCAATGTCCCCATATAAAAAATGGCTTTCTAAACTCTGAAAAGTTTGAATTATTTGGAGTTATTTCCTTGTTTTCGAGATGGTGCCGTGATATCATCGCTGTTCATTTTACGAAAAGATTAAATTTTCTTATTTAAAAATAAATCCACTCACTCAATTTGTGCGATTTTTAGTGTACCAATATTTTCTTTCCATTATATCATACAGATTTTTCTTTATTTTTGTTTATAATATAGGGAGAATTCTGGATAAACGCTGAAAAACCTTATCTGCAACATAAAATGTGAAAAGTGCGGATTGAATATAGGCATCTTAAGAATATACGTTTTGTTTTTTTCTTAAAACCTTTTTTTTAAATTCTAATTAATTTCTCAGAATGTTTGCCATCTGATTAGAAAGTAAATTTGTTATTACATCCGTTTACAGTCAGTAACAGCTCGGTATTTATGAATTTCACTCTCATTGGGAGATTAATAAATCTACTTAAGTCTTTTATGGTATGATAGTGCCAACAACACCTTACCTCATTAAGTAGATAAAACTTCATAGTATTTTAGTTAGTAGCTCTACATTTAAGGATCTGTGCTGTTATTTTTTTTTTTAATTTTTTTTTTTTTTTTGGCTCGGAGAGATCATCACTTATCAAGGCCCAGACACCACTCGAGGGTAAATGTTACACATCAGTAGATCAAGAATTGGACTATTTAAATAACATTTTTATTTTCAGCTCATTGTGCATAATGGTAAGAATGTTCGCTAATGTATTGAAAGATTGGAGTTCAGTCTGCAGTCGAGTCATATCAAAGACTTAAAACTCAGCATTATAAGGTGTGGATCAAAGGTAAGTGGAGTAATCCTTGGAATGAAGTGACGTTGTCTCCAACACATCGATGTAGCAATTAATGAAAAAAGGCCTTTGAGTTGCCCTCAACTACATTCGACCACTTAGTTTTGCTTTTGAATAACTCTTTAACATCACATCGTTACTTTTCTTTCAGTATGTTGGTTGCAACTTCTCTGACATGGCATCTGCCTACATAACCGGTATTTTATCTACACAATCACACAATTCCTTTCACTTAGGACACCTGTGCATCGTGTTTAGTTTAGTTCCCGGATGCATTTCCTGTTCAAGTTATTCGCTGTTCAATTATGCAACAGAATATGAACAAAAGCTTTGCAACTGATAGCTACAGTATTTTGCTTAATTACGTGAAATTGCTGCATCCACATTCAATGATCAGTATTAGTTCAGAACGTTTCTTCTCTTAAAGTAGTTGCAAGGTGTGAGAATCTAGTTCACTCTATTTGAGACTATTTGTTTTTTTTTTTGTTGTTGTTTTTATGGAAATCGCTCTAGACAAAGCATGAATTCATTTGATCTAAGGAGGTAAAAAAAAAATTACTTCAAGGTTAAAGCTAGCCAATACTATGTGTTAGATGGATAGATTCCAATCAATAAAAAGGCAATTTTTCCCACTTTGTCAAAAACATTTTTCATGGAATGTGAGGACTAAAGGACAAAATAAAGAAAGTGAGAAATTTTTCTTAAAGTGGTGAAGTTTTTAGCCCTGCATTGAAGAATTAATGCTATTTTAGATTATGCTTTCTCCTAGAAATGTGCCGCGTAGGGCAAACTACAGGGTGGAATGATGAACGTGTTGCGCTAAAGAAAACAACATTACAACTTTATTTTAAAACTTTTATTGAAAAAAATCAATTCCGGTAACTTGATTATGTAGTAGAGCTGACATCTATTCAATGTAGTCGCCTTCAGCCTCAATCACCGCCTCGATATAGGTTTGAAACAGGGAGTATGCCTTTTCGACGTGCCGACGGGAGCTCAGTGAATACTCTGCGGATAGTGGAGATCAGACTAGCTTTGGTGTTATGGAAAGTCATATTGGTGATGTTCTCAACGTAGGACCAAATGAAGTCGTCCAAGTAGGTTCAGGTCGAAGGAGCAAAGCCTGGGTCTCTTTGGACTTGTGGACTGGCGCCGAGTCCTGCTGCCACACCCAGAGTCTGGCAGTGGCCACCTGATTGTACCAAAGGATCACCACACTTTTCAGCACAACCAGGTACACTTTGGTGTTGATTTTCAAACTTACCTTGAAGATGTGAGGTGGCATGATGTAGCCTTCACTTAAAACCACACGGAAGACTATAACCGTATCCAGAAACTTTGTTTTCATCACCCTGAGCATGTCCCTGTTATTTGTGGCAATCCAGCGATGCATTTTGAGAGTGCTGGCAATGGTCCTGTTATCATACCTTGAATCAGTAGAGAGCATAAGTTGTACAGCGGTGCATCTCCGATCTCGCTCATGTAACATTGTGTCACTTTCAGACATGATAGAAGGCTCCTATTGCTCTTGAGATTTGTATACAACTACCCAACTAGTAGATGATCTTCAACAAAAAAGAAAACCGGTTTTCATCAAACGGAAATGGAATCATGTCGTCTTTTCTCGAGCGACAATTTTATCATTCCACCATGTATGTTATCGAATTTAGTGTGCTTTATTTTCACCCTAACGAGATGGTGTTGCTAATCTCACATTTAAAGATTAGTATTATTTCAGAGTTTTCATTCTCCTAGAGTAGCTGACCAACCAAAGTTTTATATTCCAATCTACCCTATTTTTTACTCACAAAAGTGGACTTGTTATCACCACATTCTTGGGTGAGTGTTATTTTTTCAATAAACGTGCACTGTAATTGTGTTATTTAAAAAATTACATTGAGATGACAATCCTGAAAGTAAGAATTTTAACAATTTGCACAAGTTTAATAAACAAAACGATGAGTTACAGTTATCTATAATTAAGCTGTTTTCATTATTTTTTTTACATACAATAAGAAATAAAAAGTCCTATAGGGCATGTATATACAGTTTGATGATGTATGGCCGATGAGAGTTGAGGAGATGCGTTGTATAGACAGAGAAATGATAAAATGGATGTATAACACAACTCTTGCATAGAAAGGCACAGAGGAATAGTAGATCCGGATATTATAGAAAGATGAGTGCAAACAAGTGTTGTGGATGGTATGACTACATTGAAATAATGGGTGAGAGTTCTTGGGTCAGTAGATGTAGAACAGTTAAGGTAGCAGGGCCAGTTCACAGAGGAAGGCCAAAGAAAATATGGGAATAAGTGAAAAGAATGGATGTAAAAAAAAAAGGGGGATAAATAACCAGCTGGTTAGAAATAGATTAGCTCGGAAAACCTGTCCAACCTACCAGCATGTAAAACGGACGTTACACTGATGATGATGATGATGATGATGATGATGATGATGCTGATGCTGATGATGATGATGATGATGATGATGATGATCGTTAATTTCTATTTAGATAAAGTTTGGTATGTGTAATACACATACCAAACTTTACATTGTGTATATGTTTATATGTTTATATGTACAGGATTCATTCCCAAACTAATCAAATGATCATTATGAATTTTGGAATATAGCTGATAGACGTAATAGTCGGTAATGTGGGCCATATTTAGTTTACTTTCTAGCAAATGAGATAAACAGGGGTTAGAACCCCTTTGTGAAAAGTCAGATACTTTGGATTTTTCTGAAATTTGAACAATAGATATTAGACATCAATAAATAGTCTCCAAATTTAAATTACTTTGCAGTAATTTAAAGAGTTCAAATATTTCAGATTTACATTAAATTTAATCGATAGTCATTAGACACCAATTAAACAAAATTCCCTGAATTTCAGTTTCTTCTTAAAACTCCTAAGACTCAAGCCTTAAATTTAAAACATTTTTAAGAACCAAAACCATTGAATGACTTTTGCTCAAAATTGGAAGAAGGATTTTAAACATAAGGTTCTATTTGGTGAAGGGGGGATTCATTTTACCCGATCTATGGCAGATAAATATTTTCCTAGTTTTTATATATATGTGTATATAGGTAAATTTATAAAAATATATAGCAATTAAGCTGCACAGAAATTTCTGCGTTTCATCCTTTAATCCGGCAATTCCCTATGAGGATAAAAAACGGATGATTTTGTGCAGCTTAATCGCCATATATATTTTCATAACTTACTGCCTATCTCTACTCACATGTTGAGCATTGTTCAAGTAAATACTGAAAATAAATACATAACATTATATCTCCTTATACAGTTTTATGCCGATAGTTGATTATATATATATATATATATATATATATATATATATATATATATATATATATATGTATACATACATATATATATATATATAATGTGTATATAAAATGTGTAAAGATATATATATATAGAGAGAGAATAAGTTCAAAGAATATAGAGTACATTAAAGTTATATAGAAATTTTATTACATTACCACGTCAATAAATTTCGCTTCTCTTAATGGGGTAGAGTTTTTTTATCCTGATAAATTTATCTTCTTATTGAAAATTCAATTTTAAGTTTAATTTTACTAATATATATATATATATATATATATATATATATATATATATATATATATATATATATGTAGGCACCGCCAAAAATGGCCGAAAAATCAAGTTGTTGTTGTTTTTAAAACGAAATTACATTTATTAAAATCCATTTCTGTGTAACTTTTTTTCCAGAAAGATAAAACCCTGAATTTTAAAGCAGAATAATGTAAAACTTTTTCTACTATTTTTAATTAAATTTTAAATATTAAATTTCTCCCAAAAGTTAACAATTGGCGTTTTTTGTTTTGCTCAAAAAAACGTATATACATAGTTAAAAAAAAAAAAGAAGGGGTTTTTGAAAGAATTAATTTGTTTATTTCTTGTCTAACTAAGATTTAGGGTGATTTTCTATGAGAATATGCAAAAATATTATAATATAAGTACCTGGATTTCAAATAATTCCACTTATTCATAAACAACCAGTTACTTCGAGTCGATTTGATTACTCTGTTTACATTTGTACTTAATAAAAAGCAAACTACGGAAGACCAAAAAGCGAAAAAAAACTTATTTTTCAGTGACGAAAATTTCAATGTATTATTAACGCTGAGGCTGACCAGTACCAGATGGGTGACCATTTTGTTTTTAATGTGTATGTGTGTGGGGGCCAGGCTCTCCAAACTGGGGAGGGGGGCAATTTAAAGCAGAAAAAAAAATTATTTCAGCGCGTTTGGTCCACCCTAGTCGAAAGGCGGCAAACGTTTCCAAACTGGATCGAAAAAATGATGGTATTTTTAACACAAAGGGCACAATATTTATCGAATTTTTTTTTTGTATCGATTCTTCAAAGCATGCCCTGTTTAATAATGGTCATGCATTATTCGGCTCGCTAAAAAGAAATTGTTAATTTATTTATCAAAGATTTTAAAATGTCTTTTTTCGTATAAATATTAAAAAAAAATTTTTTGTTTTGCTTAACTTAAATTAATTATTTTACTTAACATATTCACCGAATTTCACACTTCAAAACTCAAAAAATAAGTATACTGTTATAAAGTTCATTCTTCTCTAAATAATCGCTGAAAATTTCGTATTGATTGGATAATTACCTGATTTTTAGTAGATTTTTAAAAAGATGGTCCGTCAAAAGGACTTGCCTCCCCCCCCCCAGTTTTGGCGGCGCCTATATAAATGTAATTCTTGATTCGTTCAACATCGATAAAACCATATTTCTACATTACCAATTTAATTGAAATTTTCAGAAAATCTATCTGTTAAGTCAATGAATGTTTGCATGCTATTAAAATAATGTAACATTGCGAATTATAAAAATATTAATTAAAATATAAATTTTTTTTCGAAGTCGTTTCTGCGAGACTGCCCGGTTTTATTTCCAGTAACTTCCGTTTCAACTACTCTCGAATTACAGGGTAAGTAAAAAAAAAAAAAGAAAAGTGTACTCATGCAGAGAGTGATCCGTACTGAAATAATAACGTTATTATTTAAAAAATACATTCTTAACATGGGGAAGGGAGGGTGTTTTGTACCTATTCTGTACTTTACCCTTACAATTGAATAAAAACATATCATAAAACTTTAATTAAACGTGGAAATACGATTTAAAAATAGCGCGGATCACTCTCTGCATTAGCACATAAAAAAAATCCCATATTTTTTAAATTTAAATACATTTATGTATCTTACCATTTTTTTAATTTTAAATATCTTAAGGCTTTTCAGTCATGAAACATTACGTTTTAATTGTTTAGTTTCTTTCACGGCATTGTTTACATAAAAAAGTTTGTTTTAACTTTTTCTAAACTGTTTCAGTTTTACGACATGCCTCAGCGTATTATAAACACCCTAACCTGCCCATGTTAAAAACGGCTTTCAAATTAAATACGCCCTTCCACAAACCTCGACATGGGGAGGTTGGGGGTGTTCATTCCGAAAGCCGTTTTAACATGGGGAGGTTAGGGTGTTTATAATATGCTGGGGCGAGTCGTAAAATTAACGAAGTTGCTATTTATTATTATTGCAAAAATTGCTTGAAATTTATTTATTTGACAAAAAAATCTTGACAATTCAAAAGAATGTTTAAAATTATTTATTTGTTCGAAAAAAAAAATAAGAATCTATTTTATAAAAGTCCAATGTTGCTTTCATTTCAAAATTGTTTTCTTAAAATTATATTTTTTTACGCAAACATTTCAATCAATGTTTTTACAATTATATTTCGATTCCAGTAAAAAAATAATAAAAAACAACCCACTTCTCCGTTAAAAAAAAACAATCATTTAAATTAAGTTGTTGTTGGCCTTTCAAAGTTGCTTTAATTTAAAAAAATGTATAAAATTATTTATTTGTTCGAAAAAAATACACACACACACACACACACACGAAAAAATAAATAAACAAAAAAAATTAATAAATGTTTTGGTTTTGTTTTGGTTTTCAAATGGCGCTCGCCCACTTTAAACTATTATGACCATGTCATTTCAATTTTCTGTTTTTAATAAAAAAATAAAAATAAAAAAATGTTCCATGAAAAACTTTCCCGTTCTCATTAATTAAATCGAAACATTTCCAATTATGGATATATGTTCTTTTTCACTTTCTTTATTTACTTTTTTTCATAGTTCTTTCCGGAAGATTATTTATTTTTATTTTTTTTTTTAGAACAAATAAATAATTTTAAACATTCTTTTGAATTGTCAAGATTCATTTTCTCCAGTAATATCGGTTTACCAAGTTTCTGGAAGTAATAAATGATAATTTTAGTTTAATTTAACGTTTCCGGGATTAATAAATGTTAACTTTGGTAAATTTATTCTTTCCCTTCCCGGAAGCAATCGTTCGGCCATATAATGATGTCTCCCCTAGATTTGGATAGCAAGTGTTATGTTATCGTGCTATTTTTTAAGATAGTATTTTCACACTAAATTCAAATTTTACAATATCTTTTTCTTTTATCAATTTGTTAGGTGAAAGTACAGATAACCCGATCGGTTTCTAATGTGTGGAAAATCTAACTCCCCCACCCCCCAAAAAAAGGGTACTCTGGATAGTAACAAAAAATTAAAATTGGCTCAGTCTCGAAAGATTTCTTCTCTACTGAGCAAGGAAAAAAACGGTGAAGTGTAGTTCACCTTCTGTTTCTCTCTCTCCTCTCTCTTCCTCTCTTAATATCTCTCTCTATCCATCTCTCCCTTTCCCTCTCTTAATCTTTCTCTCTATATCATCCTCTCCCTTTGAGCCTTTTTTTCTCTCTAGCTCCCTCTATCTTTCTCTCCTTTCCTCTGTTTCGCCCTCTCTGTTTTTAACTCTTCCCTCTCTCTATCTATCTATCAATCCCTTTATCTCTCTATATCTCCTTCTCTTTCTCTATTTTCCTCTCACTTTCTCTTTTCTATCTATATATCTTCCTCTCTATCAATCCATCTCTAATCCCTCATCCTATTTTAGTCTCCTAAATTAATTACAGTGAATAAGGCATTGTCAAAACATGGATAAATCCTATTTTAGTCACCTAATTTACTGACTGTGAGAATAGAAGTTATTTGGAAATTACTGCTACCTTGAACAGCACCAGAAGTAACTGGTAAAACCTTTCTAATTAAATTGATTTTGGCAGCCATTTGGTAACAAAATGACATAGCCTTAGCCCTTGCTGCATGAGGAATATCTGCGACCTTGCTGCCAACTAGAAGAATTATTTATTCTACTTTAAAACATTCAATTTTTCAAAAATCTCATGTTCGATATCTCCAAAACATCCAATATGGGGAAAAATATTGCAGAAATGCAAACTTATTGTTTAGGATGAATGCACAATGGTACGCAAAAAATCACTTGAGGCTCTTGGTCGATCCTTGCAAGATTTGCTGGCAATGTCAGACCATTTGGAAATGCAGTAATATTGCTTGCAGAAGATTTCAGACAAATGTTACCTGTTATTCTTCAATTAACACCAGCAGATGAAATAAATGCTTGCCTCAAATACTCTACTTTTTGTGCCATGTGAAGACATTAAACTTAACTCAAAATATGCATGTCCAATTGCAGACTGTTCGATCCGCACATACATTTTGGCATCACTTGTGGGAAATTGGGTGCGGAAAAGTGGCAGCTGATCAGAGATAACGACAAAATTCTTTGACTTTTAACTTCTGTAATTTTATTAGATCAAAAGACGAGTTAGTTTAAAAGGTTTTTGCAGATATTCAAATTATAGGAATTCCACTTGACTGAGTAAATGGGCTATTCTTGCAGGTCAATATAAAGACGTCCACGCTATTATTCAATGTAAAATTCCAAGTGAGGTAGTCAAATACAAATCCATCGACACTCTTGTGAAAGCAGATAAAGCGGTTAATTATCCAACAGCTATATTTGCCAGGGATGCCACCGCATGTATTGCAACTGAAATTTGGTGTACTAATTATCATGTTGTGAAATATAAACCAATCCAAGCTTTGCAAAGGCACATGACTTGCAGTAAAAAAAAAATTAACAAACAATATCATAGAAACAACAATCATAACAGGATTTTTTACAGATGAATATATCTTCATTCCATGCATTCCTATAATTCCACCGGATACATCATTACACTTTAGGACATTGCACTTTCCAATTTTATTGTCGTTTGCAATAACCATCAACAAAGCACAAGGAACAATCTTTACAATTGTGTGGCTTACAGTTACACACTGACTGTTTTTTCACATGGACAATTTATGTTACATATTCAAGAGTCACCAAACCAGAAAATCTGTATATCAGCTAAAAAAAATGGAACAACAAAAATAACAAACATGCTTTTTCTCATTTTGGAACTTTTTCCATTGCGCCAATTTCAGCCACAGCTAGTATATATATATATATATATATATATATATATATATATATATATATATTACTATAATAATTTTTTTTTAAATACTTACAGACACTAGTGTTTCATCCTTTCAGGAATTATCAGTGCAGAGTGTCACGATTACCGCCCGTTGATAGATTCGAACCCGGCCACGAAGCCATCTCTAACTCCATTAGTAAGGAACAAAACACTCAGCCCACTTTAACCACGAGAAATATCGTTGAAATTTAAACATTTATTTTTAAATAGTGATTTAATGATTATAACATCATTATCTGCGCATGTGAGTTTAAGTGACCGACTTTCATTTCAACTGCAAAGTGCTCAGAACCGAGTTCTTAAAGTGGCTGAGATAATTATTACTATAATAATATTTTTAAATACCTAAAGACACTAGCGTTTCATTCTTTGGGTAATTATCAATGCAGGATGATCTAATGATTATAACATCATAATCTGCACATGCATCTATCTATCTATCTCTCTCTCTCTCTCTCTCTCTCTCTCTATATATATATATATATATATATATATATATATATATATATATATATATATATATTGAAAAAGGGCATATGATTGTCTTTGATTCTTAAAGTTACAATGAACTCCAATACTGCTAACACTCACGGGTTTTTAGTTTTTGTCAATCATAGCTTTCAACATGGCTGTCAGTGCCATAAAGTCATAACATTCCTGTTTTCAATGTACTAACCACAATTCGCATCCTAATAATCTTACAACTATTTGCCAACGACAACAACAACAACAACAACAACAATAACAATAATACTAATAATAATAATAATAATAATAATAATAATAATAATAATAATAATAATAATAATAATAATAATAGCAAAAGCAAGAAGGCGGCTGGGTGAGCGCTTTAATGGTCAGGATGGCATTCATTCTCTGCCACATTGCATTCCACATTGTTCCCCTCAAGATGTAAACTTGATTACATCATCCACGCTCCTCTAACATGGCTGACTCATGCAACTGGCATGGGACACATTTCATATTAATTGATAAAGGCTCTGCGTATTGAGCTCACGGTTGCCCCCGCGCATCTGATAATGCCGCTTGGTTATGAAATATCATTTCAACCAATGTATCCGATTTAATAGGGCAGAGAGAAAGAGGATTTAAAAATTAAAAATAAATAAAACAACAGACATCAACAGTGAAGAGGGGAAGGTTAAACATTGCGGGTGGGGGGGGGGGAAGCAAGAGGAAAGACTAACAGGAAAGCTGAATGAAAAAGAGACCGAGAAAATTGAATACACATGGAAATGATTTGAATAAGGAAAAAGAAAATAGAGAAAGAATGATGGAAGTTGGTGATAAAAAATATGAAAGCGGAAGAGCAAAAATTATAACAGCATACAAAAAAGGGGGGGGGGAACGAGCAAAAAAAAAAAACGACTGAAAATAAACTGAATGAAAACGATTGGAATTGGACTAAGCAAAACGGCAATTATGAAGATTTTTAAGAACTAAACTACTCGTGACCTGTTGAGTCAGTATTTGTTTATATATATATATAGTAAGTTATAAAGTATATATGGCGATTAAGCTACACTGAATATTCCGCGTTTCATCCACTCTAGGATTCTTCAGGCTTATGCGTATAAGCTTGAAGAGTCCTAGAGTGGATGAAACGCGGAATATTCAGTGTAGCTTAATCGCCATACATATTTTATAACTTAGTAACTAGCTCTGCCTACGTATTGAGAACTTTTGAAGTAAATACTTAAAGTGTACGCATAAATTTATACTTTCGTATATTAATTTTATGTGAGTAAATGAAGTAGTCATATATATATATATATATATATATATATATATATATATATATATATATATATATATATATATAAAGGGGGTTAGAACAGCAGTCTAAAGAGCAGAGTGTATTTTAATGTAATAGTAAAATCGCTAATGTAATTAAAATACAAAAATACCGAAAACTCATAAGGCCCATTTTGTCTATGGTAGGTCATCACAGCATAAAGTTGCAAAATGGATCTTAAATATTCTTCAACCAGTATTAAAATATTACAGTAAATACTGTTTGAAAGATTCATTTCATTTTGCAGACTTTATTCAAAGGTCTAAGGTGGTTAATAAATTTATGTGTTCTTACGACATTAGCAACCTGTTTACTTGCATCCAGATTTCAGAGACTATAGATATCTGTAAAGATTTTTTATGTCGTAGTCAGATATCGCCTCCTCCCATTTCTGAAAGTATATTCGTTGAACTGATGAAATTTGCCACTACATCTGTTGAATTCAGCTTCAACGATGTAATGTATCGCCAAATAGAAGGTGTGTCGATGGGCTCAGTTTTGAGCCCAATAATGGCGAATATTTTAGTGGGTTTCCATGAAGAACAATTGCTTTCTGGACCCATCGAACCATTGATCTATTTTCGCTATGTGGACGACACATTTTGTCTCTTCGATAAACAAACAGAGGCAAATAATTTTTTCTCCTTACTTAATAAAATGCATCCCGCATTACAGTACACTTATGAAGGAGAGCCTAATTTATCCATTGCTTTCGTTGATGTATTGGTAACGAAAACATCATCAAGTTACCTTACATCAATATACAGTAAACCTACGTTCACGGGACTGTATACACGTTGGTATTCATTTTGCCCCCGAAAACGTAAGATTTAATTTGGACCCTAATATATCGTGCCCTTATGATCTGCTCCAAATCAAAATTGGGTGAGGATTTAAAAATAATTACTGACACCCTCTCCAAAAATGGGTACCCGTTGGATGTGATTAGGTCAGTTATACAGAGGAAAATAGCAGAGTTCTCTGAAACTAAAATTCAAACGGTCAATAAATGCTCAGTATATCTGCGTTTACCTTGGCTGGGGGCAGTAAGTGAGAAATTTGCAAAGCAAATTAGTTCAACAGTGCAAAATTTTATTTCGCTTCAAATGTACGTGTCGTGTTCCCTACGAGAACGTTAATGCCATCCTCTCGAAAAGATGTTCTACCCCCCTCCCATCGTAATAATAATGTAATTTACAATTTTGAATATAGTTGCAGTGCTCATTATCTGAGTCGAACAACATTAAGATTGAATGGAAGAGTCCAACAACACGTACCTAGTAAAATCCGAAATGGGACATACCAAACAACAGCCGGAATTGCCAATACATACGGGTCTTCAATTACTGACCACCTTATAAAAAACCCGTCTTGTGCAGCGAACTTCAACACGAATTCTTTTACAATCTTGAGTCGTGCTCACTCATTATTCCAGTTAAAGATCTAGGAGACTGTTCACGTTCGGTTGAGAAGGCCTTCCCTCTGCAAGCAGAAGGAATGCCTCTTAGGTTTGAGCGTGATTAGTCTCTAGGATCTTCGAGTAATATAACGTAATTGTGTTTATTTTTTGGGGGGGGGCATACATAACGCAACGTTATGTGTACATAATCTCGATTCCCATTCGTGTCTTTCCTCTTTTTCTTTTTTTTACTCAAATCCCTCGATACAGCTTTGATAAACGAGGGCAAAACCGGTCAGCTGACTCCCCCATTTTCTGTTTCTGTTTAATTTTTTTTTAAACGTGGATTTTATTTTAACACTTTAATCATGAATTTTCGTCTTCCCTTCATGATTGCATTATATAAATTTTGTACCCCTCAAAGAATCATGATATATATATATATATATATATATATATATATATATGAGGAGTACAAAGATAAGTGTGTCATGCCTACAGTCAAACATGGTGGTGGGAATGTCATGGTCTGGGGCTACATGAGTGCTGCAGGTATTGGAGAGTTACATTTCATTGAGGAAAACATAAACTCCAACATGTACTGTCAAATACTGCAGCAGAGCATGATCCCCTCTCTTCAGAAACTGGATTGCAGAGCAGTGTTCCAGCATGACAATGACCCAAAATACACATCCAAGACAACCACTGCTTTATTGAAGAGGGTGAGGGTAAAGGTGATTGACTGGCCAAGCATGTCTCCAGACTTGAACCCATTAGAACATCTTTAGGGCATCCTCAAGCAGAAGGTGGAGGTGCGCAAAGTCTCAAATATCCGCTAACACCTTGACGTCATAATTGAAGAGTGGAAGAGCATTCCAGTGGCTACATGTGAAGCTCTGGTAAACTCCATGCCCTGGAGAATAAAGGCAGTTTTGGATAATGATGGTGGCCACATAAAATATTGAGAGTTGACATGTTGTATGTTAATATTAAGAACTTTTCGTAAGGGGTGTACTCACTTTTGTTGCCAGGGATTCAGCTTTTTAGTTATTTTGAAGGGGAAATTAATGTTATGTGTGATGCAGACACACTAATTTTTATTGTATCAAAAAAATCATTTTTTCAGTGTTGTCCTATGAAGAGATATACTTAAATATTTGAAGAAATGTGAGAGGTGTACTCACTATATATAAAAGTGAAATTGTCTGTGCCTCTGCATGTGTACATTTTACGACCAAATAACTGTCAATTTTTAGTCTACAAACTCGAGATTTGATACAATGGGTATTTAGATTTGGGAAAATCTTTTTAATCGGTTTCTGGCCAGAAATTTGGCATTCAAGGGGTCAAAGTTCAACGATTTGACCTTTGAAAACTCTATCAAACTCCTCCGCCAATTTTTGGTTTAAACACTTGAAATTTTAGATGTACGTTTCTTGAATTTGGATCAAACTTTATAATTTGATTTGAGCTCAAAACAATAAGTGTTAAGGAATCAAAATTAGGGTCAAAGTTTTTAAAAAAAATTTGACCTCTGCGGTCTCTACCAAATTACTCAGCCAATTTTTGGGTCTAAACATTTGAAATTTTACATAAAGTGTATTCAAACATAGGGCAAGCTTTTTAATCCGTTTTTAGGTGGAACATTTGGCTGCCTTTGTAGCCTCTACCAAACTCCTCCGCCAATTTTGGATCTAAACACTTAAACTTTTAGATGTATATTACCTGGTCATTAGTAAAAATTTTAATATATATATGCATATGCACATGAAGTTATGAACAGTACATGGGGGCTGAGCAAAGTCGGGCTGAACTGCTAGTATATATATATATATATATATATATATATATATATATATACACACACATTTACAAGCTTAATTACATGGACATGGCAATGTTTCGATTGGAGGTCATAAATAACACACACACACACACACACACACACACACACACACACACACACATATATATATATTTATATATATATATATATATATATATATATATATATATATATATATATATATATATATGTATAGTCCGAATTGCATGTTGTATCCGCGTGTATTCCTTTTGATGTATATAAATATGTATGTATAAAAAAATCAATACGAAAAATATATAGATGTTTATATCTTTTCTGTATTTATTTCCTATGTGTTGACATGTAGGGATGCAAAAAGTCTTTCCAAAAAACGAAAATGTTTCATTCAAAAGCACATAATTTCGACCGATCCTTCGGTCTTCTTCAGTGTAATTGAGATTGATATGAGTATGGATATGGTCTGTATATAATTTGGTAGATTTCCTGCATAATCGGTCATGTGACAGACAAGATATTACAGACGAGTTTATATAAGGGTGCACGAATGTGTTTACACGCTCAAGTGCTTGAGTGGACATGTTGTACAAATATGTATATGTGTATATGTGTGGATATATGTATATGGGTGTATGTGAACATACAAGCATACATACGAGATAATTCTGTGTGTGTATAAGGTTCTAACTATGTGTTTTGTCTTCGCAGACTTCTGGCTGTCTTTAATTACTGGTTAAAACGAGTTTTGAAGGTTTTCTTACATTAAAGGCAGAACAATAAGGTATAGGTTTGTATCTATGGGTTATGCAGTAGACCGTAAATGTGAAAAGAGATACAGATGAAAGATTTCTTTTTGATATATGTCTTCTTGAATATATCGTATTTCGATGCCCATATGCGACTATGTATAAACGTGTTCTCCGGGCATAGTAAATCATATGTATGTTTGTTCATCAAGTAGCTGTTTTTTTTTTTTTAACTAAGAAAATCAGATTTTATGAGAAAACAAGAGTTTGTGTTTTGATACCTATGTTGTTTTAAATAAAGGGAGACAACTCATTTTAAATTACCGAGATCAAAATAATGAGAACAGTAGATCAGATAATCTAAATAATACAATGTTTGCCTCTACTCATACAAGTAAACTAAAGAATTTAGGAAATAGTTTAAAAAAAAGGCGAAAATGTTACAAAATATGTTTATGAGGAAGAGGCCGCCTTTCCTGCATCCTTATTGGTTATACTTTTGAATAAAATTTAACTCTTTAGCATTCAACGCCATTTTATATATTTTGTATCAGCTAATTTTTTTCTTCAGCAGCAACTGAACTTGCATGTTCATGTCACTGTAGGGAAGAAGAAGTTAAACAGATGTTAGAGAAAAAAAAGAGAATTCAAAGACGAGCATAGCAAAATGAATGACAATGAAAAAAAGAAAAAGAGAGCTCGAATTTATAAAAAAGTGAACTTAAAATGATATCTGAGAAAAACGGAGAGAGTAACTGAAACTCCCATAAACAAATGGATACAACAATGAAAGAAAAAAATTGAATTAATTTTTTTTTTTTTTTTTCAAAATTGTTTCTGAGAAAAAAGAAATCGAAATGATTTCAGATAACAAAGAGAGAAAGAAAATGACTTGTTAGGGTAGAATATCGATAAAAAAAAAATAGTGATACAATGAAAGAAGATGAGTAAAAAAGAAAAAAGAAATTTGAATGGTACATTTGAAAAGATGTATACTAAATAATAAAAATAGAGACAAAAATAAAATAGTTTTAAGGAAAGCAATTCAAAAAATGTTAGAGGAAAGTAGAAAGAAAAAAATGAAAACGTATTGTGGAATACAAAAGAATAATAAAATGTAAAAATGAATTATATAAACGAGGAAAAAAGGGCGGAGAATGACGGAAAGACAAAAGTAAGCAAAATTAAGAAATAAAGAATAGGAAATGATTTCTAAAAAAAAAAAAAAAGAAGATAGAATCTAAAATATTTCTAGAGAAAGAAAAGAGGTTGAAGAAACACGGATGTCTAAAAGAAAAAAAAATGGATGATAAATAACATAAATTGAAATTGAACTAACAGGTGACTGTGGGGAGTTGAGCATTGAGATGTCTGTCTACATTACATTTAAACTTTTGCATATTAGTACACTCAAGGAAGCAGAAAATAGGAAGGGAATTCTAAAGTCTGACAGTCCGAGGGAACAACCTATTAAAGTAGAAGGATATCTGGTATCTAGAAAGTGAAGGGGGGGGTGCTGCTTGTAAAGTCAGTTGAGTTGTACGTAGAGGCATGTACTTGCTATATGGCGTTAACCACAACTATGTCGCATTTCTCTCCAAAAAATATTACCTCATATTCTGATCTAGCTAGTGATATTAATGATATTGAAAAGCGGTTAAAGAAACACGGATGTCTAAAAGGAAAAATGTGAATGATAAATAATATAAGTTGCAATTGAATATTGTACAATAAAAATTGAACACTATACAATCAAAATTGCATACTGAACAAAAACATTGTACACTGCAACTGCACAACAAAAATCGAATACTACACAATAAAATTGCATAGTAAACACTAAAAATTAAATACTGAACAATAAAAGTTGAATACTGAACAATAAAAATTAAATACTGAACAATAAAAGTTGAATACTGAACAATAAAAATTGAATACTGAATAACGAACAATAAAAATGGAACACGAAACAATAAACAATACAAGCGAAAGAATTCAGGAAAATTCTAAAGAAAGGAAAAGAAACAGTGAAAAGTGATTTTTAGAATGATGATGGTAAAATATCAAAAAGATGGAAGGAAATAACAATTTTATTTTTTTTACATCGTTTTGATATTTTTAAAAAGAAACAAAAAGG
>NC_136483.1:56045105-56302605 GCF_053919585.1 Euprymna scolopes
ACATATATATATACATCATGGCAGCAAATTCGTTCTCGAATATTGCCATTACTTGATATAGCATTAAAAAATAGAAACATGAAGACAGATCAGTGATGAGCTGCACGAAAGTGGCTTTTAAGCCCTGCCAAACTCTGGCATTCTTTGGCACACATGGTGCAGACGAGCGCCACTAGCAGCACGTGCTTGATGGTTACTTCTATGAACGTTCATATGCTGGTTCAAACCGCCTGCTATTTTGCACGTCCACCCACAGTTGACACAACTAAGATCTGGCAACACAAGACTGTTTTGTGGCCCATTGCGCTGATGAGCAGTCTGGTGGCTTATCAGCCCAGCTCTGCTCAGACAAAATCTCCCGCAACGCCTTACACTCCAGACAAATTTTGCACCCCAGCTCATCAACTGCTTCTTGCACATTCCTTTTCCGAATATCATGCTACATACTGGGTTCGATCAGCCTCAAACTTACTCACACCTTTCCGCAAGGCCTTTCTCTATTCTCCATGATCCCAAGCAAGACTCTCCCAGGTTTTTTCATCCATCTCACATCCTTGAACCTCATTTTAGGCTTTTGAGCCAGACACTTTCCCTCGGCAAGCTCGCCATAAAGGAGTTGTTTGGGAAGTCGACTATCTGACATCCTTACCACATGACCACTCCATCTCAGTCTGTGTTTAATAATAAGAGCTTCAATGCTCAGACATTGGGTCCGTTGAAGAATTTCAACATCACTGACATACATTTGCCAGCACACACCCAAGATTCGCCGTAGGCACATCTGGTGAAACCGCTTGAGACGTCTCAAATGCTTCCTGTATGTTGTCCAAGTCTCACAGGCATAGAGAAGAGCAGAGAGAACTCATGTGGCATAAACCTTAATCTTTATTGATAGTGAAATTCCATGACAGCTCCACAAACGCTTGTCCAACTTTTCAAAAGCATCACTTGCTTTGCTGATCCGTAACGATACCTTGTCATCCAGGGCACCGGACATACTTAGTGTGCTACCCAAGTATACAAACTTAGCGATAACAATATATATATATATATATATATATATATATATATATATATATATATATATATATATATATATATTGTTTTAACAAACTCAAGACATCAAAGAATGTATTGATAGCAACAAATAGTGTATTTCATCATTCATTACAATTGTTTCAAAACCATTCGGACAAATTCAAACCCTATGTCGTTCGAAAATTTTCACAAAAGATTTTCTCATAATTTTCCTTAAAAGGGAAATGAATTCCATATTGTTCATTGTAAAAGTGTTTTTTCAAAACGTCTGATGATAGGCTGTTCTTGTGAAAATTTTCGAACAATATAGGGTTTGAATTCTCAAAAGAAGATATATATACAGGGTGACCCCCCAAAAAACAAAAGCTAAATGGAGGCCATCTAGAACATATGCTGTAGAACGGAGAAAAAAAGCCAAAGACCCTTGTGTTTTGATGTGATGTTTGAATATAATAAACTAGTTATGACCAAAGTTTCATTTCATTCGGACAAAACATTAAGAAACGGGGCCTAATTAGAGTTGGGGCCCGTTTTTTTTTTTTGGGGGGGGGTCACCCTGTGCGTATATATATATATATATATATATATATATATATATATATATATATATATATATATCTTCTATAATATAAAGCTGAATGTCTGTGGGGGGGGGGGGACAAAGCATATTTTATATACAAATTGAACGTCAAAAAAAAAAAAAACGACAATATTTTTGCACCAACCTAATAGTATTGCTTACATATGTGCATACATGTTTCAGTGGAATCTCAATTTAGGGAAACCTACCTCTCCAGACAGAAAAAAAGAGCGACACTAAAACGATAATCAAGATTCATTCATTTTGTCTATAAAAAAGATATCTGGGTGTGACTTAAATCCTGGAAAAATGGGTAGTTTGTGGGGACGGGTAGGTGGGGTTAGGGAGTAAAGAAAAGAATAAAAACTGGGAGGGGGAAGAAAGGAAAATACAATCCAGCCCGGTCAAGATATCTTTTAGGACAAGTGTCTATACTTTGATCTGAAGTGAGTCTAGGATGGTCTTTTTTAATTCTCATTAAGGCCGTTTCTTTAGTGTAGACTTTCCATCTATTTCATGTGTTAATACATTTCCAGGTAACTTACACCAAAACTAAAATTTCAAGTGTTTAGACCCAAAATTGGCAGAAGAATTTGGTAAAGTCTGCAAAGGTCAACTCTTTCAACTTTGACCTCTTTGCAGCCAAATTTTTGCTCCAAAACGGATTAAAAAGCTTTCTGCATGTCTGAATACCCTTTATGTAAAATTTCAAATATTTAGACCCAAAATAAGCTGAATAGTTTGCTAGAGGCTGCAAAGGTCAAATCTTTGGAATTTTGAGCCCTTGGCAGCCAAATTTCCAGCCAAAAATCGATAAAAAAAACTTGCCCTATATCTGAATACATTTTATGTCAAATTTCAAATGTTTAGACCAAAAATTGGCTGAGTAATTTGGTAGAGACCTCAGAGGTCAAATTTTTTAAAACTTTGACCCCTTAACATTTACTGTTTTGGGCTCAAAGCAAATTAAAAAGTTTGATCAACGTTAAAGAATCCTACATTTAAAATTTCAAGTGTTTAGGCCCAAAATTGATGAGAGAGTTTGATAGAGTTTTCAAAGGTCAAATCGTTGAATTTTGATTCCTTGACAGCCAAATTTCTGTCTGAAAACCGATTAAAAATATTTTCCCAACTCTCAATACCCCTTATATCAAATCTCGAGTCTGTAGACTGAAAAATTGACAGAGTAGTTTGGTAGGGAAATGTACACACACAGGCACACACGTGCGTACGCACGCACACACACACACACACACACACACACACACACACACACACAGACAATTTCACTTTTATAGATATATAGATAGATTACCTGAAGCACCTTCATTCATGAATGACTGCCAACAAGACTATACAAGTTAATTTTGTTCTCAGTTCAGTCTGGATTTTCTCTTCATTAAAAATTTGTTTTGTGTCTTTGTTGGAAACCAAGTAAAAAAGAAAACAATTTAATGTCGAGACGTAATATATGCATTGTAAAGGATTCAGTGTAAACGACTTTTTATTTAGATTAGTAACATCTCTTCAATCCGTTGTTCTCATCATTGTTACTATGTTCACAGCATTTCATAGAATGCGGAACAAGTGCAGTGAATTGAATATTGAATAAAAAAAATAGTTCTTGAGGTGTAAACCAATGCAGATGGATGAGAACTCAGATGTGGAGAAAGTATATGTGAATGGTGAAGTTGTTGAGGTTGTCGAGAAGTTTTGTTATTTTATTGATACCATTGGAACACATGATGGATTAGATGCTAGTGCGATTGCAAAAATTAGAAATGGATGGGATAAATTCAAGGAACATTTTTCATTACTAACCAGCAGAGCATTACAATTGTCAACCAAAGAAAGAGTCTCTCAGGCATATGTCCGCAGTGTAATGATTAAGGTTGTGACAGCAGCATATTCTTTTCATTGTTTTGACTCTTGAGTATATATCTATTAATATCTTATATGTTTTTATATAGACGAATGTGGTTCTCGGTTGATTAAGTATGTCTAACTGTGTCGGATATATACCCGAGAATCAAAATAATGAAAACAATATTCTGTTGTCACAGCCCTAGTAATGATCTATGAAAGTGAAACATAGCTAGTGAGATTTGAGGACATGTGTTGCATGGAAAGAAATAATATAAGAGTGATACGACGAATAGGTAGTGTAAGGTTTAAAGACAAGCTTAGTTCAGATACTTAAGAAGAAGATTAGATCTAAAGAATATGGAAGATGAATGCAGAACAGTAAACTTCGATGGTATGGCCACATTTAAAGAACAGATGAGTGTTCTTAGGTTTACAGATTTAGAAAAATTGAAGTAGCTGGTTCAGTTCAGGGGAAAAGGCAAAGAAAGACATGGACTTCAAAGAAAGAGAAGTAAATTAAAACCTATACAGAAATAGGTTAATTCGAAAATCATTTTGTTAAAGTCATCAAACACATGCCAACATGTCAAACAAACGTTAAACCGAATATGGTGATGAGTTTGAAATTCTCGGAAGGAGGTTGCTACATATAAAAAAAACAACCCAGATGAGAACAACAGTTAGTATCTCGTAAATCTCTTAATGTACGATTGTGCTTTTATCACTAATGGAGATTTGATATGTGTTTAATGAAACCCAAGCCTATATTATTACTTCTATTATGTACTATGGTGCTTTCATTATTAATGTAGATTTGATATGTGTTTAATGTAACCCAAACCTATATTATTACTTCTATTATGTACTATGGTGCTTTCATTATTAATGTAGATTTGATATGTGTTTAATGTAACCCAAGCCTATATTATTACTTCTATTATGTACTATGGTGCTTTCATTATTAATGGAGATTTGATATGTGTTTAATGTAACCCAAGCCTATATTATTACTTCTATTATGTACTATGGTGCTTTCATTATTAATGGAGATTTGATATGTGTTTAATGTAACCCAAACCTATATTATTACTTCTATTATGTACTATGGTGCTTTCATTATAAATGGAGATTTGATATGTGTTTAATGTAACCCAAGCCTATATTATTACTTCTATTATGTACTATGGTGCTTTCATTATAAATGGAGATTTGATATGTGTTTAATGTAACCCAAGCCTATATTATTACTTCTGTTATGTACTATGGTGCTTTCATTATTAATGTAGATTTGATATGTGTTTAATGTAACCCAAGCCTAAATTATTTCTTCTATTATGTACTATGGTGCTTTCATTATTAATGGAGATTTGATATGTGTTTAATGTAACCCAAGCCTATATTATTACTTCTATTATGTACTATGGTGCTTTCATTATTAATGTAGATTTGATATGTGTTTAATGTAACCCAAGCCTATATTATTACTTCTATTATGTACTATGGTGCTTTCATTATTAATGGAGATTTGATATGTGTTTAATGTAACCCAAACCTATATCATTACTTCTATTATGTACTATGGTGCTTTCATTATTAATGTAGATTTGATATGTGTTTAATGTAACCCAAGCCTATATTATTACTTCTATTATGTACTATGGTGCTTTCATTATTAATGGAGATTTGATATGTGTTTAATGTAACCCAAGCCTATATTATTACTTCTATTATGTACTATGGTGCTTTCATTATTAATGGAGATTTGATATGTGTTTAATGTAACCCAAACCTATATTATTACTTCTATTATGTACTATGGTGCTTTCATTATTAATGGAGATTTGATATGTGTTTAATGTAACCCAAGCCTATATTATTACTTCTATTATGTACTATGGTGCTTTCATTATAAATGGAGATTTGATATGTGTTTAATGTAACCCAAGCCTATATTATTACTTCTGTTATGTACTATGGTGCTTTCATTATTAATGTAGATTTGATATGTGTTTAATGTAACCCAAGCCTAAATTATTTCTTCTATTATGTACTATGGTGCTTTCATTATTAATGGAGATTTGATATGTGTTTAATGTAACCCAAGCCTATATTATTACTTCTATTATGTACTATGGTGCTTTCATTATTAATGGAGATTTGATATGTGTTTAATGTAACCCAAGCTTATATTATTACTTCTATTATGTACTATGGTGCTTTCATTATTAATGGAGATTTGATATGTGTTTAATGTAACCCAAGCCTATATTATTACTTCTATTATGTACTATGGTGCTTTCATTATTAATGGAGATTTGATATGTGTTTAATGTAACCCAAGCCTATATTATTACTTCTATTATATACTATGGTGCTTTCATTATTAATGGAGATTTGATATGTGTTTAATGTAACCCAAGCCTATATTATTACTTCTATTATGTACTATGGTGCTTTCATTATAAATGGAGATTTGATATGTGTTTAATGTAACCCAAGCCTATATTATTTCTTCTATTATGTACTATGGTGCTTTCATTATAAATGGAGATTTGATATGTGTTTAATGTAACCCAAGCCTATATTATTACTTCTATTATGTACTATGGTGCTTTCATTATTAATGGAGATTTGATATGTGTTTAATGTAACCCAAGCCTATATTATTACTTCTATTATGTACTATGGTGCTTTCATTATTAATGGAGATTTGATATGTGTTTAATGTAACCCAAGCCTATATTATTACTTCTATTATGTACTATGGTGCTTTCATTATAAATGTAGATTTGATATGTGTTTAATGTAACCCAAGCCTATATTATTACTTCTATTATGTACTATGGTGCTTTCATTATTAATGGAGATTTGATATGTGTTTAATGTAACCCAAACCTATATTATTACTTCTATTATGTACTATGGTGCTTTCATTATTAATGGAGATTTGATATGTGTTTAATGTAACCCAAACCTATATTATTACTTCTATTATGTACTATGGTGCTTTCATTATTAATGGAGATTTGATATGTGTTTAATGTAACCCAAGCCTATATTATTTCTTCTATTATGTACTATGGTGCTTTCATTATAAATGGAGATTTGATATGTGTTTAATGTAACCCAAACCTATATTATTACTTCTATTATGTACTATGGTGCTTTCATTATTAATGGAGATTTGATATGTGTTTAATGTAACCCAAACCTATATTATTACTTCTATTATGTACTATGGTGCTTTCATTATTAATGGAGAGTTGATATGTGTTTAATGTAACCCAAGCCTATATTATTACTTCTATTATATACTATGGTGCTTTCATTATTAATTGAGATTTGATATTTGTTTAATGTAACCCAAGCCTATATTATTACTTCTATTATGTACTATGGTGCTTTCATTATAAATGGAGATTTGATATGTGTTTAATGTAACCCAAGCCTGTATTATTACTTCTATTATGTACTATGGTGCTTTCATTATTAATGGAGATTTGATATGTGTTTAATGTAACCCAAGCCTATATTATTACTTCTATTATATACTATGGTGCTTTCATTATTAATGGAGATTTGATATGTGTTTAATGTAACCCAAGCCTATATTATTACTTCTATTATGTACTATGGTGCTTTCATTATTAATGGAGATTTGATATGTGTTTAATGTAACCCAGGCCTATATTATTACTTCTATTATGTACTATGGTGCTTTCATTATTAATGGAGATTTGATATGTGTTTAATGTAACCCAAACCTATATTATTACTTCTATTATGTACTATAGTGCTTCTATTATTAATGGAGATTTGATATGTGTTTAATGTAACCCAAGCCTATATTATTACTTCTATTATGTACTATGGTGCTTTCATTATTAATGGAGATTTGATATGTGTTTAATGTAACCCAAACCTATATTATTACTTCTATTATGTACTATAGTGCTTCTATTATTAATGTAGATTTGATATGTGTTTAATGTAACCCAAGCCTATATTATTACTTCTATTATGTACTATGGTGCTTCCATTATTAATGTAGATTTGATATGTGTTTAATGTAACCCAAGCCTATATCATTACTTCTATTATGTACTATGGTGCTTTCATTATTAATGGAGATTTGATATGTGTTTAATGTAACCCAAACCTATATTATTACTTCTATTATGTACTATGGTGCTTTCATTATTAATGTAGATTTGATATGTGTTTAATGTAACCCAAACCTATATTATTACTTCTATTATGTACTATGGTGCTTTCATTATTAATGTAGATTTGATATGTGTTTAATGTAACCCAAGCCTATATTA
Source organism: Euprymna scolopes (assembly GCF_053919585.1). Classification (NCBI taxonomy): domain Eukaryota; kingdom Metazoa; phylum Mollusca; class Cephalopoda; order Sepiida; family Sepiolidae; genus Euprymna; species Euprymna scolopes. The sequence continues at coordinate 56,052,915 of NC_136483.1, forward strand.
TTACTTCTGTTATGTACTATGGTGCTCGCATTATTAATGGAGATTTGATATTTGTGTGTTAGCCAAATCTATAATATTACTTCCATTACTAATGAAGAGTAGGTATTTGTTTGTCTGGATCCAAAACCATATTTATTTCAATAATGTACTGTTGTAGTCCTATTACTAATGCGGATTTGATATTTATTTATCTGAAGCCGAAACTGTACTATTAATTCTACTAATGTACTATTGTGTTCTCTTTTAGTGCTCCGTTCAGAAGTGGTGGTGGTGGTGGGGGGGTAGTGTATTTATTCTGTTGTAATGAGGTCACCTCCTTATACATTAACTGCTCCTCATTTTATTTTTTGATTGGTGGTGCTGTTGCATCTTTTCTATTATTATGAGACCATTCTCTCATGCATTACCTTCTCCTGTATCAGATTGCTGATTCTATATCCTGCATCTTATCCATGATTCTATATCCTGCATCACTAAAAAACATTATGGGGAAATAGAAAGGCATACCTTTTCTAATACCATTATTAGGATGTAATGGAATCTAATCGACCCAATGGGATTTGAAATCAAATTATCGATTTCAAATCCCATCAATTTCATGGTTTAGCGTATTTGGTCTTTGAGAACTACTGTTAGCAATTATGTTAACAGAAGCCTATAAAAGACCCGATTATACTTCGCCTTTATTACGTCGATTTTCTAATCCTAATAACCTCTACAAGTTTTCTGAAATCCAATTGGTATACAAGGCAGCGTGAGCATTTTATTTATACAATCAACTTCATTTATGTAGATTTCTTGTCCCTTCCTCAAACAGCTTCCTTGTCCATACATACTCTCCTCATGCATGGTGTGTCATTGTTAAGTTAAAGAGCGGACAGGCTTGTTCATTTGCAAACATGGCCTTCCTAATCTCTACCATATTTAATCCAGGTTCAACAGCTTCTCAGAGCCCAGTACTAAGTCATCAACGGCTCAAGGCCTTGAATATTCATCCAAACGGTCTTAATCACATTCTTCAGAAATGGCACACACACCACCCTAAACATTTTTAATCTCGGTTTAAACCAATGCCTTGGACAACCCTTCTGCAATTTGGTTTCAGACAGAGTGTTTAATAAGATGACCTTTCATCTTTATTTTGACCAACAAACAGAAAATTCTGCACGGACCACAGATACCTGATTCCAGCCTTACCCAACCTGCAGACTGTCTTTTATTCACCCATTTCTGTTAATTCCCTTCTTCTCAATATTGTTTCCTGGTGCTGATTCCTGGGCCGAGCTGTCATTAGCACCACTCAATGTGGTCGTCATTTTGACAGTTTCCCCTCCCCTTTTTTTCATATGAGTCATGCCAGCATCCATCTCCATCTCTTCTTTCTGGGTATTCTTCATTGTTAGGTCTTGTTCAGTGTTTGTTAATATTTCCAAACGGCAAAATAGCCGGCTTCATTGTTCGATTCAGCTCGGTTGTGACCTCTTTGGCCAACAGCGTTATGTGACAGATTTTTAGTCATTTATGCTGTCGTCACAAAGCCAGGAAATGTTGAGATCTTTTGTATTATTAATGATGCCTTTTATTTCTGGTACTTTCTCTGTCAGGACCAAAGGTGGACATGGCTACCCCAAATCTTTTACAGATTTTTAATTCAGACGGAAAGAGATTTTTTATTTTTTGGTGTTCAATCATCTTTATAAAAGACTCTATCTATTCAATCACTTCATTGGTCTTTCTGTATGTTAGTTCCACTAAAATATGAAATAACATTTTAATCAGTCTGTCATTTTTTTCTTTTTACTTTTATTCACCCCAAACGTGAGGTGATACTATAAATTAGGGACCAGGTTTGTAGGAGGCATCTGAAGTAGGAAGTTGTGCAGTAATTTGTTAGTTCGCATTACATTTAAATTTCTGCCTGTTGGTACAGTCAGGAAACAGGAAGTAAAGAGGAAATTCTAAAGGCAAGCAGTCCGAGGAAAGATGCTATTAGAATAGAAAGTTTTCCAGCATCTCTCTGTAGTTAAGAGGAGGGATTTTGCTGCCTGTTGGATTTTTCAGGACTATTTACATTAAGGGGATGGTAGTGGAGATTTCAATGGAGTACATTTCATAGAAGTACTTGCAAAAAAAAAAAAAAAGTACAAAAATGCAACATTACAGTGATGGGACAGAAGCTGAAGCTTTGTAGACAGTGTGAAATCTTATAGATCAGAGACACTTTTTTGTACCCTGAGAGTTTATGCACCAGCCAAATGTAATAGCAATATTCCATACAAGGACAAATGATAACTTTATAGCGATATGGGATGCTGGTATGGGAAGTTTACTAACCCAGCAGAGTAAACCCTCTTTATTTGCAGCAGACTTAGCAGTATCTTCCATGTATTTATTCCAATTTATGTTACTGTGAATGTTATGTTGTTAGTTTGAATGTTGGACTCTCAGCAAAGTACTATCAGTCTCGAAATTGGTGGTTGCAAAGATTTCTTATAATTGCCAAAGGAAAGGAGTTTTCTTTTAGTTGCATTAATTAGTAGTACCATCCATTAATGGCTTCATTCTAATAATGATTTGAAGTCGTTTTCTATGGATCCAGTGGGTCAGTTATGCTTGAGGCACCCCAAAGCCAGAAATGGAAAGGCATTTTTTGGAGACTTTGTAAAGGACAGTAGAATATTTTTTTTTCTTTATTACTATAGCAAGGGTAAGATCTGGTCTGCATGGTTTAGGTGTGTTAAGGTTTTTCAAAATAACTATGGATGAATGATGATCAGATCATCTAGTGTGGTTTTGGTCCTTTGTAGAAAATTAGGAAGGAAATGGTTTGTGGAGTTTAAAACAAACTACTGGGCAAGAAATTCAGCCTTATCTGTTGCCATGCAAGCAACATCATGGTTAATATAGGATAATTGTTGATTGATCATTTTACTACATTATTGTAGATTTTCCAAAAGTCACGAATTATTAATGTCTGCAATTCTGGGAGAAATAGTTTGTGTAGTCAAAGGTGGAATTTATAGAGACCTACTGGGCAAACAATTCAGCCTTAGTGGTTGGATAGTGGAGGAATTGTGGATTGGCCATTGTGCAAATACTCAAGTTTGAAATCACATTGAAACAACTGGGGACACAGTTGCTTCATAACCAACAAACATAAAAGTACTTCAATAATAAATGCTTGTAAAACATGACGATTATTAAACATGACATTCAGTAAAACCAACTCTTTATTTGCTAACACTAAATAATTTCAGACATACTCTCCAACTTTTTTTTTTGTCTATTTAACCATCTCAAATGTAAAATGACCAAATTCCACACATTAGGTCAGAGGATTTGCTGAAAACACTTTTTTATTTTTTTAACCTCACCAAGGTGTGTTGCCACTTGGGCTACTATTGGGAATCATGTCTAACAGGGGATGGTGGGGAGTTAAGCAGCAAGAGGTTTGTTCACATTACATTTAAACTTCTGCATGCTAGTACAATCATGGAAGCAGAAAGCAATGAGGAAATTCCAAAGTCTAATTGTTTGAGGCATGAAACTATTAGAATAGAAGGCTTTCTGGCATCTAGGGACTTCACTAGTGAAGGAGTGCGATTTTGCTGCTTATCGGATTAGTTGGTAGTATGTACATCGATGGACACAACTGCTAAGAGTTCATTAAAGCACATTCCATTAAAGTATTTGTAAAACAGGCACAGGGATGCAACAGAGTGGTGATGGGACAGAGGTTGGAACTTGGTTGATAGTGCTGGACCTATTAGATTTGAGAACATAGAAGTTGTCTTATGGACGAATTTGTTATACTGTTAATGTTATGTGGATCGTTCTACCGGATAAGCCAATGTCGAAGCATGGATGTCTTGGGTGGCATGAAGGTTGGCTGACCACGGAAAATTTGGAAGCAAGTCATTAGACAGAGTGAAATTTGGAGACTGTTGAATCACTGAACAATGAATAGTGAGTTTGTAAAATATTAAAAAAAAACAAAGGTCTGACCGCATGTACAAAGGAAAAGTGACATCAAATGAATACAAGAATATATGTAAATATTATCAACTTGTCCTTTTTGATACTGTCTCCAGTGACTGTGTTCAAAACAAATGTTTCAATTCAATAATATGCATGAGCTTCCTAAGCAACAAATTCAAAGAATTTTATTTTTCAGAGAGTTAGGTTTTTGCTTTCTTAATTGAAACTCGTGGTAACAATAACAGTGAACAGTCAAGTCATACCAAAGACTTCAAAGCTGGCACTTGATACCTCCCTTACTAAACACTCAACATTATAAGAGAAGGATCAAGGACACGCGGAGTAATCCTGAGAACAGAGTGGTGCTGTCTTCCACATCTCAGTGTAGCAGCTGATAAAAAAAGAAGCTTTAAAGTCACCCTCGACTATAGTCGATCACTTGACTTTTTTGTAGGAAGAAATTAAGTACACATGTTTATTTCAGCTGACGCCTTATATGCTAAGAAAAATATTGAGCAGATATTTTAATTTCGGCTAGTGCCGTGTGCGTTTAAGGTACGCAGGAAGAATATGTGTGTATAATGGTATCTCATTTTTGTTAGAGAGTACAAGCAATAATTTGAGTGCAAATGTGTTCGGTTAATAGCGTGTATATTTTGGGATTGTTTATTAGTTCTTGAAAGTCTCCTGGTGTATCTGCCTGGCAGGGGAGTGTTTCACTCTCCAAAGGGCCACGAAGAATTATGTTGTGCACAAATCCGTTGTCTCTGAAATAAAAGGAAAAGAGAAACAAAGTTGTGTGTTTGGGTCTTTATAGTACATGCTGGTATTCAGGGTGAATATTTCTTGCATTTTAATTGGTTGCAGGCAACTACCGATTTGAACTATCATCCAATCGAGAGTCGATACTAATATTCATTGCTTTGAACAGAGTCAGTTGGTTGGTCCGTCAGTCAGACTTAAGTTTAAAACATAATTTAAAGATGCACCCAGTCATTCACATTTAGGATGGAAATCGTGTTTTCATTGCTGAACGCACAGATTAAATAGACGCATCTTAAAAACGTATTTGTTCTTGATTTTTTTTTTGTCTTTCATCCTTTTCAAGATTAAACTTTAAAAATACGTCAAAGTTGGAAACAGCGTTGGCTTATATTTATTTATTTATTTATTTGCGGACTGTTATGCTCATCTTCATAGTTGTTGGTTCACAACATTTCAGCCGATTATTTGTTTGGCCTTTGCCATAAAGATGAGGATAACAGTCCGCAAATAAATATACAAATTACTCATCCCAAAGGATTCCAATAATAAAATAGCATTGACTTAACTCTAAGAATTTTCCTGACTTTTAAAAGTTCATGAAACCGGAAAGGAAACAGTTATTTATCCTTTTTCTTTTTCTCTTATGTGTTACGACTCAACAAGATATGGTTTGACGCAAGAATATCGATTTTTCAAGTGATTTCCCAAGTGTTGTTTGAAGTGACGGTGGTTGATGTCTACTAAGTAATATTCCTGGATGTTGGGAAACCATGTTCAAAGATTTTATTTATTTATTTAAAAAAATAAATAAACACTTGAAATTCATCCGAAGTATTTCACACAAAACGAACGCTTAATGATTTCATTGTACGACCTTTATTGTATGACATATTATTGTATGACATATTATTGTATGAGACATACTTATCTAAATACTTTAGTTAATGTGCTTTCAGAACATATCTGATTATATGGGGGTTCTATATCTAAAAGCTTTGGGGGGGGGATTTTCATTGTATGAACATTCAGCAGAACCCCCAATATTATTATACCTTCTTCTGAGATGACCCCATTCTTTAAAAAAGGAGGTGAAGCGTGCTAACATGGATACGAACATGAAACTACCTTAACGTATTATTATATAGATGGCAAAATAAATGGTACTCATCTGATGAATGATTAGCCTTGTAACCGAATCTCATTAGCGTGATGGCTATGTTTTTTTTTTTCTGTATGTAGAGCAGAAAAAGGAAGCAATTTCTAAAACAGAAATAAAATGTGATGAAAAAGAATCCATTATATTTAAAGACAAACTCTCGCAGATCTGTGAAATATGTCAATACCAACAAGAGATTATTTATGGCAACGAGACTATGTTTATGGATGGTCCTAATCTCTATATGTATACAGTTATTTAGGAGAATGCAGTGGTGATGTGGATAAAAATGGGAATTACGATTTGTGCATGCCAAGTTCGAATTCAGTCGGTTCCTTAGCACCGTTTTCACTCATGGATGTTAGCAATCTTCACCTGGTCCTTTCTATAAGAGGAAAATAAAGGTTTGTACTTTTATGTTGTGATGCACACCTAACGGATAATAATAAATTCTTCCACCTACTTTAAAAATTGGGAGAATATGTCTCATGGCATTATCCACAAGTTACACACATTTTGCAGTCGTATTGACGTATCACCATTTTTCTTTATTGGTTATATTTTTCCTTTGCAATATATTTCGCTTTCTACTAAATACCGAGTTGTGTCTTTCTTCCGGAACCTTACCCGTCCACAACACATTTCTTAACAGCCTTAGTGCATCAGTGGTTACAAATTATAACAGTTATAATTTTTGGTAACGAAATGAAATACGGTTGTTTTGGCAAAGTGAGAATGAAAATTATATTTGTTTCCGTATGACCCATTTAGATATCAATGTGGCATGAAATCAGATTTGCATGATGCATTCAAGCATATACGAATCAATCTTCTTCTTTTTTTTTTTTTTGCTTTCAAATTTTAAACTAATTTTTCGTCAAATCTTGGTAGAGCTGCGATTAATTATTAATCGTCTGATAAACAATTAATATTGATTTCTTTTGCGTGTATTGATTCCTGGAATCAGCTCTTATCCGCGCATTAATGAACTATCTCCGATCGGCATTGCAAATTAAGAGCCAATCTTTTGTGGACATTTTTATTTCAGCTGGAACCTCGCCAGCCACGCCCCTTCCTCTCACCACAATCAAAATGGCTGCCATTTTCTCCAACATATCTCACCCTACCCCCACTACCACTGTCTGGTGATGGTTCTCCTTTTCAAACTTCCTCTCTTTCTTTTCTTCCTATTTTTGTGCTCTCTTTCCTCCCTGTCATTATTTCTCTCTCCATATTCCTTTGAGAATATCATCTTTGAAAATATTTCTAAAATCTAAACTCAACAGAGGGATTGGCGCTTAGTGATAATCTAACACAAAATATACTAAAATAAATATTAAAATGCTTTTACATTTCTTTCTTTGTTCTGTATCAGATTATCAGTAATACATATTAAAATAAGTTACAATAACCATAGTAGTTGGGGGGGAGATAACAGTGATTAAGTAGTTAACAACACAGATTGCCAAGTTCGAACCCAGTTTGTTCCACAGAAACACTTTCATTAAAAATCCATGCCTACCCTTGTGTCTAATATCCTAGAGAGGAGGTAAGTAAAAGAACTATAGCCGGTATTGGAATTAAAACATATACACATGTTCCTAAAATATTTCTGTATAAATTTATATCGGAAATAATTTTAGATCGGGGTTGAGGACATGCGTTGCATGGAGAGAAATAATATGAGAATGATACATTGAATGTGTTATGTGGTTCTTAAAGACAGGTTTAAATCTGTTAAGCTCAGGGGAAAATTAAATCTGAACAGTCTAGTGTACAGAATAGAAAACTTCGATTGTAAGTTCATGTTTAAAGAATGGATGAAAGTTCTTCGATTATAGATTAAGCTTTGCAGGAAAAGGCCAAGGAAACAATGAGGTGAAGTAATAAAAATATAGAACAGTTGAAATAGCATGTTCAAGATCTCATCCCATCACCATTTAATCTGGTTTAATCCCCCTTATAGCAGGAAGGTAAAGACACAAATCGACAAAATATTTTTTAGGATAATAGCTAAACATTTCCCTAAGCACAATAAGCTATCAGAAATTATCAACAAAAACTAAACTTAGTTATTGCTACATAGATAACATGTAATCAATGATCAATAAAAATAATTAACAATAATAACAATAGTAGTGATACCCAATCCTATTGACGTATGCAATAATTTTAATTCATATAATTGTAGAATATGAAATGACTGTTTAGTAATGAATAAATGTAAATACAAAATAACAATAACATCAACAATGAACAAGAACACATACATGCTAAAATTAATAATCATTCAAAAGTGAAATATACAGAAAAAGCACCACATTTTAAGCAGTCTTTCGCTGCTTATACTGGCATCGATTTCTGATACTTCACGACTGAACTTTCTGCTGGATTTAAGCACTGCCGGTTTAGAAGAAATGTTATTGGTGATTTCACAACCCTTGCTTCACTATAGACTCTTCTTTGCAGGCACTTTTACAGAAAGTATCTATTTTTTCAGGAGGGGGGGTAGAAAATGCATAAAACCATTTAACAATAAAACACTGAGAAATAAATCCTCTATATGTAATCGAGGACGGCCATGTTGTGTAATGCACTGGTTTCTTTGCGATTTGTAAGTCTTAAAATATCATAGCTGATCCACCAACAACTCAGACATAATTTCAAGACAAAAATTTATTCTCCTCGATTGCAATGAGCTGCACACCCTAATGACATGCTCATAAAAATTAAAGAATACATTTAAACATCTACAGTTATAAAATATATATAAGAATGAACCATTCGGCATCAGCCAATTAAAACATTCTATCTTTTCCACTCATCTGTTTAATGCTTCTTTCAGATTACATCCGTTTTGACTAGAGTTATCTTTCCTTGAATTAGCCATCTTGGAGGAGGCTGTTTATTTTGGTTACAACCATAAAACTGCTAACATTAACATTATATATAACTGATAACTTGTTTTATATTAGATACAATTTCCTTCAAAAATACATGACAAAATGATGAGAACATTCGTTAAGGTGTACAAGTTATCTTGAGGTTCTGAGTTCAATCCTGGGCTAAGGCAGCAAGATGATTTAATAACGTGCTCTAAACTCATAACATTTGTGCTCCCCCCCTCTCACTAGCGTACATACTCTCAACTAACCCGGCAAGCAGCAAAATCCCACTCCTTCACGGTTGAGGCCCCTAAATGCCAGAAAGCCTTCTACTCTAATAGTTTCTTACTCGAGTTGCTAGACTTTGGAATCTCCTCCTATTTCCCTCTCCCTTGACTATGCTAATTTGCATAAGTTTAAATGCAAGATACATCTTCAACTCTTCACAATCCTTATTAGACAAGATCCCAAATAGCAACCGCTTATGTCTAAGTGGTAATATGCCTTGATTGTGCTGACAAAATAAATAAATAAATGAATAAAATAAACTAAGAAAAAAACTGAAAAAAATGTTACACTCTACCTGAAGTGGGTAAAAAGTCTGTGATAGCAATAAGCAATACCGACAAATAATGTTGTTTAAATGAGAAAAAACACTAAACAAAAAAGTAATAATAAAACGTTAAAAAATATAACAAAAAAAGCAGTCTAATTGTAACGTTATGGCTGGGAATTCTTTCAGCTCCAACAGATTGTCATTGACAGAAATATAAACAGCTGCATTGTTATAACTATGTCAGTGTGTCACTTGTTTTTTTTTTATTTTTTTATTTTATTTTATTTATTTTTTTCTTGCAGCTGTAATAATCGTGATAACAGATAAAACAATACACACATTTTTGCTCCAAGGTTTGTATTTACTTTTCTTTTTACAAAGATATACAGTTCATCTAGATAATTACAAAGTATGAGGGATGAGTGGGGAAAAAGATGTATGTTTACTTCAGCGTGAAGCACCCCAAAAAATGGATCTATCTTGCTTTTTTGTTTTATCGACTTCCTGTTATGACATAACTTCCTGAACACGTCAATCTAATTTTTCATTTTTAATGGAAAACTTCTCTTCACTTAATCTACCTTTTTACATGGGTGTCCCCACTTTTCAAAGCCCCGTGACCACTCGAGGATAAATGTTAATAGGTTTCAGACAGTCAGCATGACAACACTGTAACGACCAGAATGGGGTGGAAATTGGGTAGAATTTAATTATTTAAGAGGACAACTCAGTAAGATCCTTGTTTACATTGGACTTGAAAACGACCATGTTATAGTCAGCTGGAAAGTAGCCTCGCAGTATACAGTTTCACAGACAGGTCGTTCTAGGAAAGAAACTTTGTTCATGAAATTTGCATTTAGTTTTAGGCACAAATAAAGAGTAGGAGAAATTGTTAATAGTGAGTAAATGAGTGTTTGTTGTGAATGTTTTGCAGGGGGGTGGCAGCATAAATTGAAGCTCAGTTGAATACTTGCCATGAAAATAACGATAGAACAGAGATAGACTCGCAACGTCTCTTCTTTGGGATAAGGAAAAGAGGTTGCAAAAGGGCATCGCCTGCTAGGCTTAACCTACAAAATGAACCGTTTCTTTCCTGTATAATTCTGACACACAAATGTTACCATGTAATTTACTTACGTATTTACTAAATTATCATTGTCTTAACACATAACAAATGATGTTAAGAGATGTTTATTAGACAAACTATTGCATCACTTTTACTTGGGAAAAGTTTGAATCCATCTCTTTCCTTCAGGTTATCTTATGCCCACCACCTATGTAGGTTGAGCACTCTGATGAGGGAGATCACTGGTAGTCATTAGCGAAAATGCATAGCTCTTCATAAAAGAATAGGGCACCCTCGATCGCGGAAAATCTCTACTTATATATAAAAGACACTTTGTGTGTGCGCGTGTGTGTGTGTGTGTGAGTGTGCATGCGTGCGCGGGAGTGTGTTTCATATGAACTCCGAAACAGTTGGGCCGATTTTTATGAAATTTAGCACAAATATATTTTATGTGTGTGGTAGTGTTCTTAGATAGGTATTGTATCGGAATGCTTTTGATAAGTATCAAAAAAATTGTTAATCAATAATTAAAAAATTCAATTAAAGAAGAAACTGTCCGATTCTGAACAAAGTTAAGGCCTTATAAAACCTAACATCCCAAGTGAATTTGAGAAGTTTTATCACTGCACAAGCAGAAGGACCTAACGTATATACAGTAGGTTCTTTGGTAAGACAGGAGCGCGTTCGAAATGACTGTTTCTGTTTAGGGCACAATTGAACCATGATACTTGACTTTTGAATTTTAAACTTTGATTCAAGCAATTATATAAAATGATTTTATAAAATCAACAGTATGTTGTTGACTGCAATGTTTTATGGACTTATTGACACTCTGGGAAAGCATGTGAAGCTTCCTCCCAGTTCACCACAGCGCATCCCCAACTAGAGCAGGCAATTAATTGATTTGAATGAAAAATTGTCAATTTCACCAATTTTGATGACAATTAAAATATGGTGTGAAACATTTGTTGATCCCCATTCAATCCCGGGCTACGTCGGGTTTCTCAGCTAGTACTTAATATAAGCATTCAGATGTGTTCTTGTTTTTACTGTAGTAAGCTTCTGTTTAAATTACTTGCTTATCTAGTTGTACTGAAGAGCTCTGCTCCAGCAAAACATTCTGCTTGTAAATGACTATATATGTCTTCCCAACCTTTGTATATTGAGAACTCTAGTAAGGAAGATCACCCATGGCCATTAGTAATAATGCACAGCTGCTGAAAATGTTAAATATAAACATATAGATTTCTTTTACTGCAGTAAGCTTGCACTAATAATGTAATAGATAAGATTGTTGTTGATAATATGTATTATCGGTTTAATTACTACTCGAAAATGATCAATGAACGAAAAAATAACCTTTAACACGTTTTGAACAATTTACAGATTAAATAATAAAAGCCACCGAAGTTTGTTACAGAAACACATTTTGTTTACCTTTCAGACCAATGTCCTTTTTCAGAAGCGATAACTCTCTTCTTCAGTTCAAGGGAAATTATTATTTTTGTTTGCTTTTTAGGTCAATACCTAACAATGGACACCTGTCATCAAAACAGTCAGGTTTTTATCCCAGCTTGTCTAACCACACTGAAGAGTTGTATTATAGCAAAACAGTCACTCTATGATTGGCTGCATATGAAGCTATGTGGAAGTGGTGTAATACTTAATCGTTTGAATTGTGGGGTTGGTATGCCATGTCAAAGTTAATCATAACTAGGGCTATGACAACAGAATATTCCTACCATTGTTTTGACTCTCGTGTATATACCCGACACAGTTAGACACAGTTAATCAACTAAAAACCACATCACTCTATATAAAAGCATATAAGGTATCAACGGATATATACGCGAGAGTCAAAACAATGAAAAGAATATGCTGTTGTCCTAGCCTTAATTATAACTATCGATTTACTTTTACCAATATCCTTGAGAAAGATATAAACCCATATCCTCTTCCTACTCAGTTATGGATGAAATAGTCGGCTAGATTTGCCTGGGGCATTAATCTAGGAGAAGGAAATGTTAAAAGTAATACAATCTATTCCAACTTTGCAAACCACTTTAATTTACCAAGAAAGTTCACTTTGCCTAAGAGTAAGGTGTAGTATCTATTCTGCCACTGCACTTCATCTGCTCTGGCTACAGTGAGTGAGGGAGAGCTCCTTTGAGACTGAGGCATTTTTAAAAATTTTATCCTAATCTAGAAGTGACCATTTCTGGGGATTGGATTTGTTCCATATTAAAAGCTGATCTTCTAACTGTGCCCTCGTGGGGAAGCAAGTAAATGGGGATAATTCTTAATAACCAAAAAAGATCTCTTCTAGCTGGTGGACTTTAAAAACCATGATGGCTGATGCCTGGCCCAGGTGTGTCACATGACTAACGAGCCAATTCTTATAGAATTTGTAATGAATTTATATTGTTGAAAAAAATTTGTAGCCTTATAACTCTTGCTTCCCTTATTTTTACTTTTAATCCTCACCTTCCATGAGTGATGTTTCTAAAAAAAATGGAGAAAAATTGCTGCTTTTTGAGTTGGAATCTATCCATCCCACACTTATTGTTTTTCACCTGGAAATAGCATCCTTCTTTAGCTCCTTACATTAAGTGGTTTCATGCTTTGTCTGGGACGATTTCCATAAAAATACAAATAATACTTAAGACATGTAAACAATAATAGTGTTATATAATGTTATATATAGCTAGCGTTATCTTCAACTAGTGCTACATACGATTAGTGTTATGAATGACTAAAGTTATATAGGAGCAATGTTATATATAACTAGTGTTTTATACACGACTATATATATATATATCTTCTTCTATCTTCTATCTATCTTCTTTCTTCTATCTATATAAATAAAATGAACTCATTTTTTCCCGTTTGATTTTGACATTAATAGGATTAAAAATCAAGATATTTCATGCAAATATAATATGCACAAACGGCAGAACAATATCTGAGGTGTGTTATAGGCTTATTATTTCTCAAATTCCTCGATAATCTTAGATTTCTATACTTTTTCTGCTGAGAAGTCACGGCCAAAATCGGTTAAGATCAATGGAAGTAGTAAAATCTTTTCTCTCTAAGAAATTCCTCCTCCCCCTGCCACCACTTAACACCGTTTGGGGATCGTTCACAAGGAACAGTTGAGAAAAGAACACCGGTTTGGCTTCGTAGTTCTTTCATGTCAAGTTATTTAAAATCACTAAACTAAGCTGCAGTGCTCTGTGGCGTAGTGGTTAGCTTGCTGGACAATTCACATTTTATTTTCACGTTCGCGCCGACCTACCGTAGTCGTTTTTTTTTTTTTTTCCTAAACAACTGGAATGGACTTTTCTTGGTGGCCGAACTGTTAACGTTGCAGATGTTTTTTTTTGTTTTGTTTTTTTTCACACTTTATTTTCCTACTTTTACTCATGACTCCGGGTTTGATCCTTCCTACTAACCTACCATAACATTTTTTAAAACTCCACCCCCCCCCCGTCCCGGAAATAAACACTCGGGCAACGCCGGGTACCCCCGCTAGTATATATATATATATATATATATATATATATATATATATATATATATATATATATATATATAGTTTTATACTTTTATTTATTGCCGACTATTATCCTTTTTTTTTTTTTTTTTTTTTTTTAATACATTTTCACCCCAAACAAGGCACATTGCCACTTTGGTGTAGGGGGCTACTATCAGGGGAAACATCTACTGGGGCACTATATAGGGATTAGGGCAGCGAGATGTTGGTTCACGTTGCACTTGAACTTATGCATGTCAGTACAGTTGGGGAAGCAGTGACCTGGAATGGAATTCCAAAGTCTAGCAGTTCTGGGGAAGAAACTACTGGAGTAGAAAGATCTTTTACATCTAGGGATCTCTACAGTCTGGGGGTGGGATTTTGCAGCTTGTCGGGTCTGTCGAGGGTGTTCACGTCGTGGGGGCACAAGTGCTTGCAGTTCTTCAGAGCATTCACCATTATAATACTTGTAGAACAGGCAGAGGGATGCAACGTTTCGACGATGGGACAGAGGCTGAAGTTTTGATGCCAGTTTAGGGCCTATCAGATTTGCGACTCTCTTTTGAACCCTGTCAAGGAGAGAGAGACTAGTAGCCGATGCACCGGCCCAAATATGACAGCAATACTCCATACATGGGCGAATAGTGGCCTTATAGAGGTACAGGATACTTTCGGGTGTTAGAAGTTTTCTAGCACGGTAGAGAGAGCCCACCTTCCTCGCAGCGGCCCTGGAAATGCCCTCGATGTAATTGTTCCAGCTCATGTTTCCTGTGAACGTTAGGCCAAGGAGCTTGAAAGACGTACTCTCAGCTAAAGAGTTGTTGGCCATTGCTATAGGTGGTAGAGAAGGTTTCCTGTAATTATTGAATGAAACCAGTTTTGTCTTGGTGGCATTGAATGTTACCATCCATTTTTGTCCCAATTCCACTACTGATTTGAGGTCATCCTCTAGTGTTTCTGCCATTACTTTAGATATATGTTCATTTGTTTTCCTGTCGTGCCTGCTATAGAGTGTGGTGTCATCAGCATATATACCCATCTCAGAGGCAATTTTATCGGGGAGGTCATTTATGAATATCAGGAACAGCAGAGGACCAAGGATAGATCCCTGGGGCACTCCGGCATTTATATTATATTGTTTAGACGTACGACCATCGAGGACAACCTGGATTTTTCTCTTATCTAAGAAGGATTTAATTATGTTAAGTGATACCGTAAGATCTAATCTTCCTGAGGAGACCCTCATGCCATACCCTGTCAAAAGCCTTAGATATATCTAGAGCTACCGCTCTGCCCTCTCCCGCTTTGTCCAGTGAATGGTATATGCGTTCAGAGATTACAGTGAGGATGTCTGCCGTGGAACGGGCTTGTCTAAATCCATATTGATGGTCGGTCAGAAGTTTAGCATCTGTAAGGTGCTGGACTAGAGCATGGTTAATCATCTTTCTTAGATGTTGTTTCACGTTTCGGCCAACTATTCCTCTGGCATTAGTAAGGTGGTAACCGCGACGGGATAGGAACATAAACGTCGTGAAACAGCAATAAAAAAGATGAGGATAATAGTCCGCAATAAATAAATTAATAAATAATACTCATCTCAATAATGAATTCCAATTAAAATATACATAGTGTTGGATACGACTAGTGTTGTATATGACTAGTATAATTTAATTTTTTTTTAGCCAAAATTCATCTCTAAAAGAAAGAAATATGGGTGCTAATGCAGAGTGATCCGCGCTATTTTTTAAATCGTATTTCCACGTTTAATTAAAGTTTTATTATATGTTTTTTTATTCAATTGTAAGGTTAAAGTACAGAATAGGTACACAGCACCCTCCCCTCCCTATGTTAAAAATGGCTTTTAAAATAATAACGTTATTATTTCAGCACGGATCACTCTCTGCATGAGTACCGAAACATGTATTTGCTCCAAGAAACAAATGCGAGACAAAAGTGAAGCAGAACTGATGCTGACCTTCCAGGAGATGTTCTTGAGAACCGACCAAACTTATGCCTATCAATTTCAGCGCAGGACGCCAGTGTATCCCAAGGGAGCTTATGTGCGGTGAAAAACCAATTGGTTTTAAAAGGAGATTGTTCTGCACCAAATTCTGATCGTCCGCAAAAGGCATTGGGGGAATTAATAATTCACCAAAGGTGTCTGTTCAAATTCTCGATGGAAATGTTTTGATATTTATTAGTTAATTTGATAAGCCTTGCACGCTTCATTGATATAATGGATACTATCATCAGACTATGGAAGTAGTTATGTTGTGTTGAAATCCGATCGAATCTATTTGTAAATTAGGAACCTTTGGGAAAGCACAAATTCCTCTTGGAATTGGATACAATGTTTTAAAATGGAGAAACCAAACTGTACAATATGTTTCAGCATCTAAGAAATTGCGCATTGGCATTGAATAACCTTAAAAAGAGTTGATGTGTCTTAAAACAGAAAAATTCTATATTACATTTCTCTTATATATATATATATATATATATATATATATATATATATATATATATATATATTAAGTAATGTGATTGATAATTTAAAGCACTTTTTCTTTCCTGTATTTTAATGAAACTAGTAATTTCACTGTTACATTGAAATACACTCAGCTCTTTAGACTATTGTTCTAATCTCCTTTAAATTATATATATATATATATATATATATATATATATATATATATATATATATATATATATATAAAGTGACCTTGCTTATCTGTCTGTGGGTCTGTCTGTGTGCAAAACGGTTTCTACCAAACTACTCTGTCAATTTTTCCTTTACAGACTTGAAACATGATATATACGGGGATTTGGTCTTGTTTGTGCCCCTGTGTGTGTGTGGGGGGGGGTTACATATACACAAACAGCATACGTTTTGTCATCGAGTCGTCTATTTTTCTTAACGCCGAACAAAGTTAGTGATTTCATAATCTTTTATTCTTCATTCTTTCAATTATTCTGTGGGGTTGCAATTTCACTGTTTTCTAACTATTTACGCCCCACCCCTTTACAACTTGTATCAAGTGGATTACTTCATTCTATGTCCGGCCCGGCCAAACGCCGATACCGGACTGTTCTCCCCAACTAACTAATACCACGTCTATATAAAAAAAAAACTATCTGTCTAATTTATTACGTCATCACCTGATGGTTTTCACATAATCCATTTGTTATTATTCCTACATTCCAACTGGCCTCTTGATTTCAAATTTCTCTTTCAATTGAAAGCAAATTGTCAGAATAAAATTCTATTCTATCAAGTTAACATGCCTAATTTATCATTTATAAATATTTCATTGTAAACCATCTTTTAGGTGACATTTCATTTAGACGTACGAAACACAATCATAATAATAATCGATTAGTTTATTTTCCGGCGTTGCCTGGAACCAACAAGATAATTATCTCACTCCCTCGCCGTACGCCCAGCTCTCCTTCTCTAGTGACTATATATTTTCTTTTTCGCTGTTTTTAAAGGACATGTTTTTATTTATTTAAAAGAGGAAAATATATATAAAATGCATAGTTTGAAATTAAATCGTTTTTTCTTAAAATACTACTAATAACATTGACTTTTTATTGTTTAAATTGTATGTTTTTAATTCCTAGTTTTCTGTCACTTCTTAATAAATCCTGTTATCAACATTTATAGCCCCCCCCTAAAAAAGACAACAAAACAAACAATCAAACAGATATATAATTAAATCTTTAGAAAAAAATATTTTACTTTCACTCGGAGTGAATTTCTATTTCAGCTTCGCAAATTATTTAGAATTAAGTATCGATATTATTTATAATGAACTTATATGTTTTTACTTAAACCATGTTTTATAAAAAAAAAAGAAACGACAAAAAACATTAAAACTCTACGTTATGTCAATTTAGAAATGAAAATGGGGTAAACAAATATAGTCGCCTTCTAAACAAGTTCAGTAAGAGACTAGCTCAGGAAGAAGTATAACTCAGAGTAATAAAAATTACTCTTTAAACTTCAAAATTATGAAAGGAAGTTATTCCTTGGCTAGAATATTCTTTTTTGTTTATAAAGATGGCGACTATATTTTTTTCGTTTTTCATTTTGCCATTTTATGTACACACCGTAAATTGCTATTACTTATGTTTTAATACGAAAACATACGAAAGCATGTTTTAACTATATCAAAATTAAATTATATCAAAATTAAAACGGTTTATATACTTCATTCTATTGTAAAACATCTAAAAAAAATTAATGTTCTGTAATTTGCATTGCCACAGCCGCACTGAAGAGCTGTGATACAGCGAAACATTTTTTCTGTGAATGATTATAAATGCTCCCTATCTTGGGTTGAGCATATAGTAGAGCGAAGTAACAAACTGCCACTAGCATATAACGCAATGCTCTTTGTGTAAACAAATAGCGCTTAGGTGTTTGAACAATGTTTAATCATTGTAATTTCACATACCCATTAAGATGGGTCAACAGTCAAATAGCGTAAAGGTAAGAAGCGCTGACTATCGAGTTTCAATCCTTGAGGTAGTTACTAGTCTATCCACACTGAAGAGCTATGATACGGCGAACCAGTCTATCTGTGGGTGACCATACAAAAACTATTGGTTACATATGTGCATACATGTTTCTACAATGCCTCGTTTATATATCTATTATAATATAAAATTCAAATCGTCTTGCTTGGGCGTTGAAACCGTCCATCCGATTCAGCTTTACAAATTTCGGTTTACGACTTCCGGTTTCAAAAATTCTGCACATGCGTAAATAAATAAAAACAACGATTTAAAAGTGTTTTTTTTTTAATTCGACAATTTACGGTATCGTCTTTCTTATTTTGTTTATTTTAAAATAGATTTATACATTTTATTTTTCTAAACTTCTAACATAAAAAACGAATATAAATAAATAAATAAAGCTAAAAATAAGTTATTAAAAATTTGTTTTACGTTAGAAAGAAATAAAATCGTTCCGCTAGGTGTGTCAGAATTTTTTGGGAATTTCTGACACCCCTAACACAAAACTGCGAATAAAATATAAAATTTTTCACTTTAAAAATCTATCAAACTTTTTCTATTGGTTCAATTTTTACGATATTTTCAGGTTCAATGGGAAATTTTATGCTCTTTCCAATAAACCGAATATAATATTCTAGACAAGGTTTTTTTGTAAATTTACCCCCCCCATTTTGAAATGTCTATTAAAATGAAAATAATTAATTTTTTTACCTTCAATTTATATATCACAAATTGAAGATAAAAGATCAATAAATAAAATAACCTGATTAAAAAAAGCAGTTATTTGCAAATTTAGATGTAAAGTCCAAAGTTTAAAACTTTTTTTAAAAACACTTTTTAAAATAAAACCTTATAATCTTCTTATACTGCACAGAAAGTTTCGTTTAATTACGACAATTGTTTGTATTTCATTCAATGTTTTTTCTTAGATATTTAAAAAAAAAATCACTCCATAAAGAAGAAATAAAATATATTAAATAAAAACAATAAAAAAAATCGTCGACTGTTTTTTTTTTTTTAAGGAAAAAACTTATAAGTAAAATGTGACTATTTTTCATTTATGGAGACATATTTTTTCACGCACAAGGTTAGACGGCTAACGCGAACGTGTGGTTTTTACGTCATTTTGTCCATCCGTATTTCAAAACAAGAACAAACACTGCTTCGGCGTTCCGCTAAACACCGTTACAATGCTTACGTAATGGCAGCATTTTCAAATAGTTGTTTTAAAAAAAATCTTTTATTTAAAAAATACATGAAATTTAAAATATAAAATATGGATAAATTCTTAACAATGAAGAATGGAAGTATCCATTGAATATGATTTTTTTTGAATTTATATACACATATATTTATCGAAGCAAGTTAAAATTCGTTGATTTTCTTTAAATCTTTTTTAAAGAAAACCGATTTTATAAAACAAATATTGCATAATTTGCTATTAAACCTGTTATTTTTTAAAATTTGGTCTTTTCTCCTTTAAGTGAAAGAAAAATTAAGGTTTGAATTAGATTTTTCAAGTAGTTGTAAGCTTGGAAAGATAGGAGGTCGAATTATTCAAATTTTTTTTCACACATTTTTAATGCTATCGTTCCGCTTAAGTGCTTTACTTTGTTTGTTCATTTACAATAATATAATACACAAATATTTTTCATACTGATGCGTTGATGCGGAGGATGTTTTCACGAGCGTTATTAGACGGAAAGTGGATACCCTGTCACGTGGTATGCTCTGTCTTACATCCGCACGAAAAGACAAAGTTTTACTTTTTATTTCCACAGAATTTGCGTGGGTACGCAAATGTGTGCGTAATTGAAATGTTATTTATTTATTTATTTATTTATTTTATGCCTTCTTAGCGTCCCAAATTTGAAAACGATTTGGACTGTATTTTCAGTACATGTTGGTATCGTTTCAAACAAAAAATAAAACAAATGTTTTTCTAATGTAAAAAAAAAAAAAAATACTTGATCAATTTACATATTAAAAAAATATATATATTTGGTATTTTTTATGACCTAACCCAGCGTAGTTTACCTCCTAAAAAGAAACCAAAATCTACTTTGGGGGCTAATAACGGCCTTTAAAGATAATATAAAAGAAGACTTTTTTTCAATAATAAAAATTGAACCTTTTAGAGTGCTGATTACTTTCCTATATAAATTTAACGTAAAATAAGCACCAACTTCTTGGCTATGTAGCGGTAAACGAGACATGTAATCGTTCGAATTTTTAAAGTTTGGAGGCAGGGAGAGGACGGAAAGAAGGAACAATGTGTGTGTGGAGGGGCCATAAGTTCGAAACATTTTTAAAAATACGTAGAAACATTTCAAAACGTGTGAGTGGCGGAAGTGGCCTTTTCATATATATTTTTTTAATTTGCTTTAAAAAGGTCTCACCGTTAAATATTACTCAATAATTATTTCACAATATGTTAAAGGTTGTTAACACACACACATAAAAAAAAGAAAATAATAATAAAAAAAAGAAAATAATAATAATAATAATAATAATAAAAAGAAAATAATAATAATAAAAAAAGAAAATAATAATAATAATAAAAAGAAAATAATAATAAAAAAGAAAATAATAATAAAAAAAAAAGAAAATAATAATAATAATAATAAAAAAAAATAATAATAATAATAAAAAAGAAAATAATAATAAAAAAGAAAATAATAATAATAATAAAAAAGAAAGTAATAATAACAATAATAATAATAAAAAAGAAAATAATAATAATAATAATAAAAAAGAAAATAATAATAATAATAATAATAATAATAAAGAAAATAATAATAATAAAAAAAGAAAATAATAATAATAAAAAAAGAAAATAATAATAATAAAAAAGAAAATAATAATAATAAAAAAGAAAATAATAATAATAAAATAGAAAAGAATAATAATAATAAAAAAGAAAATAATAATAAAAAAGAAAATAATAATAAAAAAAAGAAAATAATAATAAAAATAATAAAAAAAGAAAATAATAATAATAATAAAAAAGAAAATAATAATAATAAAAAAGAAAATAATAATAATAATAAAAAGAAAATAATAATAATAAAAAAAATAATAATAATAAAAAAGAAAATAATAATAAAAAAGAAAATAATAATAAAAAAGAAAATAATAATAAAAAAGAAAATAATAATAAAAAAAAAGAAAATAATAATAATAATAATAAAAAAAAATAATAATAATAATAAAAAAGAAAATAATAATAATAAAAAAGAAAATAATAATAATAAAAAAGAAAATAATAATAATAAAAAAGAAAATAATAATAATAAAAAAAGAAAATAATAATAATAAAAAAGAAAATAATAATAATAAAAAAAGAAAATAATAATAATAAAAAAGAAAATAATAATAATAATAATAAAAAAAGAAAATAATAATAATAAAAAAGAAAATAATAATAATAAAAAAGAAAATAATAATAATAAAAAAAGAAAATAATAATAATAAAAAAGAAAATAATAATAATAAAAAAGAAAATAATAATAATAATAAAAAGAAAATAATAATAATAATAAAAAGAAAATAATAATAATAATAATAATAAAAAAGAAAATAATAATAATAATAAAAAAGAAAATAATAATAATAAAAAAAGAAAATAATAATAATAAAAAAAGAAAATAATAATAATAATAAAAAGAAAATAATAATAATAAAAAGAAAATAATAATAATAATAAAAAGAAAATAATAATAATAAAAAAGAAAATAATAATAATAATAATAATAATAATAAAAAAGAAAATAATAATAATAATAAAAAGAAAATAATAATAATAATAATAATAAAAAAGAAAATAATAATAATAATAAAAAGAAAATAATAATAATAATAATAATAATAATAATAAAAAAGAAAATAATAATAATAATAAAAAAGAAAATAATAATAATAAAAAAAGAAAATAATAATAATAATAATAATAAAAAGAAAATAATAATAATAAAAAAAGAAAATAATAATAATAATAAAAAGAAAATAATAATAAAAAAGAAAATAGTAATAAAAAAAAAGAAAATAAGAATAATAATAATAAAAAAAAATAATAATAATAATAAAAAAGAAAATAATAATAAAAAAGAAAATAATAATAATAATAAAAAAGAAAGTAATAATAACAATAATAATAATAAAAAAGAAAATAATAATAATAATAATAAAAAAGAAAATAATAATAATAATAATAATAATAAAGAAAATAATAATAATAAAAAAAGAAAATAATAATAATAAAAAAAGAAAATAATAATAATAAAAAAGAAAATAATAATAATAAAAAAGAAAATAATAATAATAAAATAGAAAAGAATAATAATAATAAAAAAGAAAATAATAATAAAAAAGAAAATAATAATAAAAAAAAGAAAATAATAATAAAAATAATAAAACAAGAAAATAATAATAATAATAAAAAAGAAAATAATAATAATGAAAAAGAAAATAATAATAATAAAAAAAAATAATAATAATAAAAAAGAAAATAATAATAAAAAAGAAAATAATAATAAAAAAGAAAATAATAATAAAAAAGAAAATAATAATAAAAAAAAAGAAAATAATAATAATAATAATAAAAAAAAATAATAATAATAATAAAAAAGAAAATAATAATAATAAAAAAGAAAATAATAATAATAAAAAAGAAAATAATAATAATAAAAAAGAAAATAATAATAATAAAAAAAGAAAATAATAATAATAAAAAAAGAAAATAATAATAATAAAAAAAGAAAATAATAATAATAAAAAAGAAAATAATAATAATAATAATAAAAAAAGAAAATAATAATAATAAAAAAGAAAATAATAATAATAAAAAAGAAAATAATAATAATAAAAAAAGAAAATAATAATAATAAAAAAGAAAATAATAATAATAAAAAAGAAAATAATAATAATAATAAAAAGAAAATAATAATAATAATAAAAAGAAAATAATAATAATGATAATAATAAAAAAGAAAATAATAATAATAATAAAAAAGAAAATAATAATAATAAAAAAAGAAAATAATAATAATAAAAAAAGAAAATAATAATAATAATAAAAAAAAATAATAATAATAATAAAAAAGAAAATAATAATAATAATAAAAAGAAAATAATAATAATAAAAAAGAAAATAATAATAATAATAATAATAATAAAAAAGAAAATAATAATAATAATAAAAAGAAAATAATAATAATAATAATAATAAAAAAGAAAATAATAATAATAATAAAAAGAAAATAATAATAATAATAATAATAATAAAAAAGAAAATAATAATAATAATAAAAAAGAAAATAATAATAATAAAAAAAGAAAATAATAATAATAATAAAAAAGAAAATAATAATAATAAAGAAAATAATAATAATAAAAAAAGAAAATAATAATAATAATAAAAAAGAAAATAATAATAATAATAAAAAGAAAATAATAATAATAAAAAAGAAAATAATAATAATAATAAAAAAGAAAATAATAATAATAAAAAAAGAAAGTAATAATAATAAAAAAAGAAAATAATAATAATAAAAAAAAGAAAATAATAATAAAAAAAGAAAATAATAATAATAATAAAAAGAAAATAATAATAATAATAAAAAGAAAATAATAATAATAATAAAAAGAAAATAATAATAATAATAAAAAGAAAATAATAATAATAAAAAAAAAAATAATAATAATGAAAAAAGAAAATAATAATAAAAAAGAAAATAATAATAATAATAAAAAGAAAGTAATAATAATAAAAAAAGAAAGTAATAATAATAAAAAAGAAAATAATAATAATAATAAAAAAGAAAATAATAATAATAATAATAAAAAGAAAATAATAATAAAAAAGAAAATAATAATAATAATAATAATAAAGAAAATAATAAAAAAAAGAAAATAATAATAAAAAAGAAAATAATAATAATAATAAAAAGAAAATAATAATAATAATAAAAAGAAAATAATAATAATAAAAAAGAAAATAATAATAATAAAAAAAGAAAATAATAATAATAAAAAAGAAAATAATAATAAGAAGAAGAAAATAATAATAATAAAAAAAGAAAATAATAATAATAAAAAAAAGAAAATAATAATAATAATAAAAAAGAAAATAATAATAATAATAAAAAAGAAAATAATAATAATAATAAAAAGAAAATAATAATAATAAAAAAGAAAATAATAATAATAATAATAATAATAAAGAAAATAATAAAAAAAGAAAATAATAATAAAAAAGAAAATAATAATAATAATAAAAAGAAAATAATAATAATAATAAAAAGAAAATAATAATAATAAAAAAAGAAAATAATAATAATGAAAAAAGAAAATAATAATAAAAAAGAAAATAATAATAATAATAAAAAGAAAGTAATAATAATAAAAAAAGAAAGTAATAATAATAAAAAAGAAAATAATAATAATAATAAAAAAGAAAATAATAATAATAATAATAAAAAGAAAATAATAATAAAAAAGAAAATAATAATAATAATAATAATAATAAAGAAAATAATAAAAAAAAGAAAATAATAATAAAAAAGAAAATAATAATAATAAAAAGAAAATAATAATAATAATAAAAAGAAAATAATAATAATAAAAAAGAAAATAATAATAATAAAAAAAGAAAATAATAATAATAAAAAAGAAAATAATAATAATAAGAAGAAAATAATAATAATAAAAAAAGAAAATAATAATAATAAAAAAAAGAAAATAATAATAATAAAAAAGAAAATAATAATAATAATAAAAAAGAAAATAATAATAATAATAAAAAGAAAATAATAATAATAAAAAAGAAAATAATAATAATAATAATAATAAAGAAAATAATAAAAAAAAGAAAATAATAATAAAAAAGAAAATAATAATAATAATAATAAAAAGAAAATAATAATAATAATAAAAAGAAAATAATAATAATAAAAAAGAAAATAATAATAATAATAAAAAAGAAAATAATAATAATAATAAAAGAAAATAATAATAATAAAAAAAGAAAATAATAATAATAAAAAAAGAAAGTAATAATAATAAAAAAAGAAAATAATAATAATAAAAAAAGAAAATAATAATAATAATAAAAAGAAAATAATAATAATAATAAAAAAGAAAATAATAAAAAAAAATCTGGCGTGGATCTGTACAATGCACACGCCTTTGTGTTTTTTAAAAAACTTTTTTTCAGTGGATTACACCCCTCTTTTATAAAGGATTTTTCATTTAATCTAATGATGTTAAGAACTTTATTATCCAATGTATGTATTATCCAATGTATTCCGTATTGTCTTCGCTGGTCGCCATGTTTGTTTTCGCGCGCGAATTCAATTTTTGCACATTTATACATTAATTCTACACACTCACTTACATTTTTATACATTAATTCTTAATAATCACTATTCCATAACTACTGACTCAGCGAGTCACGTGTAGTCTAGTATGTATATATATATATATGTGTGTGTGCATGTGTGCGTGCGTGTGAGTGTAATGGTTGTATAGATTGGTTTCCTATAAGTAAATCCAATGAAACCCGTGTGATTATTACAGAGTGCTCAATGGAGGACAGAGCTAATATATAGTCTGTTTATTATACAAATATTATTGGTTACATATGTGCATATATGTTTCAGTAGAATCCTAATTTAAGGAGACCATTTCATCAGAACAAAAAAAGGGTGCGATATTGGAAAGAGACTCAAGATTACATTCGTTTTTTATGAGATATTCGGGTGTGGTTTATTCTTAGAAAGAAAGTGGGGTGTATACTTTGTGAATGTGAGCAGTGAGGGTTTCGGAGGAAAGTGTGGTGAAGGAAGAGAGTAGGAGGTGATGGAAGAGGAGGGAAGTACGATCTCATGTGGTGTAGTAGCCGGGGTGGGGCATTGGCATTATTTTAACTTGGCGGTTGTTTATTTGCGTAAGTTTTCGCTTTGATCCGAAGTAATATGATACCATCATCGCTGTTATCTTCCCTATCTTTGGTTTTATGGTTGTTTCTTTTCTTTTTCCTGTGGCTACTACATTAGCCATCTATTTTATTGTTAAGCTCTATTTATTTAATTCCTCGCTTTTTTATCCGTTCATTTGCTTCTCGTTTTCAAATTATTTATTTATTTTTTCATTTATAAGATATATGTCCATATGGTTAAATTAACAGCCAGTGAATACAAGCCTATTCATATGATTTATAATACAAGCATATTTATATGATTTAAATAAAGGTTGTATACTGGGAGTTATATTTTCCACTCTACTGCTGTGTCTGAAGTAATTACAGCTGCAAAGGTTTTCATATCTATATATAAACTTAATTTCGATGGCTGTCAGTTTTTCATTTCGGTTGTTTATCTTTTCCTTAAATATTTTATAGGTTTATTTGCTTCGTTATAGCGATAGGTTTTCCAGACCATATACATGCAAACGGGTACATAATAGCATATATTTGTCTATATTGGTGGAGTATTCCGTTCCCAAAGCCCTCTAGTTAGAGTACTTAGTTTATCGTTTGGGATCAATTATGTGGTTGGTTTCCTTATGTAACAT
Organism: Euprymna scolopes; assembly: GCF_053919585.1. Taxonomy (NCBI): domain Eukaryota; kingdom Metazoa; phylum Mollusca; class Cephalopoda; order Sepiida; family Sepiolidae; genus Euprymna; species Euprymna scolopes. Next base: position 56,079,945 of record NC_136483.1, read on the forward strand.
TGTTCTATGATAATACTTCCCGTAGGTATATATCAATTACAAGTGTGCTAGACCTTTAGATTATTTTAGTCAATCGTTGTCGGGTGTTTACTTATTAAGTATGCAAAGTGCACTCACCTATATCCATTTGGTAGCATATTGTGTTTCTGCTCGTTTAGCTTAGTACTAAACGGTAGAGTTTGAGATGATGTTGAGGGGTAACAAGAAGATGGTTCGTTCCTTAACTTAGCTTAGTTATTTATACTAGCTTCTTCTTTGAAGCTTTTCGGTGGGTGTAGTTATTAATTAATTAGAGGTGTGACGAGTTTTAGTAAGTATAATTATTAATTTGCAGTATATAGGGACTACTTTTTATCCTTTTAACTCTTCCCTTGGTTCATTTATTAATTAAGGTATTGGAAGTAAGGGGTTATGGTTTGTAGTATTACTGGTATGAGGGTATAGCTATTTGTTTTTTTACATCTTATTTAAAGTGTCTGCAGTTTATAACCGATTCTACTTTTACATTTAATAATTTTTTATGGTCCTTAAAACTAATAATCTCATGTTTCTCCGCTAAACATAGATAACATAGGATGAAGTTAATGAACTACATGTTTTTGCTTTCTTAAGTATTTTCCATTCAACTAAAGGTGTTTTGTTTGTCTTGATTAACTTCCAGTAGTGTATTGAGAGTGAGATGTTTGTTATGTACTGATAGTGTATGACCGTAGAATCTGTTTTTAAAGGTCATTGAGGTGCTGCCTATGTAAAATTTTTCTATTTCTGGGTTTTCTACGATGCATATTTTAGCCTGGTATACCACTAAAGATGTGAGGCAATTATTGCTTTATGGGCATTTGGTCGGTCTTTGACAATTGCAGGTCTTACTGTTGTTATTATTATTATTAGTGTCCGTAGTAGGATTATTTCTCAATATTTTATTATTGTGCTTTTTTATTATTCTCTCTAGGTCTTCAGTAGAACTGTAGCTAAGTTTAAAGGTGTTTTTGCTAAAGATTTTATGTAGTGTACTATATGGTTGGAAGTGTTGATCTATAAGATGTAGGAACCTATTCCCAAGTTTTGACTTTACCATTAAGTTGAAGGGGGGGGGGTGAACCAAATTATTTTTCTATCTCGATTATAAGATCTAGTCGTATTTATATTGTTTCTATTGTATTTAATGTTGGCATTTTTGTATCTGCTATTTTTTAGTACATTGTTATAAATGTTTTTGTATCTATTGAATATTTCCTCATTGGAGGAGTTATTATTTGTTCTACGTTCAATTGATTTAGGTATGTGCTTAATAATAAAAGGGTGGGTGGTTGGAGCATAGGTGGATATATGTGGGGTTTGCGTTGTCTTTAATGTATGGTTTGTTAGTATTGGTAGCTAAATCAAAGGTGACATCCAGAAAGTTGAAATGTAGGCCTTAAGGAGGAAATTACCAGCAATGCTAGTAATTTCCACCTTAAGGCCCACATTTATGTATTTTTCTTCGAAGTTCGTCACATTTTATGCTTATGGCGACTTAACTACCATCAGGCCGTCGTTCCTGTATAAGCCTATATCCTCGATTTTTATATCGGTATTTAGGGTAGAAATCCATAATGTCAAATTGTATGAAGGCACATTTTTTCTTGTCAGTAATATTGTTGATCCATTTGATCAAGGTGTTGTTGAAGTTGCATTTCACCTTAATTTTGAAGTCGATTTTTTCCAGAATTTTCTTGCTTATTTTCCCAATTTCTGGTTTAGCGTGGTTAATTAATCTGGTTGCTGTTTTTTTAGGAAGTCAGGTTTGTGATATTTGAGTAGGATGTATGCTTCATTTTCCTTGAGTTTACTAACTCTGCTGCTGATCTGTAGATCCTCCATAATTTCCTTGCTGTTGATGATTTCCACTGTTAGCATTTTGGTAGTTTTTGTTAAGTTTTTTTTTAATTATTATTAGGCCTCTGTATTATTGTTGGTTGAGACTATAGAAATTACTAGTTTTATCAGATTTTACAAGGAGGTTATTTGATTATTTGATATTTTTAACAATATTATTGAGTTTCCTCTGGAAAAAGTTTTGCTCCTGTGAAATTCAATGTTTCTTGCCAGGTCGTAAAAACCTTTTTCAAAGAGTGATATATATATATATATATATATATATATATATATATATATATATATATATTACATTTTCACCCCAAACAAGGCACATTGCCACTTTGATGTAGGGGCTACTATCAGGAAGTTAAATTGCAGAGGTACTATGTAGGAAGTTTGGCAGCAAGATGTCTGTTCACTTACACTTGAACTTCTGCATGTCAGTACAGTTGGAGAAGCAGGAAAACGGAAGAGAATTCCAAAGTCTTGCAGTTCTGGGGAAGAAGCTATTAGAGGTTTTCTTTTTTGTTTTTTTTATTACATTTTCACCCCAAACAAGGCACATTGCCACTTTGGTGTAGGGGGCTACTATCAGGGCCAGCAACTACTGGGGCACTATGTTGGGATTTGGGCAGCAAGATGTCGGTTCACATTACACTTGAACTTCTGCATGTCAGTACAGTTAGGGAAGCAGGAACCTGTAATGGAATTCCAGAGTCTAGCGGTTCTGGGGAAGAAACTACTGGAATAGAAAGATCTTTTACATCTAGGGATCTCTACTTTGTGGGGGTGGGATTTAGCTGCCTGTCGGGTTTGTCGAGGGTGTCTACGTCGTGGGGGCACAAGTGTCTGCAGTTCGTCAGAGCATTCACCATTAAAATACTTGTAGAACAGGCAGAGGGATGCAACGTTTCGTCAATGGGACAGAGGCTGAAGCTTAGATGCCAGTTCAGGGTCTATCAGATTGGCGACTCTCTTTTGAACCTTGTCTAGGAGCGAGAGACTAGTAGCAGATGCACCAGTCCAAATGTGACAACAATACTCCATACATGGGCGAATGGTGGCCTTATAGAGGTACAGGATACTTTCAGGTGTCAGTAGTTGTCTAGCACAGTAGAGAGAGCCTACCTTTTTCGCAGCGGCCCTGTCAATGTTTTCAATATAATTGTTCCAACTCAAGTTTCCTGTGAACGTTAGGCCAAGCAGTTTGAAAGATGTACTCTCAGACAGGGAGTCACTGACCATTGCTATTGGTGGCAGAGAAGGTTTCTTGTAATTATTGAAGGAAACCAGTTTAGTCTTGGCAGCATTGAATGTGACCATCCATTTATGTCCCCATTCCACTACAGATTGGAGGTCATCCTCTAGTGTTTTTGCCATTTCTTTAGATATGTGTTCATTTGTTTTCCTGTCATACCTGTTATAGAGTGTAGTGTCATCAGCATATATATCCAAAGGCTTTCTTACATCTAGGGATATCAACTGTGTAGGGGTGGGACTTTGCTGCTTGTCGTGTTTGTCGGAGGTATTTTCATCGAAGGGGGGTACAAGGGCTTGTAGTTCTTTAGAGCATCCTCCATTAAAATACTTGTAAAACAGGCAGAGGGCTGCAACATTTTGTCGATGGGACAGAGACTGAAGTTTAGATGACAGTTTGAGACCTATTAAGTTGGCGACTCTCATTTGGACCCTGTCCAAGAGCAAGAGACTAGTAGCAGATGCACCAGCCCAAATGTGACAACAATACTCCATACATGGGCAAATAGTGGCCTTATAGAGGTACAGGATACTTTCAGGCGTAAGTAACTTTCTAGCATGATAGAGAGAGCCCACTTTCTTTGCAGTAGCCTTAGCAATAATCTCGATGTATCTATTCCAACTCATGGTTCCTGTGAACGTTAAGCCAAGGAGCTTGAACGAAGTGTTCTCAAATAAAGTGTCTCTAGCAATAGCTATTGGTGGTTGGTAAGGTTTCATGTAATTATTAAAGGAAACGAGCTTTGTCTTGGCAGCGTTGAACATTACCATCTATTTTTGACCCCATTCCACTACAGACTGAAGGTCTTCCTCTAGGGTTTCTGCTATTACCTTAGATATGTGCTCATTAGTTTTCCCCACGTATCTGCTATAGAGCGTGGTGTCGTCAGCAAATATACCCATCTCAGAGACAATTTTATCAGGTAAGTCATTTATGAATATCAGAATTTCTATATAGCTATATTATATTTTTGTTTGTTTGTTTACTTTTCTCAAAAACTCCTAGGTCGATCCAACTGAAATTTTTATAGATCTTTACTTTGATACAGTGCAGCGAACTATGTATTGTGGTATCTGTTAATAGTGATTATTACTTGTGCAAAAATAAATGCAAATATAGCTATATTCATGATTTTGTCATAAAGCATACATTCTAAGTAAGCAGCTATGAATTTTTTCCTGTTTTAAACGGGTTAAAAATTCTACTCAGGTACTATTTACAAGTGTACATCTTCCGTCAGAAATGGTAGATAAAAATGCTGCGATAGTGCGCTCACTAAAAATTTTCAATCAGTATTTCCACTAAATAATGTTTGAATTGATGAATTTAAAACATAAGATATAGTAAAGAAAGAAAACGTCTCAAGCCGGAAAGTTTTAAAAAAGAAAATAACATACCAATCGATATTGAAAGAAGAAAGGAAAAAGAAAGCTTCTCATTATGGAAATAAAGTGGAGAGTTTATTTCTGAATTCATTTCTGATAGTAGGATTGTCGACTTGCTATTTTTTTTTATGCTAAACACTTTAAATAGTTTTGTCAGGCACGTTTTTTTACTCAGATGATAGGAGAGAATTATATATTATATCTCTACTATTATATAAAAGCCGTACTGATGAGCTGTGATACAGCGAAACAGTAGTCTATGTGGATGACACACACACACACATATATATATATATATATATGTATATATATATATATATATATATATATATATATAAATCAGGTAAATATATATTATAAAGGTAAAACTAAAGAAAACTATAGTCATTTGAATTACTGTTATCAGGCATGTGTATACAGTGTGATGGTGTATGGAAGTGAAAATTAGCCAATTAGGATTGAGGGCATGCGTTGCATGGAGAGAAATGATATGAAAATATAATGGATGTGTAATGTATGTTTTAAAGACAAACTTAGTTCAGTTGAGCTCAGAGGAAGATTAAATTGGGACAGTATAGGGAGATGTGTGCAGAACAGGAATCTTCGATGATTTGGCCATGTTGAAAGGATGGATAAAATATTTTGGGTGAGTAGATGTAGAACAGTTACGGCAGTGGGTTTAGTTTATAGAACAAGGTCAGGGAAACAATGGGATGTGGTGATAAGAATAGATTGGAGAGAAGGAGGGTTTAATAAAGATCTGGCCAGAGATGAGTCAGATTGAGTTTATTTTTGAATGCTGTCGAATGCATGTCAGCATGTAAACCAATATTAAAATGACGACGACGATTTTTCTTAGTTTAGATTAAGTAAGATCCGCAATCATTTTATTAATTCATTTTTTTTTATTGTATATTAGAATGTAATTTTTTTCATTGTTGAGTGTAACTTTTTTTCATTGTATATTAGTGTGTAATTTTTCTTCATTGTATTTTAGAGTGTAATTTTTTTTTTCATTGTATATTAAAGTATAATTTTTTTCATTGTATATTAAAGTGTAATATTTTTCATTGTATATTAGAGTGTTATTTTTTATTGTATATTAGAGGTTAATTTTTTTACTGTATATTAGAGTGTTTTTTTTTTCATTGTCTATTAGAATGTAATTTTTTTATTGCATATTAAGTGTAATTTTTTTTAATTGTATATTAGTGTGTATGTTTTTTCATTGTATATTAAAGTGTAATTTTGAGTCGCAGTAAAAAGAGAAAAAAAAAGAGAAAAAAATATATCGAAACGACAAATTACAAACCATCGTTATTATGAACGTGAGAAATCACCAGAATTATCAACTCATGTGAAAAAGCTGTTTTTCTTTCTGTATGTCTTTAATATGATTTGCTAAGAGAGTTCAATCAAACGTAATTAAAGGCAATTATTGGTTACTAATCGAATTTCACATGCAACTTATTTAGTTTCAAGAATTGATTTGTGTTTTTTTAATGATATATCAACACTTGCGGTCATGTAATGACGGAAGAAATATCATAGACTGACTCTGGGGTGAGAAACTGCTTACCTTTAAGAAAATAGTAAGGTAGACTAGACTCAAGTCTTAGTAAGGCAACAAATATAGGAGAAGGAAGAACAGCTCTCAATAAAATTTAATTTTTACTTTTTAGAATATATTTACAAACTTATAATCCAAATATAATTTATGATAATACACAACTATAGCTGAAATGAATGTATATTCCCTTTCAGAATGCATTTTTTTCAGAGTATTGAGAGTGAAGTGTTACTGGAGCGGCATTCAGTCTATGCGGGTTAAAAGCGGGTTCCATTTGAAGGAGGAAGTCTAAACAAAATATCAAATTCACAAGCAATCTCTAGTCGCTTGCATATCTCCGTCAAAAGATATGAAAATGTTAGGTTTTTGCAGTGCTTGCAGGGAGATGTTGACGTCCTCCTACAAACATCGCCTGGTATCAGCTAGTATTTACTTCGTTACAGTAAGATGTGGCACAAGGCCAGAAGGTGGGGAGCGTCAAGCCAGCATCCCTAAAAAGAGGTACTCTGGCCTATTAAAGATTGCTTGTGTTAAAATTGTTAGCAGCTAAAAATATCTGTTGATTCATTAGAAATTTTAGATTTATCAACTAATTCTAGAAATGGTTCTGTAAATATCGCCTTTGAAATCAAAATAAAAAAGTTATCGGAACAAATATAACAAGTAATTATTTAATCAAAATATTAGCTTATGTTCCAAAGACTTTTTATTTTCATTAAATAATTATTTTTTTCTGGATTTTTAAGATGACGATTCATTATTCATATCATTCTTGGGACAACTTTTTTCATCTTTCGATCAATGTAATCTCTGTGGCATAGTAGATAAAGTACTTGGTAAAAACCTCAGTTGTAAGTTACACTTCTGGAGGTTAAAGGTTCAATCCTTAGTTTTGGCAACACTCAAAATACAATTGAAATTACTTAGGACGTCTACTGAGTCATCGCTGACGGAGCGAGACCATTCTACCCCCGTGGATTAAAAATGTATTCTGTTCGAAATTGTATGCAGATTCTTGAGTTCGACAGAAAGATTCCTGAGTTCGAAAGAAAGATGCCTGAGTTCGACAGGATACACGTGAAGATCAGAGTTTAAATCAACTGAAACGTTGTAAAAATGGCACTCAAGATGAGAACAGTAGTCCGAAGAATCCAAATAATACGAATCAATAATTGTTTTACAAATTATGACCTAATATTTATTTTTCATAGTAACAAATCAAATTTTAATTTTTCGATCAAAATAAAGTTATAGAAAAGAAATGAATCAAATAATTATTTAATCAAAATAATAAATCAATCAATTAATTAAAAGTAATTATTTAATCAAAATATTAAGTTAATTAATTAATTGAAAGTAATTATTTAATCAAAATATTAAGTTCTAACATGAAATTTCGCTTTTTCAATAAAAATTAAAAGTTATAGGAACAAACAAAACTATTGTTTAAAAACAAATTAAATTGTTACACATGACACTTTGTGCTTACTATTGACTTAGAATTAATCAAGACCAAGAGCCACTCGATAATAAGTGATAATGGATAGAATATGTTTCAGTCGAAAGTTAATGAACACTATGAGAGTACTAAATTTGATCAATTAAATGAACTAAGTTTAATTAGTTATAAGATAGTTTATAGAAAGTATTTGTTGACATTGGATTTGAAGACAACTAAGCTGTAATCTGCAGGGGATTAATCCTGCGGTAATATTTCACAGACAGAAGCACTTGCAAAGAAGCTTTATCTATGGAAGTTCAGCCTGACACTAGAACACGGAAGAAAAAAGGAAAGTCTATTTGTTACATTAGCAATACAAGTTCTTGCTGTAAATGTCTGACAAAAAAAAAATGAACCAAAGATTGGAGCTCAGTCGAGTATCTTTCATGGAAATAATGATAAATAGAGACAAGCAATGTCTCTTTCATGAGAAAGGGACCGTAGGAGAAAAAATAGACCGTCCCCACTAGATTTTGAAGTCGATTTTTGGTGATGCTATTGTCAGAGTCTCATTAGATTCAAGTTTGTATTCATACTAGCACAACTCTTATTCCTTGTTTTGTTATTTTCAATCATGTTAAATTATAACTAAATAAACATATCTAAAAATGAATACCAGAAAAAAAAAACAATGCAAAACATTGTCTATAATTTTACATTTCGTGTGATACGAGCTAGTCAGAAGACAATTGTAAAACTATTATTTTTAGACATTTCGATTAGCATACCTGTAGTATGACAGTTAAATTTTTATGGAAATCGACCCAAACAAGACATAAAGCCACTTGATGTAAAACATTAAAGAAAAAATACAACTTCAAGGTAAAATATTATCCAACAATAAGTGTTAGATGGATAGATTCCACACATCATATCTTCCCTCTCTGTCAGAAACATCGCTCATGGAATGTGAGGACTAAAGGAAAAAATGAGGGAAGCAAGAGTTACGAGGCTGCTGAAAGTAAAATCAACGTCCATTTTCAGTTCTTCTTAAAATCTAATTTCAGAAATAACCTGGGTGTCCCTTTACATGCGAAGTGTATCGATATTCAAGGGCTGGTTCGGAGAGCTTCAGATCTTTAATTTCTGAAATTCATCTGTATTTAATTTTCAGAAAAAAATATATTCGTGTTGCTTTTGTGCTGTTTAATCACTCTTGAATAAGCTGCTGGTATCGCTGACAGAAACCACAATCTCAATTCCAATCAACAAAATAGATGCCTTGAAACCAAAATCACCTTTATAACTGATTGCAACCGTTGAAAATGAGTTTTAGAAAACAAAACGAATCCTATGCCTAATCTGTTAAATTCTGAGTTGCTCAACGGACGTAAGAATTTATGAACCAAGAGTAATTTCATCGACATCTGATAAAAATCGTACTTTTGGCAAAGAACGTTGCATCAAATTCCATCGCCCCATTAGCCTCCTCCCACTTTTTGCCAAAATATTTGAGACCATAATTAACCATGCTCTAGTCCATCATCTTACAGATGCTAAACTACTGACTGACAAACAATATGGATTTAGACAAGCCCGTTCCACAGCAGACATCCTAACTGTGATCTCTGAACGTATATATCATTCACTGGACAAAGCGGGGGAGGGCAGAGCGGTAGCTCTAGATATATCTAAGGCTTTTGACAGGGTATGGCATGAGGGTCTCCTCAGTAAAATCAGATCATACGGTATCACTGGTAGAATACTTAACATAATTAAATCCTTCTTAGATAAGAGAAAAATCCAGGTTGTCCTCGACGGTCGTACATCTAAACAATATGATATAAATGCGGAGGTGCCCCAGGGTTCTATCCTTGGACCTCTATTGTTCCTAATATTCATAAATGACCTCCCCGACAACATTGCCTCTGAGATGGGTATATATGCTGATGACACTACACTCTATGGCAGGCACGACAGGAAGACGAATGAACACATTTCTAAAGAAATGGCAGAAACACTAGAGGAAGACCTCCAATCTGTAGTGGAATGGGGACAAAAGTGGTTGATCGCGTTCAATGCTGCCAAGACTAAACTAGTCTCATTCAATAATTACAAGAAACCCTCTCTACCACCCATAGCAATGGCCAACGACTCTTTATCTGAGAGTCCATCTTTCAAACTCCTTGGACTAACGTTCACAGGAAACATGAGTTGGAACAATTACATTGAAGGCATTGCCAGGGCCGCTGCAAGAAAGGTGGGCTCTCTCTACCATGCTAGAAAACTACTAACACCCGAAAGTATCCTGTACCTCTATAAGGCCACCATTCGCCCATGTATGGAGTATTGCTGCCACATCTGGGTTGGTGCATCTGCTACTAGTCTCTCGCTCCTTGACAAGGTTCAAAAGAGAGTCGCAAACCTGATAGGCCCTGAACTGGCATCTAAGCTTCAGCCTCTGTCCCATCGACGAAATGTTGCATCCCTCTGCCTTTTCTACAAGTATTTTAGTGGTGAATGCTCTGACGAACTGCAATCACTTGTGCCCCACGACGTGAGCACCCTCGACAAACCCGACAGGCTGCTAAATCCCACCTCCACACTGTAGAGATCCCTAGATGTAAAAGATCTTTTTACTCCAATAGTTTCTTCCCCAGAACCGCTAGACTCTGGAATTCCATTCCAAGTCCCTGCTTCCCCAACAGTACTGACGTGCAGAAGTTCAAGTGTAACGTGAACCGACACCTTGCTGCCCAAATCCCTACATAGTACCCCAGTAGTGTTGCCCCTGATAGTAGCCCCCTACACCAAAGTGGCAATTTGCCTTGTTTGGGGTGAAAATGTAATAAAAAAAAAATTAAAAAAAAAAAAATCATTTGCGATCAGAATCAACTACTTCAAGAATTCATCCCTATCAGTCCGTGATTTTACCAAACATATTAAGAAGCTTGATGCTAGTGAGGCAAGAAGTTCTGACAATATTTCAGTCATTGTGGTTAAGGATTTGTTGCCAGAACTTGATTCGATTCTTAGAAAGATGTATAATCATTGCACAAGGAGAAATTTTCTTTGGTCTGACTAGTATTTAAAGTTACTAGAGATGAGCATTCTTCATCTCGGTATAGACCGATCAGTATACTGTGTGTCATTAGTAAGTTGTTTGATTCTATAATAAATAAAGAAGTTGTCAATCACCTCAGCAGAAGCAATTGTCGAATAGGTTCAGTGAACCTATCAATGGGGGTTTTGTTTCTAGAGTGATAGCTGTTGACCTATCAAAAGCCTTTAATAGAGTTTGTCACAAAAGTTTGCTTCGCACGCTTGCTAATTATGGAATATCTGGAAATATCTTCCCAACCATCAAATCCTTTCTCTCTGATAGGTTTATAATGTTACTTATTCATCGATAGAAGCATAACTAACTATCAACATCAGGATGCTTCTATGATCAATTCTGAGCCCAACACTCTAATGATCTTTATTACTAATCCCTCAAATCATATTTTGAGATCATTTGTTCGCATATAAGCAGACGACATAACTATCTATGGCAACACTTCAAAGAGCATTGGTGATTAAGTTTTTGCTGACACTCAATCCTCTGACCTAGAGAATGTGGTACAATGGGGGAAAATGGATTGTCACTTTCAGCATTTTCAAAACTAAGCTTCTCTCCTTTCATCATCGATGCTCAAATCCTTGTTTTGTCCCAGTTGTAATGAATGGCTGGTTCCTTGAAGAAGCTTCTTTGTTTTGATAACATTTTAGAATAGACATCAAATCTGTTGCTAAGCCAGCTGGAAAAAATGATTGTATCATTCCACATTGCAGAAAGTACCTCACTGCTGATGCAATTCTCTTCCTGTATAAGAGTCAGATACGTCCTAAGATGGAATACTGCTGCCACATCTGAAAGGTGCTACTCAAAATACTCTTTCTTGCCTTGACAGATTACAAAATCGATTACCTCTTCTCTTCACTACCAACACTTTTTCATAGGGGAGACGTTGCAAGACTGTCTTGATATTATTTTCATGAAAAGTACTTGATCGAGCTCTAATCTGTGGTCACTCCTGGGAAAACATTCACAGCAAGAAAGTAGAAAGAGTACTTAAAGGAAGCGAACAGCATTTAGAATTAAAATCTAATATAGTAAATAAACAATAGTAAATAAACGATAGTAAATAAACGATAGTAAATAAACAATAGTAAATAAACAACAGTAAATAAACGATAGTAAATAAACAATAGTAAGGAAACAATAGTAAGGAAACAATAGTAAATAAACGATAGTAAATAAACAATAGTATATAAACAATAGTAAATAGACAATAGTAAATAAACAATAGTAAATAAACAATAGTAAGGAAACAATAGTAAATAAACAATAGTAAATAAACAATAGTAAATAAACGATAGTAAATAGACAATAGTAAATAAACAATAGTAAATAAACAATAGTAAGGAAACAATAGTAAGGAAACAATAGTAAATAAACGATAGTAAATAAACAATAGTATATAAACAATAGTAAATAGACAATAGTAAATAAACAATAGTAAATAAACAATAGTAAGGAAACAATAGTAAATAAACAATAGTAAGGAAACAATAGTAAATAAACAATAGTAAATAGACAATAGTAAATAAACAATAGTAAATAAACAATAGTAAATAAACAATAGTAAGGAAACAATAGTAAGGAAACAATAGTAAATAAACGATAGTAAATAAACAATAGTAAGGAAACAATAGTAAATAAACAATAGTAAATAAACAATAGTAAATAAACAATAGTAAGGAAACAATAGTAAATAAACGATAGTAAATAAACAATAGTAAGGAAACAATAGTAAGGAAACAATAGTAAATAAACAATAGTAAGGAAACAATAGTAAATAAACAACAGTAAATAAACAACAGTAAATAAACAATAGTAAATAAACAATAGTAAATAAACAATAGTAAGGAAACAATAGTAAGGAAACAATAGTAAATAAACGATAGTAAATAAACGATAGTAAATAAACAATAGTAAGGAAAAATTGGTAAATAAACAATAGTAAATAAACAATAGTAAATAAACAATAGTAAATAAACAATAGTAAGGAAACAATAGTAAATAAACAATAGTAAATAAACAATAGTAAATAAACGATAGTAAATAAACGATAGTAAATAAACAATAGTAAATAAACGATAGTAATTAAACGATAGTAAGGAAACAATAGTAAATAAACAATAGTAAATAAACAATAGTAAATAAACAATAGTAAATAAACAATAGTAAATAAACGATAGTAAATAAACGATTGTAAATAAACAATAGTAAATAAACGATAGTAAATAAACGATAGTAAATAAACAATAGTAAGGAAAAATTGGTAAATAAACAATAGTAAATAAACAATAGTAAATAAACAATAGTAAATAAACAATAGTAAATAAACAATAGTAAGGAAACAATAGTAAATAAACAATAGTAAATAAACAATAGTAAATAAACGATAGTAAATAAACAATAGTAAATAAACGATAGTAATTAAACGATAGTAAGGAAACAATAGTAAATAAACAATAGTAAATAAACAATAGTAAATAAACAATAGTAAATAAACAATAGTAAATAAACGATAGTAAATAAACGATTGTAAATAAACAATAGTAAATAAACGATAGTAAATAAACGATAGTAAATAAACAATAGTAAGGAAAAATTGGTAAATAAACAATAGTAAATAAACAATAGTAAATAAACAATAGTAAATAAACAATAGTAAATAAACAATAGTAAGGAAACAATAGTAAATAAACAATAGTAAATAAACAATAGTAAATAAACGATAGTAAATAAACGATAGTAAATAAACAATAGTAAATAAACGATAGTAATTAAACGATAGTAAGGAAACAATAGTAAATAAACAATAGTAAATAAACAATAGTAAATAAACAATAGTAAATAAACAATAGTAAATAAACGATAGTAAATAAACGATAGTAAATAAACAATAGTAAATAAACGATAGTAAGGAAACGATAGTAAATAAACAATAGTAAATAAACAATAGTAAATAAACAATAGTAAATAAACAATAGTAAATAAACAATAGTAAATAAACGATAGTAAATAAACAATAGTAATTAAACGATAGTAAGGAAACAATAGTAAATAAACAATAGTAAATAAACAATAGTAAATAAACAATAGTAAATAAACAATAGTAAATAAACGATAGTAAATAAACGATTGTAAATAAACAATAGTAAATAAACAATAGTAAATAAACAATAGTAAGGAAACAATAGTAAATAAACAATAGTAAATAAACAATAGTAAATAAACGATAGTAAATAAACGATAGTAAATAAACGATAGTAATTAAACGATAGTAATTAAACGATAGTAAATAAACAATAGTAAATAAACAATAGTAAATAAACAATAGTAAATAAACAATAGTAAATAAACAATAGTAAATAAACGATAGTAAATAAACAATAGTAAATAAACGATAGTAATTAAACGATAGTAAGGAAACAATAGTAAATAAACAATAGTAAATAAACAATAGTAAATAAACAATAGTAAATAAACAATAGTAAATAAACGATAGTAAATAAACGATAGTAAATAAACAATAGTAAATAAACGATAGTAATTAAACGATAGTAAGGAAACAATAGTAAATAAACAATAGTAAATAAACAATAGTAAATAAACAATAGTAAATAAACAATAGTAAATAAACGATAGTAAATAAACGATTGTAAATAAACAATAGTAAATAAACGATAGTAAATGAACGATAGTAAATAAACAATAGTAAGGAAAAATTGGTAAATAAACAATAGTAAATAAACAATAGTAAATAAACAATAGTAAATAAACAATAGTAAATAAACAATAGTAAATAAACAATAGTAAGGAAACAATAGTAAATAAACAATAGTAAATAAACAATAGTAAATAAACGATAGTAAATAAACGATAGTAAATAAACAATAGTAAATAAACGATAGTAATTAAACGATAGTAAGGGAACAATAGTAAATAAACAATAGTAAATAAACAATAGTAAATAAACAATAGTAAATAAACAATAGTAAATAAACGATTGTAAATAAACAATTGTAAATAAACGATAGTAAATAAACGATAGTAAATAAACAATAGTAAGGAAAAATTGGTAAATAAACAATAGTAAATAAACAATAGTAAATAAACAATAGTAAATAAACAATAGTAAATAAACAATAGTAAATAAACAATAGTAAGGAAACAATAGTAAATAAACAATAGTAAATAAACAATAGTAAATAAACAATAGTAAATAAACGATAGTAAATAAACGATAGTAAATAAACAATAGTAAATACACGATAGTAAATAAACGATAGTAAATAAACAATAGTAAATAAACAATAGTAAATAAACGATAGTAAATAAACTATAGTAAATAAACGATAGTAAATAAACGATAGTAAATAAACAATAGTAAATAAACGATAGTAATTAAACGATAGTAAGGAAACAATAGTAAATAAACAATAGTAAATAAACAATAGTAAATAAACAATAGTAAATAAACGATAGTAAATAAACGATTGTAAATAAACAATAGTAAATAAACAACAGTAAATAAACAATAGTAAATAAACGATAGTAAATAAACGATAGTAAATAAACAATAGTAAATAAACAATAGTAAATAAACAATAGTATATAAACAAAAGTAAATAAACAATAGTAAGGAAACGATAGTAAATAAACAATAGTAAATAAACAATAGTAAATAAACAATAGTAAGGAAACAATAGTAAATAAACAATAGTAAATAAACGATAGTAAATAAACAATAGTAAATAAACGCTAGTAAATAAACAATAGTAAATAAACAATAGTAAATAAACAATAGTAAATAAACAATAGTAAAGACAGATGACGAGGGAAGGTTTTGTCATTATTTTGCCATTGCTTATGACCTCACTCAGATTGTTCGCGAACCCACCCGTGTGCCCGATACACCCGGTCAATATGCAAGCCTCTTAGACCTTTTTCTCTCAACTTCCCCTGAGCTATGTTCATATTCTGTTCATTCTCCTCTAGGATCCTCCGACCACTCCGTCGTATCAGTTAAGATAAAAACGAAATGTAAGAAGCTCCCAGACGTACCCCTCCACCGTACTGTATACCGATACTCTATGGCTGACTGGGTTAGCTTCCGTACATTCATATCTGATTTACCTCTGCACTCCATGTTTAAAAAGGATGTGTCCTCTATAGTATCAGATCTGACCGAATGGTTAATTGTAGGCATAGACCAATTCATACCATCTAAAAAATTTCAACAAAAACCTAACAGCCAGCCATGGTTCTCCCCAGAATGTGCTGCTGCTATCGCGCACAGAAATCACTTTTTCCATAGCTACCAACGTAATA
Organism: Euprymna scolopes; assembly: GCF_053919585.1. Classification (NCBI taxonomy): domain Eukaryota; kingdom Metazoa; phylum Mollusca; class Cephalopoda; order Sepiida; family Sepiolidae; genus Euprymna; species Euprymna scolopes. The sequence goes on from NC_136483.1 coordinate 56,095,905, forward strand.
GATGCACTGAAACTAAAGCTGCTTTCAGGTCTGCCAGCAACCACTGTAAAAGAGTAATCAAAAATGCAAGAGAGCTATATGCCCAGTCTGTTAAATCCAAGGTAGCTGATCAGCGGCTTGGATCCCACCAGTTTTGGCAAATAACAAATAAAATCCTGAACAGAAGTGTGCGTTCTATACCAACCATTATCAATGGACCAGAGGTCATCTCGTCAGCGTCAGACAGGGCCAAACTATTTGCAAAGAACTTTGCAGCTAATTCTACCCTATGCGACGAAGGCCATCAACTCCCCATATTTCCTCCTATAACACAGAACAAGCTAGGTAACATACAAATATCCGTGCAGGAGGTCGCCAAACTAAAAAAGAACCTAGATTCCAGTAAAGCAACTGGCCCTGATGGCATCCCAATTATAGTGTTAAAAAAGCTTCAACCAGAACTTGCTCCCATACTTACGAAACTATTTAAGCGCTGCCTTAAGGAGAAGTGCTTTCTGACTCCCTGGAAGACCTCTTCAGTTTGCCCTATATTTAAGAATTCAGGTGATAAGTCATCTCCCTCTCAATACAGACCTATAAGTCTCCTGTGTGTTATGAGTAAGTTGCTGGAATCCATATCAAATAGAGAAATAGTCAACCACCTCAGCAGGAATAACCTTCTTAGTGACACACAATATGGTTTCCGCTCTGCAAGATCTACCGCAGATGTGCTGACGGTTATATCCCACAGGATAAGTGAATCTCTTGACAAAGGCTTCCTTTCTAGGGCAATTGCTCTTGACATATCAAAGGCCTTTGACAAGGTATGGCATAAGGGTCTACTTCACAAGATTTCCAGCTACGGTATAACGGGAAATGTTTTCTCAATCATTAAATCATTTCTCTCCGATAGGCTCATAAGAGTAGTGGTCGATGGACAAAAATCGGAGGCCTGCAATATAAATGCTGGAGTCCCCCAGGGGTCAATCCTGGGCCCAACTCTCTTCCTGATCTACATCAATGACCTCCCTAAACACATACTTAAATCATTCGTTGACATCTATGCTGATGACACAACCATCTATGGCAACACATCAAAGGCTGTAAATGACAAAGTTCTCTCTGATTCTCTCTCCTCTGATCTTGAGCGCATGGTTCAGTGGGGGAAGATGTGGCTGGTTACCTTTAATGCATCCAAAACCAAACTCCTATCCCTACATCATCAACGCTCTGATCCCCAGCTGGCATCAATTGTAATGGATGGCTCTCGTCTGGGTGAGGCTCCATGTTTTGACAAGCTTCTGGGTTTGACCTTTACTCCTGATCTGAAATGGAACACATACATCAAGTCTGTTGCCAAGGTTGCTGGAAAGATGGTGGGATCCTTCTACCGCTCGAGAAGATATCTCACTACTGATGCAATTCTCTATCTATATAAAAGCCAAGTACGTCCAAGGATGGAATACTGTTGCCATATCTGGGCAGGAGCTGCTAAAAACAGCCTATCCTGCCTTGACAGAGTACAAAATAGACTTTGTGGCTTAGTGGGGGATGCCCTTTTCTCTACCCTGCAACCTCTCTCCCACAGAAGAGACGTTGCGAGCCTGTCCTTGTTTTATCGTTATTTCCATGGCAGATGCTCGTCTGAACTCCAATCTCTGGTCCTCCCTCGCCAATCTTTCACGAAAAACACCCGTCTAGCTGAATCCAATGTGAAAAATTTCCCCCACTCTATATCTGTGCCTAAATCAAAACGCAGATTCCATGAACAAAGCTTCTTTCTTAGAACTGCACGCCTGTGGAACTCTGTTCCATCTGCCTGTTTCCCTCCGGACTATAACTTGGATGTCTTCAAGTCCAATGTTAACAAATTCCTAATGAACCGCCCACTTAAGTAAACACTTCAGCAAATCTCCTCACTAACTTAATGTACTTGCAATAACCCTTATCCCTGAGTGGCTTCCGGGCCTTGATAAGTGGTGATCACGGTGTAAAAAAAAAAATAAATAAATAAAAAACAATAGTAAGGAAACAATAGTAAATAAACAATAGTAAATAAACAATAGTAAATAAACAATAGTAAGGAAACAATAGTTAATAAACAATATTAAAGAAACAATAGTAAATAAACAATAGTAAGGAAACGATGGTAAATAAAGAATAGCAAATAAAGAATAGTAAATAAAGAATAGTAAATAAACAATAGTAAAAAAACAATAGTAAATAAACGATAGTAAATAAACGATAGTAAATAAACAATAGTAAGGAAACGATGGTAAATAAAGAATAGTAAATAAACAATAGTAAGGAAACAATAGTTAATAAACAATATTAAAGAAACAATAGTAAATAAACAATAGTAAGGAAACGATGGTAAATAAAGAATAGCAAATAAAGAATAGTAAATAAAGAATAGTAAATAAACAATAGTAAAAAAACAATAGTAAATAAACGATAGTAAATAAACGATAGTAAATAAACGATAGTAAATAAACAATAGTAAGGAAACGATGGTAAATAAAGAATAGCAAATAAAGAATAGTAAATAAAGAATAGTAAATAAACAATAGTAAAAAAACAATAGTAAAAAAACAATAGTAAAAAAACGATAGTAAATAAACAATAGTAAATAAACAATAGTAAGGAAACAATAGTAAGGAAACAATAGTAAATACACAATAGTAAATAAACAATAGTAAATAAACAATAGTAAGGAAACGATAGTAAATAAAGAATAGCAAATAAAGAATAGTAAATAAACAATAGTAAAAAAACAATAGTAAATAAACAATAGTAAATAGACAATAGTAAATAAACAATAGTAAATAGACAATAGTAAATAAACAATAGTAAATAAACAATAGTAAGGAATCGATAGTAAATAAAGAATAGTAAATAAACAATAGTAAATAAAGAATAGTAAATGAACAATAGTAAATAAACAATAGTAATGAAACGATAGTAAATAAACAATAGTAAATAAACAATAGTAAGGAAACGATAGTAGATAAAGAATAGTAAGCAAACAATAGTAAATAAACAATAGTAAGGAAACGATAGTAAATAAACAATAGTAAATAAACAATAGTAAATAAACAATAGTAAATAAACAATAGTAAATAAACGATAGTAAATAAACAATAGTAAATAAACAATAGTAAATAAACAATAGTAAATAAACAATAGTAAATAAACAATAGTATATAAACAATAGTAAATAAAGAATAGTAAATAAACAATAGTAAATAAACAATAGTAAATAAACAATAGTAAATAAACAATAGTAAATAAACAATAGTAAGGAAACGATAGTAAGGAAACGATAGTAAGGAAACGATAGTAAATAAACGATAGTAAATAAACAATAGTAAATAAACAATAGTAAATAAACAATAGTAAATAAAGAATAGTAAATAAACAATAGTAAATAAACTATAGTATATAAACTATAGTATATAAACAATAGTAAATAAACAATAGTAAGGAAACGATAGAAAATAAACAATAGTAAATAAAGAATAGTAAATAAAGAATAGTAAATAAAGAATAGTAAATAAACAATAGTAAATAAACAATAGTAAATAAACAATAGTAAATAAACAATAGTAAATAAACAATAGTAAATAAACAATAGTAAATAAACAATAGTAAGGAAACGATAGTAAATAAACAATAGTAAATAAACAATAGTAAGGAAACGATAGTAAATAAACAATAGTAAATAAACAATAGTAAATAAACAATAGTAAGGAAACGATAGTAAATAAAGAATAGTAAATAAAGAATAGTAAATAAAGAATAGTAAATAAACAATAGTAAATAAACAATAGTAAGGAAACGATAGTAAATAAAGTATAGTAAATAAACGATAGTAAATAAACGATAGTAAATAAACAATAGTAAATAAACGATAGAAATTAAACGATAGTAAGGAAACAATAGTAAATAAACAATAGTAAATAAACGATAGTAAATAAACAATAGTAAATAAACAATAGTAAGGGAACCATAGTAAATAAACGATAGTAAATAAACAATAGTAAATAAACAATAGTAAATAAACAATAGTAAATAAACAATAGTAAGGAAACAATAGTTAATAAACAATATTAAAGAAACAATAGTAAATAAACAATAGTAAGGAAACGATAGTAAATAAAGAATAGTAAATAAACAATAGTAAATAAACAATAGTAAGGAAACGATAGTAAATAAAGAATAGTAAGGAAACAATAGTAAATAAACAATAGTAAATAAACAATAGTAAGGAAACGATAGTAAATAAACAATAGTAAATAAACAATAGTAAATAAACAATAGTAAATAAACAATAGTAAATAAACAATAGTAAATAAACAATAGTAAGGAAACGATAGAAAATATACAATAGTAAATAAAGAATAGTAAATAAACAATAGTAAATAAAGAATAGTAAATAAAGAATAGTAAATAAAGAATAGTAAATAAACAATAGTAAGGAAACGATAGTAAATAAACAATAGTAAATAAACAATAGTAAGGAAACGATAGTAAATAAACAATAGTAAATAAACAATAGTAAATAAACAATAGTAAGGAAACGATAGTAAATAAAGAATAGTAAATAAACAATAGTAAATAAACAATAGTAAGGAAACGATAGTAAATAAACGATAGTAAATAAACGATAGTAAATAAACGATAGTAAATAAACAATAGTAAATAAACGATAGTAAATAAACAATAGTAAATAAACGATAGAAATTAAACGATAGTAAGGAAACAATAGTAAATAAACAATAGTAAATAAACGATAGAAATTAAACGATAGTAAGGAAACAATAGTAAATAAACAATAGTAAATAAACAATAGTAAATAAACGATAGTAAATAAACAATAGTAAATAAACGATAGTAAATAAACGATAGTAAATAAACGATAGTAAATAAACGATAGTAAATAAACAATAGTAAATAAACAATAGTAAATAAACAATAGTAAGGAAACAATAGTTAATAAACAATATTAAAAAAACAATAGTAAATAAACAATAGTAAGGGAACCATAGTAAATAAACGATAGTAAATAAACAATAGAAAATAAAGAATAGTAAATAAACAATAGTAAATAAACAATAGTAAGGAAACGATAGTAAATAAACAATAGTAAGGAAACGATAGTAAATAAACAATAGTAAATAAACAATAGTAAATAAACAATAGTTAATAAACAATAGTTAATAAACAATAGTAAATAAACAATAGTAAATTAAGAATAGTAAATAAACAATATTAAATAAACAATAGTAAATAAACAATAGTAAGGAAACGATAGTAAATAAACAATAGTAAATAAACAATAGTAAATAAATAGTAAGGAAACAATAGTAAATAAACAATAGTAAATAAACAATAGTAAATAAACAATAGTAAGGAAACGATAGTAAATAAACAATAGTAAATAAACAATAGTAAACAAACAATAGTAAATAAACAATAGTAAATAAACAATAGTAAATAAACAATAGTAAATAAACAATAGTAAACAAACAATAGTAAATAAACAATAGTAAATAAACAATAGTAAATAAATAGTAAGGAAACAATAGTAAATAAATAGTAAGGAAACAATAGTAAATAAACAATAGTAAATAAACAATAGTAAATAAACAATAGTAAATAAACAATAGTAAGGAAACGATAGTAAATAAACAATAGTAAATAAACAATAGTAAACAAACAATAGTAAATAAACAATAGTAAATAAACAATAGTAAATAAACAATAGTAAACAAACAATAGTAAATAAACAATAGTAAATAAACAATAGTAAATAAACAATAGTAAGGAAACGATAGTAAATAAACAATAGTAAATAAACAATAGTAAGGAAACGATAGTAGATAAAGAATAGTAAGCAAACAATAGTAAATAAACAATAGTAAGGAAACGATAGTAAATAAACAATAGTAAATAAACAATAGTAAATAAACAATAGTAAATAAACAATAGTAAATAAACAATAGTAAATAAACGATAGTAAATAAACAATAGTAAATAAACAATAGTAAATAAACAATAGTAAATAAACAATAGTAAATAAACAATAGTAAATAAACAATAGTATATAAACAATAGTAAATAAAGAATAGTAAATAAACAATAGTAAATAAACAATAGTAAATAAACAATAGTAAATAAACAATAGTAAATAAACAATAGTAAATAAACAATAGTAAGGAAACGATAGTAAGGAAACGATAGTAAGGAAACGATAGTAAATAAACAATAGTAAATAAACAATAGTAAATAAACAATAGTAAATAAACAATAGTAAATAAAGAATAGTAAATAAACAATAGTAAATAAACTATAGTATATAAACTATAGTATATAAACAATAGTAAATAAACAATAGTAAGGAAACGATAGAAAATAAAGAATAGTAAATAAAGAATAGTAAATAAAGAATAGTAAATAAAGAATAGTAAATAAACAATAGTAAATAAACAATAGTAAATAAACAATAGTAAATAAACAATAGTAAATAAACAATAGTAAATAAACAATAGTAAGGAAACGATAGTAAATAAACAATAGTAAATAAACAATAGTAAGGAAACGATAGTAAATAAACAATAGTAAATAAACAATAGTAAATAAACAATAGTAAGGAAACGATAGTAAATAAAGAATAGTAAATAAAGAATAGTAAATAAAGAATAGTAAATAAACAATAGTAAATAAACAATAGTAAGGAAACGATAGTAAATAAAGTATAGTAAATAAACGATAGTAAATAAACGATAGTAAATAAACAATAGTAAATAAACGATAGAAATTAAACGATAGTAAGGAAACAATAGTAAATAAACAATAGTAAATAAACGATAGTAAATAAACAATAGTAAATAAACAATAGTAAGGGAACCATAGTAAATAAACGATAGTAAATAAACAATAGTAAATAAACAATAGTAAATAAACAATAGTAAATAAACAATAGTAAATAAACAATAGTAAGGAAACAATAGTTAATAAACAATATTAAAGAAACAATAGTAAATAAACAATAGTAAGGAAACGATAGTAAATAAAGAATAGTAAATAAACAATAGTAAATAAACAATAGTAAGGAAACGATAGTAAATAAAGAATAGTAAGGAAACAATAGTAAATAAACAATAGTAAATAAACAATAGTAAGGAAACGATAGTAAATAAACAATAGTAAATAAACAATAGTAAATAAACAATAGTAAATAAACAATAGTAAATAAACAATAGTAAGGAAACGATAGAAAATAAACAATAGTAAATAAAGAATAGTAAATAAACAATAGTAAATAAAGAATAGTAAATAAAGAATAGTAAATAAAGAATAGTAAATAAACAATAGTAAGGAAACGATAGTAAATAAACAATAGTAAATAAACAATAGTAAGGAAACGATAGTAAATAAACAATAGTAAATAAACAATAGTAAATAAACAATAGTAAGGAAACGATAGTAAATAAAGAATAGTAAATAAACACTAGTAACTAAACAATAGTAAGGAAACGATAGTAAATAAACGATAGTAAATAAACGATAGTAAATAAACGATAGTAAATAAACAATAGTAAATAAACGATAGTAAATAAACAATAGTAAATAAACGATAGAAATTAAACGATAGTAAGGAAACAATAGTAAATAAACAATAGTAAATAAACGATAGAAATTAAACGATAGTAAGGAAACAATAGTAAATAAACAATAGTAAATAAACAATAGTAAATAAACGATAGTAAATAAACAATAGTAAATAAACGATAGTAAATAAACGATAGTAAATAAACGATAGTAAATAAACAATAGTAAATAAACAATAGTAAATAAACAATAGTAAATAAACAATAGTAAGGAAACAATAGTTAATAAACAATATTAAAAAAACAATAGTAAATAAACAATAGTAAGGGAACCATAGTAAATAAACGATAGTAAATAAACAATAGAAAATAAAGAATAGTAAATAAACAATAGTAAATAAACAATAGTAAGGAAACGATAGTAAATAAACAATAGTAAGGAAACGATAGTAAATAAACAATAGTAAATAAACAATAGTAAATAAACAATAGTAAATAAACAATATTAAATAAACAATAGTAAATAAACAATAGTAAGGAAACGATAGTAAATAAACAATAGTAAATAAACAATAGTAAATAAATAGTAAGGAAACAATAGTAAATAAACAATAGTAAATAAACAATAGTAAATAAACAATAGTAAGGAAACGATAGTAAATAAACAATAGTAAACAAACAATAGTAAATAAACAATAGTAAATAAACAATAGTAAATAAACAATAGTAAATAAACAATAGTAAATAAACAATAGTAAATAAACAATAGTAAACAAACAATAGTAAACAAACAATAGTAAATAAACAATAGTAAATAAACAATAGTAAATAAATAGTAAGGAAACAATAGTAAATAAACAATAGTAAATAAACAATAGTAAATAAACAATAGTAAATAAACAATAGTAAGGAAACGATAGTAAATAAACAATAGTAAATAAACAATAGTAAACAAACAATAGTAAATAAACAATAGTAAATAAACAATAGTAAATAAACAATAGTAAACAAACAATAGTAAATAAACAATAGTAAATAAACAATAGTAAATAAACAATAGTAAGGAAACGATAGTAAATAAACAATAGTAAATAAACAATAGTAAACAAACAATAGTAAATAAACAATAGTAAATAAACAATAATAAATCAACAATAGTAAATAAACAATAGTAAATAAACAATAGTAAGGAAACGATAGTAAATAAACAATAGTAAATAAACAATAGTAAGGAAACAATAGTAAATAAACAATAGTAAATAAACAATAGTTAATAAACGATAGTTAATAAACAATAGTTAATAAACAATAGTAAATAAACAATAGTAAATTAACAATAGTAAATAAACAATATTAAATAAACAATAGTAAATAAACAATAGTAAGGAAACGATAGTAAATAAACAATAGTAAATAAACAGTAGTAAATAAACAATAGTAAATAAACAATAGTAAGGAAACGATAGTAAATAAACAATAGTAAATAAACAATAGTAAGGAAACAATAGTAAATAAACAATAGTAAATAAACAATAGTTAATAAACAATAGTTAATAAACAATAGTTAATAAACAATAGTAAATAAACATTAGTAAATAAACAATAGTAAATTAAGAATAGTAAATAAACAATATTAAATAAACAATAGTAAATAAACAATAGTAAGGAAACGATAGTAAATAAACAATAGTAAATAAACAATAGTAAATAAATAGTAAGGAAACAATAGTAAATAAACAATAGTAAATAAACAATAGTAAATAAACAATAGTAAGGAAACGATAGTAAGGAAACGATAGTAAATAAACAATAGTAAATAAACAATAGTAAACAAACAATAGTAAATAAACAATAGTAAATAAACAATAGTAAATCAACAATAGTAAATAAACAATAGTAAATAAACAATAGTAAATAAACAATAGTAAGGAAAATAAGATGTTCTCTCTGTCTCTCGACAACAAAAAACTTCTTGCCATCATCTGCACAGAAATCTCGCCCACTGAACTCTTTGTCGTTCGTGTTTTTATACACTCTCTATTTTGTCACACTTGCATATCTCAAGTGATCTCGTTCGTAGCCGTGTTTTTTTTTAATGCTTTATTTGTGACCATGTTTCATTTTCGCCTTTCTATCGGTAAGTCTGCTTTTCATATCTCTGGCTGTCTCTTCTTTTTTACTTGTTTCATTCCCGTCGATTCTAGTCTTTATTATTATTACTACTACTACTACTATTACTACTATTACAACGCCGACGACGACAACCACCACCACCACCACCACCTCCCCATCTATGCAATGATTCTCGATGTCTCTTGTATCAACCTTCTTTTTTTTTATCTTTCTATATTGGAACGGGAAAACTTTTCTACAAAGGATGTTGACTTTTCACCGATAGACAAAACTATGCTACTCAGCTCCAATCCCGATAAATTTTCCGGATTGACGTCCAAGAAACGCCCTGTTTGACTCATTAGGCAAGATTCTTATATCTCTTGAGGTGTTCCTTCTGTTTCTCAACAACAACAACAACAAAAATGCTTTCAGTCGTCTGCACAGAAATCCCGTTGTCATTTGTCTTTTTATACATTTTCTATGTTGCCATATTTGCACGTTTCGCCTTATCTCTTCCATGGCCGTCATGTATATTTTGATGCTCTATCCATCGCCATGTTTCTTTTTCGCAATCCTGTCGATAAGTCTGCTTTTCATACCTCTGGCTTTCTTTTTCACTTTTTTACTTAACAAAAAAAAAAATCGTCCCATTGAGATCAGTACATAGTGACGCTGGGCGCTGTGAGAGTAGAGGTTAGTGCAAAAGTGAAATATACTTGTGGCTTCCTATGTGAGTGAGTGACTGTGTTAAAAGAAGCAGCTTAATCAATAAAAATGTAAGAAATTTGGAAATGGAATGAAACAAACACATTTTGCAGAAATACAAAGCAGTAATTGACTGATTACTTGTGAACGTTTGGGTTCAAAATCTATAATGGCTAATGGATTAGGGCAAAATCGACATTACTTTTTTATATAGATGAGAGTTAAAAAAAAAAAAAAACTTGGTCAAACTTACTAATAGATGCACGTGGAACAATAATTGCTAAATTTCAGATTAGAAATCTCTTTTGGCCATAAAATACAGAAATTCTTGTTGTATTTTCGTTTAGAAATCAGTTAATGTTTTACTTGTTTATTTGTATGTTTGTTAGTTGTTTTTTTTTCTTCTTTTAATTATCCCTTGGGTTCAGTGTATCATTTTGTGATTATGTAATGTGCCACTGTTGACACATGCGCCATATGTTAGCCATCCCTGCAAATTTTCTTATTAAAAAAAATAGAAAGTTGATATAACGTGATGGAAAATTAATTGGTAATGAGATATGCAAAGCCCACTATTCCAAATCACTCAAAAGAGTAGGACGCATGAAAAATGAGAACAAATATTCTTGAGATGCGTCCATTAAATCTGTGCATTTAGCGATGTAAATGTTATTTCAAATTTAAACAAAGAAGGTGGGCTCTATCTACAATGCTAGAAAATCACTCATACCAAAGCCGCAATTCGCCTATAGAGTATTGTTGCCACATCTGGACTGGTACGCTTCTTTTTTTTTTTTTTTTTTTTTTTGTTACGAACGAATCACCACTTATCAAGGTTAGGAGGCCATTTGAGGATAAGGGTTAAAGAGTGTACAGTAGTCAATTGGAAAATATCATAGTAATCGTTAGTAATGGAAATGTGGTAAATTGGATTACTTAAGGCTCATCAAGAACTTGTTCACTTTGGACTTGAAGATGAACATATTGTAGTCAGTTGGAAAGCAGAAAAACGGAACAGAGTTCCACAGGCGCGCAGTTCTAAGAAAGAAGCTTTGTTCATGGAATCTATGTTTAGGTTTAGGCAAATACCACTAGTCTTTGACTCAAGATTTTAAAAGGGTGTTTCGAATCTAAGTCCTGCACTATTAACCAAGCTTCAATCTCTGTCCCATCGCCACAGTATTATATGTGCCTGCTTTACAAGTACTTTAACTCTTTCCACATACATACTCACGTACTAACTCAACAAGCAACAAAATCCTACTGCCAAAAAGCTTATATATTACTGCATATATATATATATATATATATATATATATATATATATATATATATATATATATATATATATATATATGTATATAATTTTTTGTGTGTATTGATATTCATATTAAAAACCCTTTTTTCTATTTATTTAAAAAGAAAATACAACTTTCTTACATATGAGTCGTGGAATTGCATACATCTGCAAAAGATCTAGCTAATTTGAAAATTTTTTAAACATTCATTTTAATTAATTCCTAATAGTTTTTTTGGTTTTCTTATGGGATGATCATCGTTAGTTAACTAATACGTGTAATTATATTCATGCAGATATTATATACTCTATGATTTATACTTGCGTAATATTTGCGTAATATTTGCGTAAAAAGGTTATAGTAAACACAAGCTTCTTTCTATATATATATATATTTATGTATGCGTATATATATTTTTTAAAAACATTTTGCTTACCAAACTCTTCTATCAGTTTTTGGTCTACTGACATGAACCTTAATATATAGGGTATTCGAACCCATGCAGCAACTTTATATTTCTGAAGCTGACAAAAGTGTGAAAATTACAAAAAAAAATTTCTAAAGCTGGGAAAAATTAGTGTGAAAATTAAAAAAAAAAAATGGAATTTGCCAGGTGAAGGTCGAACGACGGCATTATAAATATGCATGCGTAATGTAATAGCTATTGGTTCATTGGTAATTGACTGATTACTAGTCAGTTGGAAAGCAGGTTTCCGGTGTTCCTTGCAGCAAAAATATCTCCATAGTTCAAACATTAACGTCAAAGGAAAAAGTAAATCCTAAACTAAACGTTTTGGTTTCAATTCTTGGTGGTGGCGCACCTTCTTCAGGTGTATCTTGTCGAACTTTCGAATGTTTCCATCAAACTCGGGAATTTGGATGGAATTATTTACTTCACGGGGGTAGCATGCTCTTGTTCCGTCAGCCATGATTGGATGGACGTCCTAAGTAATTCGCAATTGTTCTAATTTATCCTGAATTATTCAATTACTAAAGAGCTGGGAATTGTTTATGTTTTATATTTTTTCTACTGAGCTTTCTAATGTTAGCAATTAAATTATTTTTTTATTTATCACTAGTATGATTGTTAAAATATACAATTAGAGATCAGTCAGTTTGAAATTTATTTTTTTTTATCAGTCAGTTTAAATTGTTTATATAAAAATTTCTACATGTTCATCAGACTTCAAATAAATCCCACAATGCAATTCAGCAAGGTTATAAACTTCTAACCGGAAGTTTGAAGGCATAATAGAACAAAGTGGCGCTGAACGGTGAAAAATGGTGGAAATAAAAATAAAATACAACAAAACGCTAAACATTTCAAGTAAGTGGAACGCACGTTTAAAAAAAAATAAATAAAATAACAAAGTAAAGAAATAGACTTAAAAGCAGTTTTCTTTGTTTATTCATTTATATTTAACAAAAAATTGGTTTTAATTTAATACAAAGTTGTTCAAGTAATAATTTTATAACCAAAATGATACAATAATAATCAAATTTAACTTGCCCGTAAATCCTATTGAAGCATCTGTTACATAGCAGGATGCAATAAACCTTCTATTACCCAAATAAATAATAAATCAAAATAGTGTGACTGTTTAAAATAATAAGCTATTTTAAACAACTTTCATTTGAGTTAATTTAATGATCGAACGATACCTTAAAATTAATATTACATTTGCAAAAGGGCAATTTAAATATATATAATTTGGTACAGTAAACTGTGTATACTTCTGGCACCTGTTTTTTTTTTTTTTTTTTTTTTACAAAGGAGTCACCACTCATCAAGACCCGGAGGTCACTCGAGGATAAGGGTTAATGAGTGTACAGTAGTCAATGGGAAAATGTAGTAATCATTAGTAGTGGAAATTTGATAAATTAGATTACTTAAGGGGATGGCTCATCAAGAACTTGTTCATGTTGGACGTGAACACGACCATGTTGTAGTCAGTTGGAAAGCAGGAAAACGGAACAAAGTTCGACAGGCGTGTAGCTCTAAGAAAGAAGGTTTGGTAAATGTTACCTTACACCGACACTGACCACTCTAATTTGTTTTTGTAGGGGTATTTGAGGTTGCTGACAACGAATCTGATAAAAATTTACCCTTTGCATGGTATTAACGCCTAGACCTTGGGACGGTACTCCTTGGGAGTTGAGTTCCATGGCGACCAGCAGAAAAATTTAATGGGTAAATGTTTACTTTAACTACAACAGAACACCGACACCAATAAAATTTGTTTTTTGGGGTTTTTTGAGGTTTTCGGGGTCGCTGGCAACGAATCTGATATTCAAACCCGTCGCAAAGTTACCGTTTGCATGGTATTAACCACCTGAACCCTCGCCATCGTTTATGCTATTCTTACATGATGCGTTCGCGCATGGACGCGCGTAATAAGATGACTTGTCACATCGCGGAAGGATTTTTTAGCAGACATTTAAAATAACAAGAAAGTTTTCCAAAAAAAAATGTGGTTCATTTTTCTGTGTTATGTAGTTTATGATACTTTTTTAATTTATCTAAAAAATTAAGTTTTCACGAGCGGTCTACAAAAGCATTTTTAAGAAAATAGTTACACACTATTTGAAGACACTCGTTTTGAATAGAAATTTGAATATTTTGAAAACTTTAGGTGTCAGGAAAATGATAAAATTATTTTTATGTCCTTTTGTTGGTGTTGTAAGTCCAATATTTCGCTGAAAATAGCTTCATCAGGGTAGTTAGTCAGTTCGTAGTTTTTTTTTTTTTTTTTTTTTTTCTTCATTTTTCTCCAGGACTTTCTTCTGCTATAACAATAAAATGAAGAAGAAAAAAAAAAAAACTACGAAGTGACTGATGAAGCTATTTTTAGCGAAATATTGGACTTACAACACCAACAAAAGGACATAAAAATGATTTTATCATTTTCCTGACACCTGAAGTTTTCAAAATATTCAAATTTCTAAAAGCAGTTTTATTTTTCGTTTTTTTTTAAATTTTTATTTTTTTTGGGGGGGGGGTCAATTATAAAACTTGTGCAACATTTAACAGGTGCTTCTGCAGTTTAATTTACAGATTCGTTGTCATCCACCTCGAATACCCCTATAAAACCATATATAGAGTGATCAGTATTCTATTGTAGCGTAAGGTAACATTTACAGAAGGTTCTCGTGAAGTATAAATTTAAGTTAAAAAAAAAATCGGTACTAGTGCACTTACTGATCCGTGCTGAAATAACAAGGTTATTATTTAGAAAGCCATTCTTAACATGGAGGGGAGAGTGTTTTGTACATATTCTGTACTTTAACCTTACAATTTAATAAAAACAGATATCATAAAAATGTAATTAAACTTGAAAATACTATTTAAAAAATAGCGCAGATCAATAAGTCATTAGCCCAAAAAATCAAAATGGTACTTGTGCACTTTTACCACCGCGCTGAAATAATAACCTTATTATTTTGAAAGCTATTCTTAACATGGGGAGGGTATATTGTAACTATTCTGTGCTTCCACCTAACAATTTAATAATAATAAAAAGATATCGTGAAGCTTGAATTTAATCTAAAAAAAAAAAAAAAACTATTAAAAAAATAGCAAAAACGCACAAGCACCATCATAATTATTAATGGGGTTCAATTGTAATATTTCATAAGATGTGCTATCATTTTTTATTGCAAACCAAAAAATATGTGCTTTGTTAACACATAACCAATATATTGCATTTGATTTTCTTTAGTTATGTTATATATAATGAATATAATAATATATAATGAACTCAAAATAAAACTGATTTTTATCCTTTTATTACACTCTTTAAGGCACTCTAAATTTTCTTGAATATTTTAGATATAAAAACAGATAAACTATTCTGCTTTTGTGATTAATAACTTGTTTACTACAAGCTACATATAAAAAAACATGTTTCTTCAGTGATTTAAGGCAAATATTGATCCATGTTTTTAAAAATAAAAACGAACCCGACATTTAGCAAGATCCACCCTCCATTCAATGTAGAGGGCCACAGATGCCAAAATAGCATTTTTTTTTAATTCTAATAGCTTCTTTTCCCAAATTGCTTGCTTTTGGAATTACCTCCCTGTTCCCAGTTTCCCAAACTGGACCAACACGCAGAAATTTAAATGTAATGTGAACAAACATCTTGCTGTAAAACTCCCCACTTAGAATACCTCTATAACCTTTGACCTTAATTTTTATTAGTCTCGATGTCGTGTGATCTTAGTTATTCTACATAATGTTGACACATTTCAAGTGTTTTTCTCAAGTTCCATAGATTTTAACTAAAACTGTTTCTTATGTAATTTATATATCTATAAAAGTGAAAATATGTGTGTGTGTCTGTCTGTCCGTCTGTGTACACTTCCCTACCAAATACCTGTGTCAATTTTCGGTCTACAGTCTCGAGATTTGACATAAGGGGTATTGAGATTTGGGAAAATCTTTTTAATCGGTTTTCGGCCAGAAATTTGTCTGTCAAGGGGTCAAAGTTCAACAATTTGACCTTTGAAAACTCTTCCAAATTCCTCCGCCAATTTTGGGTCTAAACACTTGAAATTTTAGATGTATGTTACTTGGACAAGGATCAAACTTCTTAATTTGATTTGAGCCCAAAACAATAAATGTTAAGGGGTCAAAATTGGGGTCAGAGTTATTAAAAAAAATTTGACTTCTGCGATTTCTACCAAATTACTCAGCTAATTTTTAGTCTAAATATTTAAAATTTTAAAGAGTATTTAGAGATAGGGCAAGCTTTTTAATCAGTTTGGGTCGAAAATTTGAGCTGCCAAGGAGTCAAAGTTCAAAAGATTTTACCTTTGCAGTTTCTAGCAAACTACTCAACCAATTTTGGGTCTAAACATATGAAAGTTATACACAATAGGTATTCAGACATGTGACAAGCATTTTAATCAGTTTTGGGCAATAATTTTGCTGACATGTGGAAAAAATAAGGGAAGGACTAATACCAATATTTAGGGGGTGGAGGTCCAAGAAGGTCGGTTCTACCCCAAGGCGTCTTTGATTCTGCCATTTTACGTTGTTACTGAAAGGAGGTGGTGGGAGGTTGGCCCTTGGATATATATCGAACATGCCTTGGATCAGGGAAGTTGGTTCATTGGAGAGAGTTCTGAGGGGTGCCAACATCATCCGTAATCTGCGGTGTTCCCTGTTAGCCAGTAGTTTCTCATACTGCGTCTAAAGTGTTAGGTGACGAGGTAGGTTGCTAGCAGTACCCCGGTGAGTACTTTATCTGTTACCCGTTGCTTGCCGACGTACGTGCACCTTCCAAGTCTGGGCGTGGTATGAGGTATGCTGCGGACGGGGGCCTCTGCGGAAAATGGAGGTCGTTGGTTCCTTTTGGAGCTAGTCAACATCTCACCTGAGATTCAATGCGTCATATTTTTTCAACTAGCAGTTAACTGACTCCAGAGTTGGGGTCGTGAAATAACGATCATTTTGCAACTTTTAAATGGGACCCATCTTTGACCATCCAGCCTAACTATGGTCGGAATTAAATGTAAATTTAAGGTCAAAGTTGAAAGAGTTGACCTTTGCAGATTCTACCGAATTTCCCGCCAATTTGGGGTGTAAACACTTGACATTTTAAATATGGGTAACTTGGACATGGGTAAAACTTTGTATTTTGATTTGAAACCAAAATAATAAAAGTTAAGGGGTAAAAATTGGGGTCTACGTTATAAAAAATTTAGGGCAAGTTCTGAGCCGTACATAGTGTGAAAAAAAAAATAATTTTCCCTTAAAATCCAATGACTGCTCAGTCGAGGAAAGGAAGCAATGTGCACCTACCTTAAGTTGCGAAAGAATTGCCCCCTTCCGCGACGTGACAGTCAGTTAACAATTGCTAGCCAGCAAAGCTTAGGTAATCAAAGAATAGCTTCTGGCACCAGCCACAAATGCATCTGGGAAAAAAAACCACTGGGAAGAATCTCCCTTTAAATAACCAAAAGGTCATGTGATTAACTGTCACCTGACCTGTGGAAAAAAAGCTTTAAAAATTTCTCTTTTTTATTAGTAAGCAAGGTAAGTGCACACCGCTCTCCCTCTCTTGAGCAATCATTAACCCCCCCCTTTTTATTTTTCACACATTCCCCAGGAAAGAAAAAGAAAGGAAAACAAAAAATATAAGGTATGCACTTACTCAAGGAAGTTAACCTGTCAGTATAATTTTTTGGTTATTTTTTTTTTGTTGGTTACTAATTATTCAGGGAGGAGGCTAGGTCTACCTCGCTGCCGTCTCCGGGGTGCACAACTTGGACCATACCATTTCTGTCTGGCAGGAGGTGGAGACTCGATTCCCACACACTGGAAGTGACACCAGTCATCACATCCGTCGCAACAGATCATGTCCTGATCACCTTGTGGAGAACCGCATATAGGACAAAGCCAAATTACTTCATTGGCAGGTGTTGATTGAGAAGGAATAACGTTAATCCCATCCTTAGGCCCATCAACAGGTGCAGGTATGGATCCATCTTGATCCTCTCCACTTAAGGATAATTCAAGGGGGAATAGTTTTTTTAACGATTGAATACGCACCGCACCCCCCCTCTTTTACCCTGGCAGACCTGACTACCCCATCGTCTCCATAAAACATCTCCAAAATGATCCCAAGAACCCAAAACGGCTGAGGCTTATGTGGGCTCCTCACCAATACCACATCTCCAACCTTTAATCTGTTTTGGAAGGGCACTCTAGAACGCCCCTGGGTTTCTCCCGGAGGCTTAACAGGTACTCATTATACCACAGAGTGCGGAAACTCTCCAGGCACTGGTCCCGAAACTGCATGGTCCTGAGCAGCCTTTCTCGGCTGGGTGGGAGGTGGGAGGCAAAATCCTCATTGTTCAGATCTAAAAGCAACCCAGGACTCTTATTAGGCCGCAAAAACATGTTAGGAGTTACTGCCTCTAACTCTTTCTCTGTAGATTCTCGATGAGTCAGAGGGCGGTTATTGATAGCTCTTTGGATATCCGATATGATGGTAAATAACGAAAAATAATCCATCTCATCACTACCAACCACCTTGTAAAGACAATTCTTAATTGTCTGGATACTCCTCTCCCAAACACCTCCCACCCAAAGTGAGTAAAGTGGAATGTGGCAGAACTTGATAGAACAGGAGCCAAACTTCTGTTGGTAATCATGGTTTAGCATCTTTTAAACAATCGACCGCCTCCAATGAAAGTTTTAGCATTATCACCATAGATGGTAGACGGGATGCCATACAGGTTCGTGAACCGCACCAATGCCTGCAGAAAGGCCAACACACTCATGTCAGATACCACTTCGATGTGTATAGCTCTGACACTGAGACACGTGAAGATCAGTAGATACATTTTCACCTCCTTAACACCTTGCCTAACCCAAAGGTGACCGGTGAAATCCACTCCCGTATGCTTGAAGGGAACTTCCAGTTCAATACGGGATACGGGCAGGTTAGCTACATTGGGTGGCAAGACTTGTCTGGCATTGTACCTTCGGCACAGTGCGCATGAAGTAAGGATCGTCTTCACTGCCTGTCTGCCTTTTGGCACCCAGTAACCACAACGTCTCAGTTCCGCTAAAGTGGATGCAATCCCTAAGTGCTGGCACCTAGCATGCGCATCCATTATGATAAGCTTGGTAATCGGGTGACTCGTTGCCAACAGAATAGGGTGTTTAACCTCCCTGCTAAAGTGGAGAGATCTACCAATTCTGCCACCTGATGAGACCTTCATCATCAATAAACAAATCAAGGTCCCACACCAACCCAGGTACCGTCTTGCCCGAGGGATCTAGCAAAAAATCTAGTTCCTCAGCATATACCTGGCGTTGCATCGTCCGCATAAGCAAAACTGCTGCCAGTTTTTCACTGTCGACTTCTAACCGACGCAAGCGATTGATAAATTTCAGGACTAAGGAATTCACTCTTAAGAGTTTATTAAATGAAGAGAATCTTTTCAGGGGCAGAACAGTAGGTGTTTCCTCTCCATGGAGGATCGCAGCATTCCAAGACGCACTAGCTATACCTTGGCTGTGTTTGTTGAGGCACGGCAAGTCTTGAGTAGCCTAAGGAGTGGTGCCGCCACTCAACCAACCTGGACCATAGCACCAGAATTGGAAGCAGGTTTTGAACCTTTCCAGCGTCATTCCTCTTGTGATCAAATCAGCGGGGTTCTCTGCCGTTGGAATGTACCGAAATGAGCGATACAAACTGAGAGTGGCTTCCAATTCAACGCTCATCTGCTGGATATATTTAGCCTATTTCGGGCAAACACGTTCTTGCTCTTGATGGTCCTCGAGATAAGCCAAGAAAGGACCACTTGAGAATCTGTGGCCACGTGAATTTCAGAAGGAGTGAATCCTCCAAAATTTCTTAGAATCGTAGGTAGGCACTTCATGGCCAGGAACACAGCCATGAGCTCCAGAGTAGGAAGTGTTTTCTTTTTCAAAGGAGCCACCCTAGCTTTGGCAAATACCAAACAAGATCGACACTTCTGAACCACATATGCCGCGAACCCATAGGCTTCCGGTGAGGCGTCACAAAATAGGAAGAGTTCGCCAGGTTCACTCTCACTGAGTGCCCTACGGGGAAAGGAAATGGTCTCCAATCCAGAAGGATCTGAAGAAAGTTTCTTCCATAAGGAAAAAAATTCAGGTGGAACCGGCACATCCCACCCTAATCCTTTCTCCCAAAGCCTGCTTAGCAGAATTCGACCTCGCAATGAAACAGGCAAGCACATCAATAAAGGATCATAGACTCTCGCGGTCTCTCCAAGAATTTGTCTTTTAGTAGAAGCATCAGGGTTGCACTCAACTGCAGCCAATCGAAGGGTGTCGGAGAGAGGACAGTACCGATAACCAAGTACCTTTTCCCAACCACTGCCATGGACACTCAGTGTACCATGCTCCTCCATCTTGCTTCGAATTCCTGCATGGTCAGAATTACATGACTGCAGTTCGAAACCTCCCTGATGTAATCGCTCCCGAGAGAGAGTGTATAATCCACACAACTCCTCTGGACTATCACTAGACATGATGAGATTATCCACATAAAAACGATTTTCCATCATAAATCTGCAGTTATCCATAGGAAACTGTGCAGCATGATACCGAAGAACATAGTTTAAAATAAATGGACTGGAAGCAAACCCAAAAATGGTTGTGTTGTACCTAAAACAACGTAGTCGTTCACCGTCCTTCAAAAAAAAAAAAAACCTGTTCTTATCCGATTCCAGCTTCAGGCGGATCATCAAAAAGGCCTTCTTGATGTCCGCCAACACAACATGATTATTGGAGCGGAAAGTGAGTAGCAAATCCAATAGGTCAGTTGTTAAGTTTACTCCCTGGTAAGTAGCTTCATTCAAAGATGGAGAGTCCCCAACTTTGAGGCTGCAGTTGAATACTGGCCGAATTTTGGTGGTCGTAGTTGGGTCCGATTTCACAATTGGTCTATGCGGAATCCAAATAAATTCGTTAAATCTCTGAGAAGGCACAAAAATCTCCTCTATTATACCCTCCCGTTCTTGCTGCTGAAAAAACTGCAGATAGTCCTGGTAAAGCTGTTTCCTCTCCAGGTTTCGTGCTGCATGTTCTAATATGCGCAAGGCGACAGCATGGTTGGAAGGGACACGCGATATTTTATCTTCCTCCCAGGGCAACTGGACATAATACTTGTTATCTTTAAACAAAATGGATTGTTGGAAGAGCGCAATCTTCCACTCATCATAATCTGTTAATCCTTGTTCTGTTATTCCCAGTGACTCCACCCCGAACATTTTCTCCAACCCCCTTTGCACGTCACTGTCGGGGAAAAAATCACTAAGTGGATCCTCGTACTTGCTCTGTGACTCCAGCACAAAACAAAGGTGAGCGGGGTTGACTTCAGCCGTTGATGCTAGAACAGAATTGAATGTAAGGCTCTCTGGGTTCGCATCCAGAGAATGGTCTAAATCAAGGAACTGCTTCACCTCACCAAAGGGAACCAGTCCTGTTGGAGTAATAAAGGCTTGTCCATACAAACAAGGAACCAGTTGGAGAGTTCGCAAGCTTTGAATAAAATCCAATCCAATTATTCCATGAATTGGAATGAAGTTTGTGCCTCTCTCAAATCTACCCACTAGAGGGCAATTATGACGTTGGAACCCATCTAAAAGAGTGCCTAACTCCTCAATGTGCACAGATATATCCAGATCCTCCTGTACTAGTACAGGAAGAGAATATGGAGAAGGAGATCCAACACTCACCTCCAATTTTACTTCCCTAAAGTGCCTATCACAGTCTCCAAGTATGGTAGTCAATTTAAGTTCGCAGTCCAGTCCAATGGACGCTAAGGGACCAAGGGGTTCCAACACCTTACCCGACAGATAAGTCCGGCCACTGCCAGTGTCCAACAAACAGTTGGCGGAAACCTGGTTGCCATCCTTGCCAAAGGTAACACACAAAACAGGGGGGAGGCATGAGAACTTTCCACCTGGAGTGCGACAAGTAGAGTTAGCCTGAAGTGAAGAATCCCTTCGAGAGGGACCAGGCCTTGGCCTTGAAATATCCCCCAATGACCCCCGACTAGTATTAAGGGTGGAGCCAGGGAGCTCGTCTCCCTTGATGAGAAGACGTTTAACCGCTTCCCTAGTATCCTGCAAAATGGACGACAAGGTGGGGATTCTCTTCCCAGAAATTTGAATCAGCTTCCCTTGGACCTCTCTGGGGAATTTGGAAACGAGAATCTTCGCCATAACTCGAGCCCCCGAAGAATGGTCCTTAGAGAAAGAACAGCCAAATGAACCTTCCAGCTCTGCCAGAAGAGAGGCTGCTTTGGTAATGAAGTTCGTCAGAGTGGTATAACCTCTATCTCGTTTATAGGTGAAGTCCAAAATGTCTTGGAATATGTGGTCTATTATTTTATCCTCATCGAGGTATTCGCTCTTCAGGACAGAAAGGGCCACCTCATAATTCCTATTGCAAATCGTTATATGATTGATGATCAACAAAGGTTGACCGGACAGCGAACATTTCAGGAAATTCAGTCTTTCAGCATCGTTAGCCATGCCGGCCACACAATTTTCAAATCTGGATAGGAAATTCCTGAAACTCATGGGGTTGGATTGCATCTCCAACCCATCAAAGGTAGACCCAGTAATCTGAAGCTGAGGCGGCTTCACGATAAAAGAAGACGCACCTCTTTACATTCCAGGGGAACATGGAGCAGAACTTATAGACTCAGACGTAGTAGGGAGGAACTTTAATTCGAGCTGCTCAAGTTCCCTTCTGAATCTCAGGGTACGTGCCAGAGATTCTTTCTCAATTTGAACCCAGTCCTCCTCCTCCTCAGATAACAGCTGAATCTTACTAACACAAATGTCAACTTCAGTCAAATATTCGATAACAGATTTCTGCAATGCAGCAAATGATTTACTGGAAAGTTCATCTTCCAAGTGAGCCATCTCCAGAATAGTTCTGATTTTGGTCCATAGAAATTCTTTTCTGTAAATCTGCCTTGCTTCTATCCATGTTAGTAAAGGATTCTTTCGCAAAATGTGAAAAAAAATTTAATTTTCCCTTAAAATCCAATGACTGCTCAGTCGAGGAAAGGAAGCAATGTGCACCTACCTTAAGTTGCGAAAGAATTGCCCCCTTCCGCGACGTGACAGTCAGTTAACAATTGCTAGCCAGCAAAGCTTAGGTAATCAAAGAATAGCTTCTGGCACTAGCCACAAATGCATCTGGGGAAAAAAAAAACCACTGGGAAGAATCTCCCTTTAAATAACCAAAAGGTCATGTGATTAACTGTCACCTGACCTGTGGAAAAAAAGCTTTAAAAAGGCAGAGAAGGCAAGACAATCTCTTTTTTGTTAGTAAGCAAGGTAAGTGCACACCGCTCTCCCTCTCTTGAGCAATCATTACCCCCCCCTTTTTATTTTTCACAATAGGGCCCGAGAAAAGCCGGGCTGAACTGCTAGTATTGAATAAAAATGCAACAACATAAAACTACTTTGAATGCCTATATAGAATCTTTTCTCACATTCTGTTCTGGCCGTGATCTTTAACAATTACCATCATTTTATGTCCTCTTTTTTGAAAACCTATCATATGTAGATGATTTAATAGACAGTTTGATGATTAGGTTGGCGGAATCGGAATTTTTGAAGATCGCTTCTTATCTTGACCGAGATTGTTGGCCAGACATGATTACACAGAAACTGAAGTAGCAAAATGAACGACAGAAAATTTTCAAATAGAATTCTCTTTATAATCGGTAGAAACGAACTGAAAAATAAGTCCTTCTTAATCTCAATATTTTCCAATTATCACTTGCAAAAATATTGATCTTCTGACGATTGATTTTTCGAAAAAAAAAGTTTTTATTTTCTTGTTCATTTTAAAATTACTTCAGGCAAATTAATTTCTTGTATTTTTTTAAATTATTATTCGTTTTGATATACTTAGAATTCCACGTATATTTAATTTAGAGCTTATGCAATTTACTTTTGATTGTGTGTATTATGTTCGCAACTTAGTTCAAGCCTTTTTTTTATTATTTAATACTAGCGGGGGGGGGTACCCGGCGTTGCCCGGGTGTTTGGAGGTGTGTGAATGTTTGGGGGATAGATCAAAACAACCCTGTTTTAAAAAATATCTCGAAAATAGCTTGTAAAAGTCGGGTAAATTAAAGATAGCCGCGATCCGAGTTCCTTAGTCGTAGATATTATTATTATTATTATTATTATTATTATTATTATTATTATTATTATTATTTAGACAGCATATAAAAAGTTTTAAGAAGGAGCGAGCCAACCGAGAATCACGGTGAAAAAAGCCTTTTATAGGCGTACACAAAAAACGAACATACATACATGCATACATTTTCGCTTTTATATATATATATATAGATAGAAGATATATAGAAGAAGGTTTGATAACAAAAATAACGATGCTTTTTAAAAATAGGTATAAGTATTCAGATATTTGTAGTCGTTGCGTAAGCAGTTCCAACGACAAACGGAGAAAGCTAAATAAGTGTTTAGGCTTTTACACAAAATGAACGGAACTAAAAATTAATTTAAGGATAGGTTAGGATTAGTTTAGGGTTAGGTTAAGGTAAAAATGACAAACCATTTCAGTTCATATTGTGTAGGTTGTTTGGTAAAGTGCATTAAAGTTTGGTGAACTCGAAATTGATTAAATTTTCTAGGATATCTATTTCTAAAATGGGAAATGCAGAAAAGGTTCCGTGCTGAAAAAATAACATTATTATTTAGAAAGCTATTCTTAACATGGTGAGGGGAGGGTGTTTTGTAACTATTCTGTAGTTTTACCTAACAGTTTAATAAACAAAAGATAGCGTTAAACTTGAATTTAACTTGAAAATACTATAAAAACAAACACGGTACCTTTCTGTGCATAAGCACCATAAAATGTACCAAAATGAAAAAAAAATTAATGGCAAAGTCAATAATATTTTCTTCTTCTATAAGATAGAATTCAAAATTAAAAAAAAAATAGGAAAATAGATGAAAGCAAAATTGTATTGAAAATATTTTCTTCATATTTCATTTTAATTGCCTGAATGATTTGCAATTAAACAGAAATGAAATTAACTTGGAGAACACTGTGTGTATATATATATAAGGTTGGTGCAAAAATAATGTCATTTTTTATCAGATGTGTATACGTCAATGAACGACATTATTTTTGCACCAGCCTAATATATATTGTCTGAATAAAATATGAATCTGCATAGCTTATTCCACAGTTATATAACTTACTTCGGTGTGTACCGATATGTTACACTCCTACATTGCATTGCCTCCTTAAAGTTTTATATACACACTAAACAGTGCTTCAGGCAAACTACATTAACCTGAATGTTCTCAATTGTAAGTGACTAATATCGATATCGATTTAATAATTTGTGATTGTAAATAGATGGTTTATTTTTATTATTAGCGTTTACTATCATTCATTTTTGAATGACAAATATAAGGGAGCCTGTAAGAATGAGAATGCAAAAAAATCGCTATTCGGAAATTCCACCACTTAAAAATAATTCAGGAATTTTTCATAAGATTGTCACAATAAAATAGGGGGGGGTACTTTAAAAAATCGTAGAAAACCGATATTTTGGACTAGAAACAAAGTGTTGTACCTATTTTCTGTAAGAAGTTATTTTAGATTTAAACAATTTTTATTTCTCTTCAAGTTTAGAGTACTTCTTTATGGGATCTGGATTTTTCCATATTAAAAGCCGATATTGCGTTTAACTTCGTCCTTCTGGGAAGCCAAATGAATAAGAACAGAAACAGCATAATGAGCTATAATTTTTTTTTTCTCTTCTAACCATCCATACATGTATAAAACATCACTTCAAAATGTTTATTTTTTTGTATGCCTTAAATGACGTGTAAATCAAGCGTACTAAAAAATGATTCTTACTTATTTCTCACGATGAGTATTTATTCCCAGTTCTATAATTTAATCTTTAAATAAACTGTTTGTCTTTGAAACAACTTCCTATAAATATAACTTTATTTGGGGGAAAATTTACAAACATAATTAAATGAAAACAATTAAAATCAGATGTACGTAAATATTTAAAATACATATACATTGATAACGTTTCACTTTTTTATAGTTTCCTTGGGGAGATAGTTTATGGACAAACTGCAAAGAAATGTTTTACAGTGCAAAAAAAAAAAAAAAAAAAAAAAAAAAAACAAGCAAAAAAAACTATGAAACAAACTGTTCTGAGGTCTTTTAAATTTTTGGAATCTGTTTTTGTTGCTATTTGGCAACTTCGTACAGGAAGTTTGTAAAATATTTAAATCTATTTTTTTTTTTTTTTTACTCACGTTCACTCCTAACAAGGCATATCGCCACTTGGACGTAAAGGACTATTGTTTGGGACCAAGCCTAAAATGATGGTTTATGTTACATTTAAACTTCTACATATCAGTACAGTCAGGGAAGTAGGTAACAGAAAGGGGATTCCAAAGTCTAGCTGTTCAAGAGAAGAAACTGTTAGAATAGAAAGCTTTTTGGCATTTAGGGACCTCAATAGTGAAGGGGTGAGATTTTGTTGCTATCAGGTTTGTCGGGGATATGTTTAGCTAATATTGTGCCTTATAATCATTTTTAATGAATATTAATAAATTTGTTTTAATCGATTGTTAATCAATTATATTGTTTACTTCATTGACACATTCAATACCCTTTCCTCATTTATGCTTTTTTGCATTTTATCAGTATATTATGCTTTTATTTAAACTAACGATTTTCTCCTGATGAGTTGAAATAACCTTAGAGAGCTTTCCGTCCGTCTGCTAAAATATTTTTACAAATTTTATTCATCGAAACATATCTATGGAATATTTATGGAAGAGATATCATAATCAATGAATTGATAATCCTAGACGATTGAAGAGAAAGATTCGATCTATAAAACTTTCTGACGCATTTTTACGTTTTTGTCATTCTCATCTCAAAAGCGCATTGCAGCATTTAAGGTCAGACCTAGTTTGTCTATCGATTGTCCCTTCGTCCGTGATGATAGCAAGAAAATGAGCAAAAATACTCGAGTTCAAGTTCTATATTATTGTTGTGGACCGATAAGGTTTCAAAAGAAAGACACGACTCAATATTTAATAGAAACGAAATATATTCAAAAGAAAAGCAAATACAACAAATAAAGCGTGTGTTTATACGTCAGTCCGACTGCCAAGTATGCATAACTTGTGTATAGCTATTTATAATTAAATATTTTATACAAAATCTATATCTATAAAATTGAGAATATGTGTGTGTTTGCGTATGAGGACACTTCTCAACCTTTATACTCGACGACTTTTTGGTCTACACACTTGAAACTTTGTTTATAGGGTATTCAGAGACGTATAAAGCTTTTTAATCCGTTTTGATCCGGAAATAAGGGCTGCTACGGGATAAAAATTGAAAAATAGTTATTTGGGAGTCATCCGATTTCTGTTTATCAACTGTTTTACGAATGCGCATGCGCAACCGTGAACCACAACAGCTTCTTTATATTAAGAATAAGTAGGTTTCGAAACACTTTGTAAAGGTTGTGTCAAGATGATCTAATGGTTATTATACTTGAATCATTGTTTTGGTTTCAATCTCAGCTCGAGAATTTTTTTACTTAGAAGAAGTGAACTGTTTAGAAAAAAACATAATACTCACATACACATATCCCAGTTTCTGTATGAATCAAAATATTTATGCGTATCTTACGGCTGGGCAACGCTGGGAGGACTGCAAGCATAAAATATCAAAGGCTAAAAATGGGTGATTGATGAGAATGCAGACCTAACTAATATTGATTAACTTAACAATCACTAAAACAAAATCATTCTGTGACTAACCAAAATGAGAATATATTCATGATGTGGGAAGCTGGGAAATAAAAACAGAAAAAAATTTATTTACAGAAACGAATGAAATATATTTACAATAATAAAACTGTGCTTTAGTATAAGAACCAGAGACTGGAAAATGTGGCAGATAAGTAGTTTTGTCAGTTGAAAATTAAATGCAGGTAAACTCACCCACCCACCCACAAAAAATTATTTGGAAAATATGAAAGGGGGGGGCGTATAACTTGTGTATAATGCCGAGAGACATATTCTCCCGATCTTTATAGTAAGTGAAAGAGTTGATTATTATCCGTAAGGTGGACACCACAACAATTATTATTCGTCATCGTTTTTTGTCTGTGGACAAAGATTTCTTGTTTGTTTATTTTATGTGTATCATTTTGCAAATATTTGTCTATCAGTGAAGCATTTTCTAAGCAACATGTTTCTAGTAAGTATGTAAAAAAAGAAAGAAACGACTCGCTTTTCTTTTTCGTGAGACATATGGTTACGATAGACACGATGGGAGCAAACATATATTTGATTACATAACAGATATCTAAATTAAAGTTTGTCTTAACGGTTAGATTTTTCGTATTCCTCGACTTCTATCAATAAAGAGAAACGCTTCTTATGAGATGTTTTCAAGTCAAACATCAGACTCCCATTAGCATAGATCATATCGCTTCATTGAAATGTAGGTTGGTTGATTTTAGTACGCCGATATAGTAATACTTCTGT
Source organism: Euprymna scolopes (assembly GCF_053919585.1). Taxonomy (NCBI): domain Eukaryota; kingdom Metazoa; phylum Mollusca; class Cephalopoda; order Sepiida; family Sepiolidae; genus Euprymna; species Euprymna scolopes. The sequence continues at coordinate 56,124,718 of NC_136483.1, forward strand.
CGACTCCAGTGACGTTATCTGGAAGAAAGACAATTCGGAACTGTAAAAGCATTTAAGTCTAATGCAGACATTTATGTTTGTAAACCAGATAAAGAATTGGAGCTATGGTGTTGAATTGTGCAAATTATGCCGAAAAATGTTACCAATTTTAAACAGTACATATCAGTTTCGTTAGCTTGGCTCCGTGGAGGGAGCAGATAATATTTGTAGAAACGAGGTCAAAATTCAGAAATGTCTACTTTGTTGCGAAATTTATACACCATACTCTATATATGATTCTTATCAACTTGCTAATCGTCTTTTTATCCCTGGTTCTGATATTTTTATTTGTTCTTTTAATTTCTTCAGTCACCAATGTTCATTTGAAGGCGACTGTAGATATTTTTGTTGAATTGGAGCTCATTTACGTTTCTGATTTTTGGGATGAGGATTGGTTAGTCGCATTATTTGGAGTTTTCGGACTACTGTTTTCACCTTGAGTGTAATTTTCCCAACGTTTCGGTCAGTATAACCCCCGACCTTCTTCAGACAGGAGATAACACTTGTAGAAACGAGGTAAAAATTCAAAAATGTCTACTTTGTTGTCGAACTTGGGAATCTACATGGAATCTTGAACGGAACTCTTTATGATACTTATTGAACTGTGCTGAAATAATAACGTTATTAGAACTAACTCTTGTGGGCTGCGATGTTGTTTGGCTGTGGAATTTATTATATACAATCTCTCACATTCTGAAAATCCTATCATAAGTTGCTCGCTTGGTTAGTATTGCTGGATGGCATCGTCCGTTCGAGTTAAAACTCCTACTTGTGAGACATCAGCTTGGGGTTATTAGCTGGTTAGATGACCGTGTCCCTTGTTGAGACGAAGTAGGTTCATTTCACAGTCGGATTTCGGCACGGTTTGCTTGATCTGTGTTGGTTAATTGAAATTCTTGTGTGCAGTTTGCTCAGTTGGTAGAGTGCTTGCCTTGCATGCAAGAGGCTCGTGTTTCGAATCCTGAGTTCGGATGTGTCTAACTGATGAGCCCAAATGAGGGCGAAACTCGAGTCTTGGATTTCCGGTTCTTTGACTGTCATGGCTCTTGTGGGCTGCGACGTTGTTTGGCTGTGGAATTTATTATATACAATCTCTCACATTCTGAAAATCATATATATATATATATATATATATATATATATATATATATATATATATATATATATATATATACACACACACACACACATATATATATAAGAGACTTCACCTGTCTGTTTGTCTGTGCAAGAAATGGTCTTTACCAAACTTCTCTGTCGGTTTTTGGTCTACAGACTTGAAACGATATATAGGGGATTTGGAACTGTGGTAAAAATTTTATTGTATTTTTAGTCAGTAAAAATAACTGCTAAAGGGTTAAAATTGAAAAAAAATATGAGCTTGTTAAGCATAACTCGACTAAACGTGTTACTTCTACACATGCGCAAATATACATTTAACAACGCTATTTTTAAAGGTTTTATATGTGTATGCACTTAGCTTAAATGATAACAAATAATGCTGGAGAGTTAAATGTTTTGGTTTCGATTCTAGCTGATGGCACCCAAGTCACATTTTTTAAATCTTATTTTAAGTTTTGGAACCACTACTATATATTGGATACAATAATCAATAGAGAAACATAGGGAATCTGCATAAATTAAAATATCATACATAAACATATTTTATGACTGGACAACGCCGGGCGGCCTGCTAGTTTGTATATATTTCGTACAGCTATTTGATTTTTGTTTTATTTTAAAGGTAGTGGACACTTATTGAGTTATGTACTCCAATAGAAAGTGCATGCATAACAGAAGCATTTTAGAAAGCATCCGGCAGCAGATTTAATAGTGATGATGCATGCTGTTATAAACATACATGAAACAGAAAACGCCAGCAGGAAAAAATCCCCTTAGAGAGTTTGCGGACATTCCAGTTCATAATGTTAAGATCTACTGTATTTAGACTTAGCAGTGGAGCAGAATTACAAATGTTATTTTCATGTTGGTAAACATCTAAGGCAGGCAATGACAACCTTTTTCAAGAAGCCTGCCATATGGGACATGGTTCATCCTCCGGCAAGATGCACTGCTAAAAGGATCGAGAAAATACCTCAGCCTTTTTCAAAACCATATACACAAGCATCTGTTAAAAGAAGGAGGAATAGTCTTTATATAATGTTATTGCAATTATTATCACAGTTATATATATATATATATATATATATATATATATATATATATATATATATATATATATATATATCCTAGCAGGGAGATCCGAAGTTGTCCGGGATTGAACAAGGAGCAACAAATGTTCCACCCACTAATACTTTTATTGTCATTGATATCGGTGAAATTGCACATGTTTTTTTTAATCCAATTGATTGATTGCCTGCTTTATTAGGGCCCCACCCCTGCAGCGTACCAGGAGGAAGCTTTATATGCCTCCCCACAGTGATTTAGTCCACAATGCATTGTAATCTAAATTGCACTGTAGAGAATCTACTATTGATTTTATAAAATTATCTGTAAATAATAGCTTCACTTAAAATTCAAATTGCAAGAGTCAAGTTGATACTTGACTTCTGCAATTTAAATTTGATACATGGTTCAATTATGCTTTAAACACGAAAATTCATTTCAAACGCGCCCCTGTCTTATCAAATAATCAACTGCTGATTTTATGAAATTATTTTTACATAACCACTTGAATCAAAGTTAAACGTACAAATGTCAAGTATCGTGGTTCAATAGTGCTCTAAAAAAACATTAATTTCAAACGCATCCCAGTCTTATAAAAGAATCTACAATTGATTTTATAGGTTGGGCCTTTCTGTTTGTGCATAAATAGACAAGGCTAAACGATAGAGATAGGGAAAACGGAAGTTTATGTGCGTGATGATAACTTTTCAAACGCACTTGTGTTAGGTTGTATAAAAGTGTTAACTTTATTCCAAATCGATGTTCTTCTTTTATCAAATTTTTTCGATTATCAATTTTCGATCCTTAGACGCATTCCGATACAAAATCTATGTGAACACTCCCAACCACATCAGATACCATTCGTATGAAATTTTTAAAAATCAGGCAAGCTTTTTCCGAGTCCATAGGAAACGAATTCACACGCACAGTTCCTTTTATATACAGAGTGTCCCAAAAAAGCTAAATAACAAATATATATATATATATATATATATATATATATATATATATATATATATATATATATATATATATATATATATATATATATATATAATTTATTTTTTAAATGTACGTAGAATGCCATTTTATTTCACACAGTCTTAAATATTAAATCGACCAAATGTTTCCCATCATTGCTAACACACGATTGTAGACGTTCACAGAAGTTTTCAATAACTCGATGGATCGTTTCGGGTGGAATAGCAATTCCAGAACGAATAGCTCGTTTTAATTATTTAGGAGATCGATTGCGGTGGCTGAATACTTTTGACTTCAAATATTCCCACAAGAAAAAATTATAGGGGTTTAGATCAGGCGATCGTGCGGGCCAACCGAATCCTTGTTTTTTCGAATAAGATTCCACAGTGAATGTTCGATGTTCAACAGTCCAAGTCATAAGAGTATTCTAAACTTTAAAAAAATTGCATAAATACAGATATAAATGAATTTTGACCTAATTAAAATAAAATGGCCTTCTACATACATTTAAAAAATAAAATATATATTTTCTTTATTCAATTGTTATTTAATTTTTTTAACCTACAGATGTGTCAGATCATTTTGGGGCATATATATATATATATATATATATATATATATATATATATATATATATATATATATATATATATATAGTGTGTGTGCGTGAGTGAACAATGAAGAGAAAGAGAAATAACAAGGAGAATAACTAGATAAGGCTAAAGAGATAGGGAAAATGAGAGTTTATGTGTGTGAACGAGAGAGAGAGAGAGAGAGAGAGAGAGAGAGAGAGAGAGAGAGAGAGAGAGAGAGAGAGAGAGAGAGAGAGAGATGGTTGCTCTGATTTAAGGGATATCAACCCTTCCGGGTTATTTAATGCCGAATCTGGCCATTTTTTTGTAAACGTATTTATGCCTCAATTTTTTTTAATGTCTTCGAATATTTGTTAATATCTAGTCTATTTGTTTTGTTTTACGACACATCAACCTCTTTCGAGTTATTATATGCCGAATCTAGTTATTTTTTGTAAACATATTTATGCTCCAATTCTTTATATCTTCAAATATTTATTCATGGTGTTTCGTTTGGTTGTTTTGTAGAAGCAAAATTTTTTTTGTTTTTAACTTTGCAGAACATGATTGAGTTTTGCAAAAGGAAAGGAAAAAATACAATAACATCAATGTTTGATGTATTTTGGGTCAGAAAGCTAGTATCTTATCTGGTAGCACCAGATGAAAGAAAGAGGACGTGCGTGATTGAATCAGAGAGAGAGAGAGAGAGAGAGAGAGAGAGAGAGAGAGTGAGTGAGTTTTGTGAATGAAAGAAGACACAGAATTTTAATAAAAGGTTAGTTTCAAAATAAGACCATTTACAAAACATGGCTCACAGTTTGGCCATGGCTTATCTAGTAGATGTAATATTCCAAACTTAGACAACAAGATTAGCTCTTCTCCTTCAGTCATCTAATAAATATATTTGTTAATGAATATCATGATTAAAATACAAGATAATTGTATTGCAAATCTGTTACTGAAAATTATTCACTGATTTGAGGTATTCGTTGCTATGTTCTCTGCTCTGAATGGCTGTTATTTTTTTTTTATGAAAATAACTCCAGACAAAGCATAAAGCCTTACTCTTTTTCTTTACCATCCTCTCTCCACCTCCACCTATCCATATATCTCCACCCACGCCTACCTGAATCTACTACCCCCACATACACACTACAATCTAATGTATTTTAACCTTCAAAACTTAAATATTGTCGGTACCCGTCTCCCTCCCCTTATTATCTCTTATCCCCCCTTTTTTTCTCGTATTTCTTCTGAAACACTTCTTCCAAATACTAACAACCATTTCTGTAAGGTCTGACGAGGCTGTTCGATCGTAAACATGGTCCAACATCCGAAACATATGTAACCAAACAGATAAAACGGTAATAAAAAAAATGAAACACCTATTTGCTCTGCAATAGTAATGAGCACTCTCTTCAGGCTTTTACTAATTACCAGTTTTACCAAATATATATACCGAAGTAGGACAAAGTATGCTTTTATTTGCTTTACATAAGCATTTATATGTCGCTACAAATTCATGAGCATGTTTCGGTCAATCAGTTACAAGTAACTAGAGACCTCATTAGAGGATATTGCAACTCGACTTTATTATTAGCAGGTCTTTAGTTTCTTGTAACTGTCTGACCGAAACATGCTCATGAATGTGTAGCGACATATAATGTAAAACAAAATATATATATATATATATATATATATATATATATATATATATATATATTATATACGTGTATGTTGTTTCACTCATCCCACTTAGGATGAGAAGTAAAAAGTCATTCATGTTTTTGTTCCATTCTGCTGTAGCCTCGAGAGTTCTTAGTGATTGCTTTGCCCTGCAGAGTTTAGAGTTCTTTTTCAAAAATTCACATCAAGTATTCAATAGTATAATTATCATATCTGAACAACAGAATGGGCAGGATAGAGCAGAAGATAGGGAGAGAGAGAGAGAGAGAGAGAGAGAGAACTGCTTCCCAAGTGGCTCAAGAAGATTTAGCAGGAATTGACAGAAAGTGAGAAGCCGAGAAAAACAAGGGAGAGGAGAGAGAGGGAGGGGATGAAGCACTTCCAAATGCATGTAACCAATCTGATTCCGAATGTCTTTCCTTGAGGCTAGAATTCAAATATCAATCTCAATTTCCAAAAGGGGAAAATTCTTTCTTCATTAAACCCGTAAAAGTAAAAAAAAAAAAAAAAAGAAAACGAATAAAGGAAAGTAAAACAAATCAGAAATCGATAAATAAAAATTCTTCAGGGAAAGGTTAAAAAAATATAATATATAAAAAAATAAAATATTAAAAAAAAGTGAGCTTATGCAAACAGACCAGAGATAAAGATAAGTTTCTTTTTGTTTCTTTTAGCAAGAATTATCCTGAAAATTATTCACCAATTTTAAAGTAAATTTCAGAAACAAAAACAAAACTGGAACACATACCTGAGAATATTATGTTGCCAGTTCTATCAAATAATTCTTTTCTATTGTTTTTTTTCTGGAAGTGTGCGTGTGAGGGGGGGGGGCAGATTATAACATATCGACAATATTGGAAGTAATTTACATAATTTACATGTTTTGGACTGTTGTCCTCATCTTTGTTGTCATGTTCACAATATTTCGGCCGTTATACTCTTCAGCCTTCTTTAGGTGCTTTCTTGGCATTTCAGACTGAACAAGAGGGTTAGCATCATTTGCTTTAAAATGTCAGTAAGTAGTTAGAAACAACGGTCATTCACTCAAAATCGTTTGGTGATAAAAAAAATACCCCCCCCCCAAAAAAAATGTTCCGAAATGTTTAAAAACTTTTTTAATGGTTATTTTCCATGTTTATTTTTGCTTTAATTTAATAAAAAAAAAATTAGAATAATATTTTAATTCTTTTATTTTATTTTTCATTCCTACAGTTTGTTACTTTTTTTATTAACATAATGAATAAATGTGCAAATACAAAATAAAATTGTGACAGTTTATCCATCCAGTTTTTTTTCTTCACTTCCAAACAAGGCATATTGCCACTTGGATGTAAGGTGCTACTGTTTGGAATCAGATCTAACAGGGGACTAAGAGAAGGTGAAACTTCTGTAAGTTAGTACAATTAGTGAATCAGAATACATGGATGGAATTCCAAAGTCTAGCAGTGTGACGAAAGAAGCTATTAATCTTTTTCTAGCAGCAGTGAAGAGGTGGGATTTTGCTGCTTGTTGTATTAGTCAGGACTACATATTGAAATATTTTTTCTGTAATATTTGCCGCTTTATCATCATCTTGTTAATGAAAATGTGGTTGGAAGAGGCTGAGAAATATGAAGCCGTGATTAGTTGAGAAAGATGATGCGATAAGTTAGTCAGTGAATGCTTGTTAAATAGTTAAATTAAAATAGTTAGTGCAAGACAGGAAGCTGAAAGATGGGTGGGCGTATTGGATTCTGATTATAATTAAAGATCCAAGGAATGCATGGTACAACCAACCGGTTTGTGATTGGGTTAATAAATTAATATTTTAAATATTCTACACCGGCTGTAATCATAAATTGATCCCATTAAGTAATCTAACCTTGGAGAAGAGTATAACAAAATGGCGACCAGTGCTCCAGTTCACACATGGAGAGATTCCAAATAAAGACACGTGACAGAATTGATTACACATTATTTTAACGAAACTGTAAAAAAAAACTTTCACTTAATAATTGCCCCCCCTCCAACAAAAGGAGGGTGGACCCCTTGTAATTTTTTGAAATTTTGCACAAACATTAAACATGATATGAGTAAAAAAGTAACAGAACGGATTTTCAGGTAAAACTTCGGTTTACTCCTAGGGGTGCCTTTCAGGTTAAAATGGCTAAAATTGACACTTTTGTGTTTATTAAAAAAAATTGATGCCTTAGATTTTTATAAAATTTTCTGAACAGTTGTAACTAACTAATTTCTATATAGTTTTGTTTGTCTATACTTTGCGATAACTCTTGGGTGTGCCTCAGGGGCTCTTTTAAGGCCAATAGAAACACTCCATTTTTGAGACTATTTTGCCATATTTATCCAAAATTTTCTGTGTATATCTATTTAACAGTTTTACATGGTGCTGAACTCAAGTTTAAATATGTTAAAGCTTTGAGGACTTTTGGGGCTAAATGGGGGGTGGGGGCAATGATGGATTTAGTCATTTCTTTTTTTGCATGGTGCAGAACTCAAATTGACATATGTTAAGGCCTAAACTGCACCGTTTGTTCATTTTCACCAGGATTTGACATCCCCTGGGGACTTTTTGGGCTAAATGGGGTAGGGGTCCAAATGCTAAACTTAGTCATTTTTTTTTTATGCCTCCTTCACTCACAGGGGACCATGCATGCTTCACTTGTTTTTTTTTTTAATTTTATTATACTCTTGAACATTCACTGTTATCCTATTACTAGAAAGTCATAACTCTGACAAGAGAATATTCTTATTGTTTTGACTCTCGACCATATATCCGACACAGTTAGACACAGTTAATCTACGAAGAACCACATCACTCTATCTAAAAACATACAAGATATTAACTGATATATACTCGAGAGTCAAAATAATGAAAAGAAAATTCACTTGTTATAGCCCTAGTCATAACTCACATCATCATATTGAGTGCCGACCACATCCTTAGGCCTATTTTTTACTATTACTACCACTACTACTATTTCATCTTACTACTACTACTGCTACTTACTTCCTGTTATTAGGTTGGTGCAAAAATGTTTTTTGACGTTCAACTTCATGTCAAAAAACGACATTATTTTTTCAACAACCTAATAGTATTAATACTACTTCTTGCTATTACTTAATTCTTATTACTATTAATAATATTACCACAACCATTACTACTACCTAATATTTCTTACTACTACTACCACTCCTACTTGATACTTCTTACTACTAATACTATTTCTTAATCCTTCTTACTACTACTCAATACTTTTTCTTATTACTACTACTAATACAGTGTTATATTAAGCCAGAGTTGTGCACTGCAAATATTAGGATTTCATGTCCTTTACTCCAATTTATGATACAGTCTCCATTAAGAGATAATTTTTTTTTTAAACAAACCATGGTTTTATTTTAATTCCCAGAAATCACTAAACTATGCACTTTAAAAAATGTCATAATTTCTTAAATAAATTAAATATTTTATAAGGAACTAGCAGGATCTGTGTCCCTGCATTGCCTAGAAAATCTGATGGACCTAGGATAAGTATTAATTTCAAATGTATAATTAATAAAAAGTTAAGAATGGAATTGTCATTGCTGGTTTATTTCATAAACACATTTTTATACTGAACACATGAAATTAATTGATTGATAAATACATAATTTATTAATTTATCAGTTATTATGGAGTGAAGCATTCTTTATTTATATATTCTTTGTTTTTCTAATGTAAAGAAATGCTAAACCTTATTATAGAAATGTACATTTCCACTGGTGAATATGATAAGAAAAATTTGTCATAAAAATAAGACCTAATGAAGCGAGTAACAGGAACATGATTTGTAAGTGTGAGAGGGTTATTTCCCCTGATAATAGCAAAACAAAAACGGATGAACAGATAAAATAAAAACACGTAAAAATCGATTGGGAATGAAAGTTTTTCTTATTCACAACTAAAGATAGTGGAAATGAATAATGAAAAATATTTATTTTTGTAGCTTTTATTTATAAGCCTATTCCAGTTATTGAAATAGGGGAAGATCGCACGTTACCTCACTGTGTGTATATTTCTATGTACAGGATAATTTCGTAAACTAATGTACCGATCAATATGAATTTTGGAATATAAATTCTCGGCAAAACGATAAGTAACATGGGCACATTATTATTATTTTTATTATTATTTGTACTCACTAGTAATTCTCACACAGGCTAGCATTAGCGGTTACTCCTCACTAAGAATTACTGGTGATGCTCCCGGAAGACAAATTGTCTCAGATTTCCAGTATATTCCACTGCTTTCGAAAATCTTTGTACATATCTTTGCATTATCACAACAGCTGCTTGACATTGACTTCTCTGAAATTTGGGCTGCAGTAAGCCTCTCCAAGGACCCAATCCTCTTCACACTCATTGTAGAGGACTAGGATATATAAATCGAATGGACTTGAAGGAAGCAAAAACTCAATTGCTGGAATAGATAAACGTGTCGTTTATTTACTGTTGAAAGAATGAATGTTTTAGATATAACACGTGTTCATGTCCGCGCGGGTGTAACCATCGTTTGTTGCAGGATTGGTAGTATAGAAGGAAAAGGGAAATGTGTGTTCATCTCACTATCGTTTGTTCGCGCGTGGGAAGAGAAGTGAGTAATATAGTAGAAATGAGAATGATAGTCCAGCGTGTAGAAAAAGACAAAGGATAGAGGGTTGACATCAGTTAGCAGTCAGCTACAAGTTGTATATATAGAGAGAGAAAGAGTGAGAATGTCAATCCAGTTCATGGAGAAAGAAAGCATATAAAGTGTACGTACTGTTTGTTAGCTTTTTGTCCCACATAGTAGCAAGTGGCGTGAGGTACGCGCGTGCCGAAACGGTGGTGGCTGGTGCGCCGACCACTCACCTCGGAAGGCGAGATGAAAAAGGAAGATGCTGCTTATTGCTCTTGCTTTTATACTTGTTTCCGGTGTTCTTTTGCGCATGTGTGGATTTCCTTTGGTAAGGGAAGTGATGTTGTCCATGTGTGTGTGTATACACGTGAATGTGAGTGAATATATGTACGTATGTGGACGTGCGCGCGTATGTTTGTGTGCGCGTATGTATATGACAAGTAATATAGCTTGAAATGTGAACGCATGTTTTTGTGTGAGACTAGAAAAGGCTCGCGCATCATCCAGTGGAGGCCTGATTAGTGCATTTTTTCTTCAGTCTTTCTATCCTCCTTAATCCATCAGGACTATTTGGTGTGGCACTAGCATTTTGAGGTGGGGGGGGTGGAGCTATAGTAAACTTACAATATTGGAGTTTCAGTTTACTTGGTTCCATGTTGTGTCGTGTTCCTCTATCTTGTACTTGTGTTACAGTTTCTAATATATATATATATATATATATATATATATAGCGTTTGTAGCTCATGTCGGTTAGTTTCTGCATTCGGGAATTTTCATTGATACTGAACTTTTGCTTTTTAAATTTTAATTCAAGCCATTATATGTAAAAATAATTTTATAAAATAAACAGTAGGTTTGCAATAATGCAATGTGCACTACATGCGGGGAGGGATGTGAAGTTTCCTCCTGGTGCATTTTAGTTGGTTCTCAACTGGAGGAGGCTATCAGTCGATTCGATTGAAAATGGGTGATTTCACCGATTTTGATGACAATAAAAATATTTGAAGTGTGGAACATTCATTAATCTGAAGCTTTTAAATTAAAGTTTTAAACTGACGATTCAGGCACAAAAAAAAAACTTTAATCTGTCACCTTTTCGTTTCCTATCGGTCGGGTTTCGAGTTTAAGTGTCACACATGCCACCCTTAGATGCTCGTTTCCATGACTGTTATCACATGATCGTAATTTAATCCCGGGCAACATCGAATCTTCCTACTAGTGATCTATATTTAGTTTATTTTTATACAAAGAAATTTAAAAAATGGTAAAAGCTCTCCATGAAAATTCAGATATTTCAGTTTTTTGTAAAATTGTAGCAATTAATATTCTCCAATTTTCAATTTCTTGGAAGTATTTTAAAAGATTTTTAAGGGCAAAATATGAAAATATTGAAAATGCAAATATTTCAGATTTGCATTAATTTGAGCCGGTGTCACTAGACATGAATTAAGCAAGATTCTCGGAATTCAACGTTTTTTTTTAAGTTCTAAAGACCTTAGAGTTGAAACATTTTCTAGAATCAAAATCATGTTATGGATTTAGATCAAAACTAGAATAAGGATTCTAGATATAAGGTGTAGCATCATTATATTTTGATTTTAATCTGAAGTTGACATAAAAATAGTACAACACAGTTCTCTTTAGTAAATTTATTTTATTTTTCTAGTTAGATATTAGTTTTCATAGTCCTCCATCCTTTTTAAGTCAGAAGAAGAGCAGAAGTATTTCTTTTACTTTTGCAGCATAAAGAAATAATCCAACTTGTTTATAAAGTTATTCTTGTCTTAACGTCTTGACAAGTTTTCTTTTAGTTTTTTATCAATACCACTTTGAAAAAATGCAAGTTTGGCAGATTAAGGTTTGAGCCAGATTACCTTGGTTCTGAAGCCACTAGAGAGATTGGTTGAGATTGGTTAGTCTCTGCTAGCTGAGGTATGGTCCTGGTCTTGTGTACTTCTCGAAGGTTCACCATCCCAGGCCTTTGCCTTGTCACTCTTTGAACAAGTGTTACTGTATTGCTAATCGTTTGAGACACCCCTACTGAGGAATGTTGAGGTGGGTTTTTCCACTAAGGCACTGACTTTTTCAAATCTCATTTTCCTGATCTTGTGTCATATCTTCCTGTCGTGGGGAGGGAGATAAACATATAAATTAACATACCTGCAAAGTAACATGTTTGTTTTTTTTTGTTTTTTTTTTCCTTTAAATATTTATTAATTGTTAAAAACGATTCAATACATTTTTTCCAACGAAGGGACAACAAATGAAAGTAATGAAAATTTCATGTCATTTAGGTTTCGGCCAAATAAACGCATATTTTCTTCTTTTTTTATGTAATATGTTGTTTCTGTTAACAGCGACTCTGTATACATATTTTCCAACAAGATTTTAAGTAAAATATTTTTAAAAAATCCCGATTATAGCTGAAACCGTCTCTCTCAAGTTCATCCATATCAGACTTGACCTCCTATTACCCATCGTGAGGGTTGGAGGCAGTTTATTTCATTATTTTGTTTTACAGCATACCAACACTTTTCAGGTTATTTAATGCTGAGCCAGTTATTTTGGGAAAAGTTTTATGCTTTAAGTCGTTTATATCTTTAAATATTTATTCATGGTGTTTGGTTTGGTTTTGTTGTAAAGGAAGTAGCTAAAACCGTCTCTGCATTCAACCATATTTAGTGACCACTCTACAAGACTCTACCATATTTTAAGCTTTCTTCTTGTTACTATTACAACCACAACTACTTCTACTACTCTCAGCAGAAGCTACAGATGGGGACAATTTGTATGCCTCCCACACCTATATGATAAGAGGGCAAGTATTTTTGTGAGAGAATGAAATTGAAGAAGTTTCACATTTGGCTTCAACATCCTGCCAGAGGGAAATATAATCAGATAAGTGACATAAATGCCCTAGACATCAAGGTCAGTCGCCCATGTAACTATTGATGTTTACTCACCAGGTGGCGCTAGTAGGATTATATTTTATTATCTTCTTTTGATGTAAAAAGAAAATGGCTGAAACTATGGAAGGAGACTGAACTAAAGAAAATAAACTATGCTTATATATATATATATATATATATATATATTTGTAGTCATCGACATACAGTCTTGTTTCGTTGTATCACAACTCATCAGTGCTGCTAGACTAGCACCTCTCCTAAGCCTAAGAGGATTCAACCTAGAACCACCGTGTTGACTGTCAGCAGTTCCTCCGATCGACCCACGGCAGCGGCGCCCGTAAATAATCTCGCCAAATGTCTATTTAAACAAACATCCGTCCACCACTTCCACAGCCAGACAACATCGCAGTTCCAACAAACCGAAAGTCTCAGACTCGTGTCTTGGACTTCTGGTTTGTTGGCTTTCGTAGCTCTTGTGAGCTCCGATGTTGTCTGGCTGTGGAAATAATTATATATTCTCTTACACGTTCTGAATATATATATATATATATATATATATATATATATATATACATATATATATATATATATATATATATATATATATATATATATATATACACTAAGGCAATGTCCGTATTAGGAATGTAATCAACAAGGTATTGCATTTTAAACTATGTGTCATCACCTACAGTTTAAAAATGCAAATATTTCAGATTTGCATCGAATTTGATCCCTAGTCATTAGACACAAAGTAAGTAAGATTTACTAAATTTGAATTTCTTAAGATCATTGAAGCGTATATTTTAAGTTTCTAGAATCAATATCATGCAATAGATTTAGATCACAATTATATTCTAGACATAAAGTTTTAATATCATATCTTGATTTTACTTTTAATAAAGTGACATAAATGCGATATAAAACTGTTTCGTTCATATAATTAATTTTACCTGTCCTAGGACAGGTATTCTAGAATTGATATAAAGTGAGTAATATGCAGGTTTATATATTTGTACTACAAAATTCACTCAAAAAGTAATTATCTGATCATTATGAATTCTGGAATCTTCTAGGTGTAAGGGGTTGTTATGTGGGCTATATTTGGTTTTAGTTTCCTGCGAAGGTTGTAAAAAGGGAATTGATACTTGAAATTTTTATGAAATGTTAAAATAGGTATTAGACAAAAAATAATGAAATTTCAATTTCTTTTGTGTATTTTAAAGTTCTTTTAGGAAATTCTTTTTTTGGGGGGTTGGCACAACTTGTCATATGAAAATTAAAATATATTAGGGTTTGCATTGAATTTTATTTGCAGTGATTAAACAAGCTTCCTTGGATTTCAGTTTCTCTTTAAGACTCCTTAAACTTAAGGCTTAAGACTTTTGACATGTTCTAGAATCAAAATCATGTAAATTTACATCAAAATTAGATCAAGGATTCTAGATATAAGATTTTGTATCATTATACACTGCTGATCAAAGATTTTAGACCACTTAAAAATCTTAAAAAAAACTTTTTTTGAAGCATAGATTTTAAACTCTTCCCACTTAAGATTACCAATACTACAATCTAAAAGGTTATGGAAACAAAAAGCTACATTCCAAAGATTTATTTTTAAAATTTACATTTTTATTAAGTGATCTTAAATTTTTAATCAGCAGTGTATTTTGATTTTAATCTTTATGAGAGGACATAATGCTTAGTCGACACTATCCTCAAGTGTTTAAGATCTCTCTGTAAAGGGGATTGTCAGAACAACCTGGCATAGGGATACTTTCTGCTTCAAGTAAACCTTGACTAAATGTTCAAAATAGCATTGTATTCACATATTGGTAAAACCATCCCACATCGGCTTGTACAAGAAATGGTGCACCTTCTCCAAGTAATGTTGCCTATAGTAACAGCACTAACATGGGTACTCCACCAGAGTAGATGAAATCTTTCCCGGAATCTGGTAAGACTAGTAGACTACTAATTAGAACACAATCAATTGTGCATTTCTTTACGAACTCAACATATGAGAGGTTAAGTAGAATTTAATGGAATAATCGAATATCTATGCATCTCATATAGAGATCAAGTGTTAGTTCTTTAAAGGGTCATTTTTTATTTCTGAGAACTTTTATTGAAGTAAATGAAACAAAACACGAAATACAAATATATATATATATATATATATATATATAATATATATATATATATATATATATATATATATATATATATATATATATATATATATATATATATAAAAGAACAAACCGTATTATGTGATTATGTGTTCATCAACGTTTCGTCTTTATTTCGAGACCTCCTCTGGATGAAATAAAGACGAAACGTTGATGAACACATAATACGGTTTGTTCCTTTTTATTTCTCTATTTTGTCGGAATACTATTTCCATTATTTTCATCATATATATATATAAAGCTGAACGTCTGTGTGTGTCTGGTCACAAATAGGCTCTTATAATTGCCTATTTTAAAAAACTGATTACATATAATGATAGAAGATATATCGAGATCAGGAATGGGTATGTTTGATCTGGCATAACAGTGGTTCATAAAAATTGTGGGGTCTGCGTTCGCGCCTGGCCCCCAAAGTATGGAAATAAAAAATGAACAAAAAAAAACGTTTACAAGTGTTTTTGATATAGATGTACATAAGAATATTTTTTTTTTAAGTATGTTTCAACTTAAATAGGGATGGTATAATGAAATTGTGGGATCTGCGTTCGCGCCTATACTCCATGGAAATATTGCACAAATTTTAACAAAGACTTTTCATATCTATTTGCGTAAGTATACTTATAATAAATATGTTTCAGTTTATAGAAATATGGTATAATAAAATTATTGGGTGTTCGTTCGCACCTAACCTCCATAGAATGTAAATATGTCACAAAGTTTAACAAGGTTTTTTAGAAGGGGCGAGGGTCCACAATAACACCTCAACTTTAATCTTAATTCACGTTAGCTTTTATTTATTTTTTGTAGTTGAATCATATTGTCAAATAAATTCAGCTCATAAATTCACGTTCTTATTAAAGTGAAAGCCAAAAAAAAAAAAGTCGGAATTTTAGACAATTCTTGACACAAATTTTGCATAACTCTGTTTTTTCCTTCTCCACTTGCACGCGGCACTCTTTCGAAAATAGATAAATAATAAAAATAAGAACGTTACTTCGAGTCAAAAGAAGGAAAACATCCTGCTCACATGATTACGTGTCTTTTTAAAAACATTTACATAACCTTTTTATTTTTATTTATATATCTGTTTAAGCTTTCTTTTTTCAGTGTACTAGAAGGAATTCAGTTGATTACAACCCTTTCTGCGTGTTCTTTACATTACAATAGTACAACCCTGAATCTGACGGCGCAATACTACACCGTTCAAAACTGTAAGACTGAAACGAAGCTGTTCTGCTTGAAAAGGGCGCCATTTTCTTATTAATATTTATATTGATTCTTTGCTTTAAAAAACTTAAGTAATTACGTGTTTACTTTTTTAATATCCCATTTTGCTGTTTCGGATTATTTTACTAAAGTAAGTAAAGCTTCATTATTTTTCAAAACTGTTTTTGTTTCTTTGTTTTTCGATATTTCGGCGATATTATTTAGTAAGAGTGTTTAACAGAAAAGCCAACAAACGACTACCCGAAAAAATAAATATACAAGAAATAAATATTACCATAGTCAATAAAAGTTCAGTTTATGTTTTTTTGTTGTTCTAAAATAGTTTTTAATGCTCTTTACTTGAAATAATTTCAGCGAAATTAAAACGAAATTTGAGGCGATGACTAATAAATGAATTTTTATATAAACTACACATGCCATAATCGAATATTTCTCAAGCACAAAATAACGGAAAACATTCAAATATGTTTATAAATATTCCTTATGTTGATGGAACTCTCTTAAATTGTTAACACAGAATGCTCAGGTACCCCTCCTTCAAATTCAATACGGGGCTCTCCATTTCAAAGTCGCTGCCATTTTGATTTTTTGGTTAATGTACTATTGTATGTTGTGCAGAGTTTTGTGATTTTAGATATGGTTGTGTCATCTATGTTAGAGCTAATTGGTTTGTAATAATTTTCGTTCCCTAGTGATTCTAAAATTTTTGTTTTATAGTAGTTCTTATTCATGATAACCACCGCGCTACCTTTGTCTGCTTCCTTTATAACAATAATAATAAGTTGTTATTATGTCGGATTTTTTTAAGTGCTTGATTTTGTTTTCGTGTTAGATTACTGGTGGGGTTTCTTTTTGTTGGGAGTTGAGGTTCCAGAGCCTTTCAAAGAAAGTATTTAGTTCTTTTGTGTTGTTTTGTTTGTTGGGGAAGTATGTTGATTTGTTTTTCACTAGAGAATCGTCTGTTGTGTTATCTCAGTCATTAAGTATATCTATGAGTCTAAATTTGCGTTCAAATTCTTTAAGGTCTTTCTTTAACTCTGCTGTGCTACTTTTGGGAGTTGGGCAAAATTTGAGGCCACTTGGAGAGTTATAGGTATGGGAGGAGGGATGATAAAAGGGATGATAGTTATTTCAGTCATGAAGAATTTCTTCTCCACTGACTGAGGGGGGAGCGAGGTGTTGGAACAGATATTACACTATGGTTCTAGGTGTTTCCTAGTGTTGTTAGTTTCGAGGTTAAGTAGGGTTGGTATTGTTCAATGTGTTGTATTAGAGACAGGTGTGTTATGTCTGTATGTGGCTGTATGCGCGCGCGCGTGTGTGTGTGTTTTAATGTGTCGGTTCTGATTTATGTGTGGGTGTGTATATGTATATGTACGTGCATGCGAGTGTGTCTTGCATTTAATGTTTTTGTGTGTTGATATACAGCTCTGTTTAGTTCGGGAGTGAACCTTATGAATTTTTTTTCCTGTGTAAGTAAATAAAAATAATTGTCTGTTTGGAAGATTGGCATTATTTTGAAGCTATTTCCACTGCCAGTGTGTACGTGTTTTGAAACATAGAGGTGTCTGTTATCTGCAAGTTTTATGTTGCTCTTATACAAACATATATATATACATATACAAACACACACACACACACATATATATATATATATATATACTAGCAAAAGTACCCGTCGTTGACTGGGTTCAAAAACAGCCTACAGAAAATGGACTCTGATTTATGAAAGTATGATAGGTTACAAAAATGAAGGGTTGTAAAGCGATAGCTTCGAATTTGAGGGTATCAAAACCAAAGCAAAATATGATGAAAGTAAAAATAAAATAGATAAACTCCATAATTTATTATACCATACCTGTTCACAATGAAACACTTATCACAATATTCTGTGGATCTATATTCAAAAATCTTGTTAAACTTTGTGACATATTTGCATCTTATGGAGATCAGGTGCGAACGAACACCCCATAATTTTATTATACCATATTTCTTCAAACTGAAACATAATTATCAAAGTATACTTACACAGATAGATATAAAAAGTCTTTATTAAAGTTTGTGCCTATTTCCATTCTATGGAGGCCAGGCGCGAACACAGACCCCACAATTTTATTATACCATCCCTATTTAAGTTAAAACATACTTATCAAAGTATTATTATGTACATCTATATCAAAAGCACTTGTAAACGTTTTTTTTTAATTTTTTAATTTTTTATTTCCATACTTTGTGGACCAGGCGCGTATACAGGCCCCACAGTTTTAATGAATCATCATTATGCCAGATCAAACATACTCATTCCTGTGGCTTGATACATCTTCTATCATTATATGTGATCAGTTTTCTATAATAGTTAACCATATAGGAGCCTATTCGTGACCAGACACACACACACAGACGTTCAGCTTTATATATATATATCTATATCTATATCTATATATATATATATATATATATATATATATATATATATATATATAAATAGCCAAATATCATTTTTAGCACATAATGAAAACTGAAATTATCTTCCTTTAATAGTAGAAACACACTAATACCCACAACTTCTATCTATTCGCATCTACTGAAAACTTGCCCAAATATCTATTTACTTAATTATACATACGGAATACGCCATGACTTAAAATTTACCTCAACTTATACCCGTACTGTACTGCACCTACATCTTAACCCTCCTGTAACCTAAAATATACAGTGACTGGGCAAAATTCTTTGCTCAATTCCTAATACCTACTCACACTGTAACGTTATCCTGTACCTAAGCTAACATATAAATTTAAAAAATGTAAAAATCTAAAGGTAAAGGTCGTAATCCACACTAACGCCTTTCTAACAAGCCTGCTTACATAGTTGCTTCCACTGCATGAGTTTTTTTTTTTTTTTTTTTTTTTTTGAGTAACAATGAAATAGCAATGTCCCTAAATCACTTTGAGGAGTGTAACTATTCATTAGATATATAACCTCTACAAACTAACCCTGTAACATTAACTAACCACGCGGGGTCGCAGAAATACCTGGATTAGCAAATATTTATAAAGATATGTACCCTATTTGTTAAAGTCAGTGAGACATGGAAAGTCAAAGTCAACATAATTAAATTATCTTTATCTGAAAATTTATACAAGCACATGCCCGATTCAGACATCTACACAGCTATGCGGATTACCCAATATATAACTTGGACCTTATTACTTAACTACTGTAAAGAACACCTACCGTGGATTTTACCAAGCAATCCGTATCTACAATTTTCATATCCTTTTCTGCAAACCCTGCTGCGACAGGACTTCTGACAATTTAAAGATACTTTAATTACGTTTACTTTGACTTTCCATGTCTCATTGACTTTAGCAAATAAGGTGCATACCTTTATAAATATTTGATAATATTTTCTCTCCTCTGATGAGATGGTAGACATCGAAACCCTATAGGTTAAGGAGATTAATTTTCTAAAGTATTCTTTGTCTTGTTTAGAATAATAAAAATCTTTGATATGAAACTCAACCACTTCATTTCAATAAGGGTTTTTTTGAAATTCATTGAATCACAATTTAATTTATTTGCTCTATCTTGCATATCGAGCAATTCTTATTTAGATAGGATAACTTATATAATATTACCGCCAGTAATATTTTATAAATCTTATAATGACAGATTTCCATACCAACTGATTGTTAAAAAAAACTATTCTGAAGTATATATACATATATGCATATATATATATATATATATATATATATATATATATATATATATATACACACATATATATATACATATATATATATATACATACGTATATGTATATATACATGTATATATACACACACGTGTATATATATGCATATATATATATACATATATATATACACACGTATATATATATGCATATACACACGTATATATATATGCATATACATATATATATACATATATATGTACATATATATATATGTACATATATATACATATATATATACATACATATATACATAACATATAGATATATAACATATATAAATATACATATATATACATAGATATATAACATATATATACACATATATACATACATATATATACATATACATATATACACACACATATATACCGACACACACACATATATATATATATGCACACACACACCCACATATATATACACACACATATATATGTATATATATATACACACACATACATATATATACACACACACACACACACATATATATATATATATATATATATATATATATATATGTGTGTGTGTGTGTGTGTATGTGTGTGGTGAACATTCTTTCATGTAATCAGATTTTCTTTGTTTTTTGTGGACGCAGTCTTTTAGATCATTCATTTACTTTATTTGTATATTCCACTTTGAAACTAATTTGTAGGCTTTCACATTTTTATTGTTCCTGTTTCCTGGTGTTTTATTTCTTTTTTATTTTTCATTTTTATGTTCTGGACTCATTTTCCTTTTTCATTGAGAACGTTAGTAACCTTTTGATCATTTAAGACATTGAAAGTTTCACTGAAATCTCTTAACTTACTCTTAACGTTTATCTTTGTACCAATTTCCTCTTTATTTTATTTTATTTCCTTTTTATTTCCCCCGCTTGCCAGTTTTTTTTTATAACTTACATTCTTTCACTTTCTTTTCGTACATTTTAACTGAGACATGTTTACATTTAGAGTATCATCGTTACATTCAGAGTATCATCATATTTGTGCGTGAATTGGCATGACTTCTACATTTTCTAGTCAATTGCATGTAAACACCTCATCAGATAAAATAAAACTTTTCAGAAACAGTGTTGTAGAGAAAGTTATCTATCGTTCTTTTCCAAGCAGGTGCTCGGCTGAGCTTCAATCTATGATCCTCCCTCCGCCTGTAAAACATTCTCGGTAAACACTCGACTAACTACAGCCAGCAATTTCCCTTACTCTCTATCCGTACCTAACACTAAACGGAAATCCCATGAGCAAAATTTATTTCCTAGAGATGCCCGTCAGTGGAACACAATACCGTAGGGATGCTTCTTAGTTGAGTATACCAGGGTCGTTTTCGAGTCCAATGTAAACTAATTCTTCTTGAGCCATCCTCATAAATAATCAATTTCTACCTAAGTTCCACTATTACCTTTTATCACTGTGATTCACTCATTAACCAATGTCCTCGAGTAGCCCCTGGGGCTTGATAAGTGGTGACACCCCTGTAAAAAAAAGTACTTATACAATGAACATGTCTGAGTAACATATCAACGATAACGATGCTACCCTCGAGGAGTACGACCGTGGTATAAGTACAGGTCATTTCCCATATACATTACGAGCCACTTACCCAACTTGTATCTATCTATTGAATTGTTCACTTGCAGTAATGAAACTTTTTAAAAGTTTTGTGACATTATGCTTAACAAAGATGGCGGCGTAGTTCAGATCAGATCTTTACTGTAATTGCCAGTAACCAAGATGGCAGCCAAGAATCAAAGGCGGTCTGTGACATATTTAGCGGCGAACTGATTGAATCCGGAATTCGACAATTTTTATACAAACTTTGGAAGATTTTCATTGGTTGTTTAGCACAGCCAGTAGTTATAAAAATGATTGGCGAATCCACTGGTCTCATACCCCCAACTCCTAACGGCTTCGGCTGCAGGGAGACAGGGTAGAAGTACTCGTCAAGGATCCGTTCTTGACACTCAGCCTGACAGGTGAGGGGCCGGGAACCTGTCGGACTGAGGTACACCGCCTAGGTAATACCTAGGAGGTCCACCCTCTCAGGCCTTGCCACCGGGCTTTCCGGTGGAGTAAGTTCATTGCTTACTGCCTGCGGCACCCTGACCGGAGAATGCCGACGGGGTTATTCAGGCAATTTTTACAATTGCAGGAGTGCCCCTCCTTTAGGCGAGCCTGCTGGATCCCCACTTTTCGGCCTTGTGCCACATTTTGCTTAGGTGGGCAGCAAATAAATCTCTACCCCCAAATAGTAGTCAAAAGCAGTTTACACACCCCCTTTTTTGATATAATGGAAAAATCCTTTTGGATTCAATTTTGGAAAAAGGAAAGAAAAATAAAATAAAAATAAACAAATAAATGAACAAATAAAAATAAACCAATAAAATAATTGTTTTTTGGGGGGGGGATTTGTCTTTATTCTCATTGGTCAAAAGAAATTGTTAATATATTGGTATAATGTGTGCACAACGAAGCCATTTTTTTTTAAATCACATTGAATTTTTTTTTTTTTGATACATATAAAAATAAACACTTTTCAAATATATATAAACATACAAATAGAATACTTTTCAAATACATATAAGCATATTCACAAATATACATTTAGCTTTTAACAAATGTTTGCCAAAAAAAAGATACAAAAAAAAATTATTTGACAAAAAGGAAATTACAACAAGTTTTTAACAAGTGACTTTTTTCTTTTTTTTATTTTAACAAAAACTGGAAACATTATGTTAGGTATTAGTTGGTTAATAAGGTAGAAATGGTCGCAGTTTAACGTCATGCTCGGGACAATTTACAATTTTCTTTTTTTTTTTTTCTTTTTTGGTGTGATTTTGACTGTTCATGCTTTTCTTTTTGGGTTTCTGAAAAGAGATTTATTCATAATTAGATTCCAAAAAAGTTCGGTTATAAAATATTTTAATTTTATTCTTTTTATAGGTTTAGTGAAAATGTCGGCTATATTATTTTCAGACGTCACATAAGTAAGAGTAAGATTTTTTACTTATTTCATCCCTTATAAAATGATATCTGATATCAATATGCTTCGACCTTTGATGAATCATAGAATTATTTGCTAATAAGATACTGCTTTGATTGTCACAATAAATTACTATAGGTTTTTTACTTAGATCTGGTTTTAAAATAGATTTTAGAAGGGTGTTCAGAAAAATTGCCTCCTGCGCGGAATGAGTAAGAGCCACATATTCTGCTTCACAAGTAGAAAGTACAATGGGGAAAGGAGTGGCTGGTTACTTTTAATGCATCTAAAACCAAGCTTCTCTCTTTACATCATCAACATTCTGATCCACATCTGGCATCAATTGAAATGAATGGCTCTCGTCTTCAGGAAGCCTCAAGTTTTGACAAGCTTCTGGGCTTGACCTTTACTCCTGATCTTAAATGGAACACGTACATCAAATCTGTTGCCAAGGCCGCTGGAAAAATAGTGGGATCTTTCTATCGATCCGGTAAATATCTCACTGCTGATGCTATTCTCTATCTATATAAGAGCCAGGTACGTCCAAGGATGGAATATTGTTGCCACATCTGGGCAGGAGCTGCTAGAAAGGACTTGGCCTGCCTTGATAGAGTTCAAAATAGACTTCGTGGCCTCGTAGGAGATGTCCTTTTCTCTTCTTTGCAACCTCTATCTCACAGAAGAGATGTTGCGAGTTTGTCTCTGATGTATCGTTATTTTCATGGAAGGTGTTCAACTGAGCTTCCATCTCTGGTCCCCTCTCGCCAAACTTTCACAAGAAACACTCGTCTAGCTGTACACACTATCAATAATTCCCCCCACTCTTTATCTGGTCCTAAACCTAAACGTAGATTCCATGAACAAAGCTTCTTACTTAGAACTGCACGCCTGTGGAATTGTCTTCCGTTTTCCTGCTTTCCAGCTGACTACAATATGGTTGCGTTCAAGTCTAACGTAAATAAGTTCTTGATGAGCCGTTCTATATAAGTTATCAAATTTACCAAATTTTCATTACTAATGATTACTATATTGTCCAATGTCTACTGTACACTCTTTAACCCTTATCCTTGAGTGGCCTCTTGGCCTTGATAAGTGGTGATGCCTATGTAAAAAAAAAGAAGAAAAAAAAGAAAGGGCAACAATTTGTTGCTTTTTAGTTTTCCAAGAGATCATAGGTTCAGTCTTTGACGATCTAAAACAATACCCCGTTATACTTTTTCTATCCTCAGAGTTACCCCAATCTGAATCTGAAAATCCTTCTAAATTTAGAGGATATGTAGACTTTTAAATATTAAAGATTGTTCCTTGGTTCCTTTTAGGTAACGAAGGATTTGTTTTGCATGATTAAGGTCCTTAATTGTCGGTTTTGATAAGTTTGGAGATAGCTTTGTTACAGTGTAACATATGTCAGGCCTAGTTGTGGTCATCAAGTGGATGAGGCTCCCTACCATTTCCCTGTATATTCGATTATCTATGGATTTTGCTTTCGTCCCTATATTTTTTATTTATGTCCATTTCGACGGGAGTTGAACGCGGTTTTCAATCTTGCATTCCGAACTTGAGCAGAATTTTTTCAATGTACCGTGATTGGTTCATAGTTATAGTTTCATTTTCACAGGTAAATTTTATACCGAGGAACCATGACAGTCGTCCAAGATCAGCCATTTTAAATTTTTTATTTAATTTATTCTTAACATCTTTTAAAGTGTTGTCACAGTTTGAGGCGAGTAATATATCGTCAACCCAAAAAAACAAAATCAACAATTTATTAGCTATATTTTTTGTATACATGCACGCGTCTACGGGATATTGCTTGAATTCCTCTTCTATTAAATAATTATGGAGTGTTAAATTCCAATTGCATGCACTTTGTTTTAGTCCATATAACGATTTATGCAATTTCCATACGCAATTTTTATTTTTCATTTTAAATCCTTCTGGAGGGTAAATATAGATTTCACAGTCAATCGGAGCATTAAAATAAGCATTTTTTACATCTATTTAATGTATTTTTAAATTGTATTGAGCGGCAAATTGTAATAAAATTCTAATTGTCGTTAAATTTGTCGTTGGTGAAAATGTTGCAAAATATTCCACTCCAGAAATTTGTGAAAAACCTTTTGCAACAAATCTTGCTTTAAAAGTTTCACTGCCAGAAGCTGTGATTTTTTTTGGAAAAAAACCCAGCGTGAAGAAATTATATTTTTATCTGTTGGTTTTGCCACTATTTCGTATGTGTTATTTTCAGATAAAGCTTTCAATTCGGATATCATAGCTTGTTCCCATTCTTGGTGATTTTCTGAATTAATCGCCTCATTATAACTTTCCGGTGCGCTGTTCAACGAGTAACAGTAATCCACTGTGTTATCTTGTATCTTTTCAATTTGTAAGAAGTCTGGCCTTTTTCGCTCCCTTATTGGGTATCAAAGTGTCTGGTTAATATTTTCGTCAGAAGTTCTACTGTAGTTGTCGTCGTTATTAATATTTTCATTGTGATCGATTAAGATGCGAGGTAATATTTCACGTTTTTCATCCACTGGATCGCCATTTTTTAAATTTAATATATCATTGGATTTTACACATCTAACCCCTTTTTATGGCATTTTGGGTTGGAAAGTAGATTAAATATGATGGACTGTTTTTATCGTAACCTACGAAAATGCCTTTTTCGCTTTTAGTATTTAGTTTACTGGTATTTTCTATAAATGCAAAACAATCAGAACGAAGGTATTATTTTCATGTCTTCGACTACATTTGGTATTTTTTTTAATATCAGCTGCATTGCAGTGTCCTGGAATTTTATGCCAGGTTTCTAAGTCGTGACAGGCAGTTTTTGAGAGAACCATACTTTTTAAATAATATAGTCGGACATTTTCTTTAATGTCAAATGCAGTTCCATTGGGGTATATCAATTTTGGCTTGTTTTGGCCAAAATTGATATTCGCGCCTTGTTTAATTGCAGCCTGCATGGAAAATATGTCTTGCTTAAATATAGGTATGAACCGAGCATTTTTTAGAATACAGTTACAGTTTCGCCTTTATTATTTTTTAGGGGTATTTTAGCATCGCCTCTTTTCAAGACTATATCATTTATTTGACTACCGTCGGCAAGTTCGACAAAATGACTTTGTGGATTAAAGTTTGAATCAAAATTAATAAAATCAGATTCCTTGGTGATAACGTGCACTGTAGCACCACAGTCTACAAGGAGATTTTTACCGTTTGTGGTATTGTCAAAGTTACATGTGAATAGAAATGTATGTTCTTCCTCAAAGTTCTCAACGTTTTTTACGGAGTCCATTTTAGAGTGTTTATATCGACATTGGAAACTTTTGTGGTTGGATTGTCCACAATTATAGCAATTATTCTTTTTCTTGGGAAAATTACTTTTTGGGAATGTGTTGCGGTGCATAATTTGGTGGTGTCTGTTTTCGAGAAGCATTTTTGAACTTCATAATATTGTTGGAGTTATGATTGTCCACGAACATATGATTAGTTTCTTCGTAACTGTGCAATGCCACTTTAAATTCGCTGAAAGTTATGGGTTTGTCTTTTTGCGTTATAACAGTTGTAAATGGTTTAAAATCGGCTGGAAGTCCCTTGAGGGTCATTGATATCAACAAGCTATCGCTTATTATTTCACCTGAGAGTTTTAAGGCATTGGCGGTTGTTTCTGCCCTTATAACGTAGTCGGTGATCGTTTCATCCTCGTTACGTTTCAGAGACGTTAGTTCTGTATATAGTGATATAATTTTCGGTTTCCCTTTTGATAAATAATGTTCTCTTAATATGTTCGATGCTTTTCATCAGCTATTTTAAATTTGTGTTAACAGATCCAAAAAATTTAATTGAATAACTTCATGCCCCGTCCCAATTGGAAAGGAATTTGGATGCATTTAAATATTGAATAGATAGTCATTTCTGATTGTAAAATCCTAAGCAAATTGATGATGCATTAAAAGATTTGGAGTTTAGAAAGCAAGTAAGGACGTTCCAAAAGTAATACCTCCTATTTTTATACCGCCTGAATGGATCAGAAGGCATTGCAAATAACATTGTTATGATGACTGAGCTTGTGCATTCATGACCTGAAAGTTTCATTTGTTAAAGATATTGACAGTGTAAGACTAAGAAAACAACTCCTGTCATGGACGTACGTCAGAAGCAGAGATGTGTCACTGAATTCTTTCATGCAGGGAAAATTGAACCAATCAACATTAACCGACGCCTGTTGAACGTTTATGAAGTCAATGCAGTCGGTGTCAGCACAGTTAGGTTCGTCGATTTCAAAGTGGCAACAGAAATGTGAGTGACAAAGCATGTTCCAGACTTTTATGACAGTTCAGACGTTTGAGGCATCAAAATATGCTAACAAAAGTGCATTGAGAATCGTGGTGACTATGTAGAAAAAGAAATTCTGGAGTACAAAAGGTCGCTCGTTTTAATAGTACCACTCCCGTCTTCGTAGCACTTTGACCGGTTGGATTGCAGAAAAAAATTATGGATTTTATTAACGATTCGCTTATAGTCAAAATTTTCGGCTCTTTTTTACTTCTGGTTTCTGCTTTGCATATAGGACAACAATGACAAGCAATACATGGTCCCTTTTAATTAGCTATTGTCTTCCTCTCGGATAACATGATAGCTCCCCCCCTATTCCCCATATTAAGAATAGCTTTCGTGTCTGCGTGACCATGTCTAATTATCCAGCCAATTGGACAACAGAAACCAAAAGTCAAAAGGAGAAGACAATTTTGACTATGACCAACGACGATTCTATGGGCGGGAATTTTAGGGGATGGGTGTTAGTCACCTTGTGCATGAAAAAAGAGGAGAGATGTGTGTATATATATATATATATATATATATATATATATATATATATATATATATTGTGGCCACTCATCTTCATTGAATTATTCATCTATGTCTATAACACTACAAATATGCAACCAGTCGTTTCCTACTTCAGTATTATTTGTCTGTTACGCACCCCCTCACACCCACACACTCTTGCCTGGCCCATGAATTATTGATATTTCACAGGACAGAAAGCAATCAATAGACCAACAGATTCTCAATTAATTATAACTGTCCGTAATCAATGGATCCCATTTATTAGACCTGGCATTAGCATCCATCTTTCTGGCTAACCCTCAGCATCACCACTCTCCTCCCACGTGATTCCATTTTTAATTCAGTCGGTTGGGGATGGAGGTTGTATGACATTCGTTTCAATACATAATTAAATTCTCTTTTCTCTTTCAATTATAAGCTTAAAATTAACACCTAAAAGGAAACAATGGTGAACAACGAAATATAATTGAATATGTTTCCTCCGTCTGTCTGTGTCTGTTGATCATTTATAGGCTCCAAAACTACTCGATCGATTTGTGCAATTTTGTTATTGAAGATTAAAAAAATGTTCGTTCTAATACTACTACTGCTAATAACCAATAACTATTGTCAGAATTGCACCTAAATTTGGCATGAAGAACTCTTGAAATGCCAAGTATTTTATAACGAACTAGCAGGCCGCCTAGTATTGCCGGGTCATAAAATACGCTTAAATAGGAGATTTTGATTAATGCAGATTTCGTATTTATTATTATATTGTATGTATGTATGTATGTATGTATGTATGTATGTATGCCTAAAACTTTCGACAGAAGCGACAGATTTTTACGAGATTGGTATTATTTTGAAGCTCGACCCTTCGGACGACACACATCAAAAAGTTGGCTAAAAACATTGATTCCTTCACCCTCAACTGGGCACTTTCTAGAAGGAGGGGGTCACTTTTTTCGCTGATATTTTCGAAAGCCATCCCCTCTTTTCGATTGACTAGCCTTAATTTAAACCTTCGCTACTTCTGGTTTGTTGATGGACAGAACAGCAAAGACGTCACATTTTTTTTCATGTTCTTTTCCCCCTTCGCGGTATGAGTTCCAGCCTGCCTACTACGCTTTTTTTTTTTTTTTTGCTCAACACACACCTCCAAACACCCGAGCAACGCCGGCCACCCAGGCTAGTCACTTATAACTTCCAAAACTATTGTATTATATGACAAAGGCTTCCTTTCTTGGGCAATTGCTCTTGACATATCAAAGGCCTTCGACAAGGTATGGCATAAGGGTCTACTTCACAAGATTTCCAGCTACGGTATAACTGGAAATGTTTTCTCAATCATTAAATCATTTCTCTCCGATAGGCTCATAAGAGTAGTGGTAGATGGACAAAAATCGGAGGCCTGCAATATAAATGCTGGAGTCCCTCAGGGGTCAATCCTGGGCCCAACTCTCTTCCTGATCTACATCAATGACCTCCCTAAACACATACTTAAATCATTCGTTGACATCTATACTGATGACACGACCATCTATGGCAACACATCAAAGGCTGTAAATGACAAAGTTCTCTCTAATTCTCTCTCCGCTGATCTCTAGCGCGTGGTTCAGTGGGGGAAGAGGTGGCTGGTTACCTTTAATGCATCCAAAACCAAACTCCTATCCTTACATCATCAACGCTCTGATCCCCATCTGGCATTCATCGTGATGGATGGCTCTCATCTGGGTGAGGCCCCATGTTTTGATAAGCTTTTGGGTTTGACCTTTACTCCTGATCTGAAATGGAACACGTACATCAAGTCTGTTGCCAAGGTCGCTGGAAAGATGGTTGGATCGTTGTACCGCTCCAGAAGATATCTCACTACTGATGCAATTCTCTATCTATATAAAAGCCAAGTACATCCAAGGATGGAATACTGTTGCCATATGTGGGCAGGAGCTGCTAAAAACAGCCTATCCTGCCTTGACAGAGTACAAAATAGACTTCGTGGCTTAGTGGGGGATGCCCTTTTCTCTACCCTGCAACCTCTTTCCTTGTTTTATCGTTATTTCCATGGCAGGTGCTCGTCTGAGCTCCAATCTCTGGTCCCCCCTCGCCAATGTTTCACGAAAAACACCTGTCTAGCTGAATCCACTGTGAAAAATTTCCCCCACTCTATATCTGTGCCTAAATCAAAATGCGGATTCCATGAACAAAGCTTCTTTCTTAGAACTGCACGCCTGGGGAACTCTGTTCCGTGTGCCTGCTTCCCACCGGACTACAACTTGGATGTCTTCAAGTCCAACGTTAACAAATTCTTAATGAACCGCCCCTTTAAGTAAACACTTCATCAAATCTCCACACTAACGTAATGTACTTGCAATAATCCTTATCCCTGAGTGGCTTCCGGGCCTTGATAAGTGGTGATCACTGTGTAAAAAAAAAAAAAAAAAAAATTATTTGGATTATGCTGTTGACAGTTCCCATCTTGCATTATTCTCACAACGTTTCAACCTATGTAATCTCCGACCTTTGGGAGTCTTTCTGTTGTACTGTCTGCAAAGACCCATGACGTAACGGATAAATTCAGTTCTAAGAGACATTTTGGAGGTGGAAGGTTCAATAATCAGTGCAGGCGATGCTCAGAATACAATTGCTAATTACTTAAAACTTCTACCCGGTCATGGCAGACGGAACAAGAGCACACCTACCCCTGTGGATTAAATAAATAGTTTTATTAAAATTCTGTGCAAATTCCCAAGATCGACTAGATATGCCTGAAGAAGGTCGGAAGGTACATCGGCCAAAACGATGTCAGAATAACACTAAAGATGAGCAAAGTAGTCTGAATAATACAAATTATCAGTCCTCATCTAAAAAAAAAAATCAGAAATATAATTCTAAAAGAATTGTCAAAATTGTAACAAATTTAGCGCGAAGAACTGAGATGCTGAGTGTATTATAATGAATATGCTGCTAATACTACTAATTTTTTTTTCATCTTTTTTTCTAACTTTGTTATTACATAAAAGGAATTTTGTCTCTGTGAGTTCGTCCCTTATAAATTACAAAATGGCTGGGCCGATTTTTTTTTTAATTTCACACAAATGTATCTGATGTGTCTGGGAGTGTTCTAAGATAGATTTTGTACGGGAATGTCTCCGATCGATAATCAAAAAAAAAACAACAACAAAAAAAACAATAAGATGGAACAGTCCAATTTTGACCAAAGTTACCACTTTTACACAGTCTAACATCACAAGTGCATTTGAAAAATGTTATCACTGCACAAACAAATGTATTTGGTGTATAGAATCAACAGTAGGTTCTTTTATATGACAGGGGCAAGTTTGAAATGAATGTTTCTGCTTAGAGCGCAATTAAACTATTATACTTGATTTTTGTATTTTAAACTTTAATTCAAGCCATTATGACCATATACGTAGAAAAGCCAGGCATTTAAAATCAACAGTAGGTTCTTAGATATGACAGGGACGCGTTCGAAATAAATGTTTCTGTTTAGAGCACAGTTGTAGCATGATACTTGACTTTTGCATTTTAAACTTTGATTCTTGCCATTAAATATAAAAATAATTTTATAAAATCAACAATAGGGTTTCTATAGTGCAATCTATTATGGTCTAAGTCAGTACAGGAAGGAATGTGAAGCTTTCTCCCGGTACACTGCGATGGGTCCCCAAATAGAGATAGCAATCAATCGACTTGATTGAAAAAACAGGCGATTTCACCGATTTCAATGGCAATAAAATATGCAAGGGTGAAACATTCGCTGATCCTTATTAAATCCCGGGAAACGTCGGGTCTCCCTGCTTGTTTTAAAATGAACGCTGACTGTATCCAGCATTTTAACATGAATAACCTTTGAGATTCGGGGAATACAACGAGGTTGCAAAAATGAACATACTACTACGATTATCCATGATTCTACAGAGCATATAGAGTAAGGGTATGCAACCTTTAGTTAACTGCGTGCCGACCTAACGTTTCCAATAAGTCAGAGTGCCAACAATGCAGATATTCTTATACAAGTAAAGGTCAATATACTTATTTTATAATTCACAACAGAAAACACACACAGCAGGATCTTTTTGTTTTAAAAATCCATATTTTTGTCCAATTTTCTTGAAATAGTCGATGATCAAGTTTTCTTTTCTTTGCAGCCATAATTAACAAAAATGATTTTCTGAAAATCTAAATAAACTAGCAGGGTGGCCTGACGTTGGCCGGAATTGAACGATGATCAACGAATTTCACACTCCCATATTTTTATTGTCATCAAAATCAGTGAAATCGCCCAATTTTTCAATAAAATCGATTGATTGCCTACTCTAGTTGGGAAACCATCGCGGTGCACTTGCAGGAAGCTTCACATACCTCTCCCAGTGACTTTGTTCACAATACATCATAGTTAACATTGCACTGTAGAGAACCTACTGTTGATTTTATAAAATTATTTTTTGTATATAATGGCTAGACTCAAAGTTTAAAATGCAAAAGTCAAGTATTATGCTTCTGTTGTGCTCTAAACAGAAATATTGATATCGAACGCACCCCTGTCATATTAAAGAACATAGTGCTGATTTTATGCCTGGCCTTTCGGTTTGTGTGGTGGTAAAAATTCTCAAATGCACTTGTGATGTTAGACTATGAAATGTCAAAATGACCTGTTACTTCTTTCATCGGATTATTTCAATTATCAGTTATCGGTACTTATCGAAGATATTCCAATACAAAACCTATCTTAAAATACTGCTAGGCACATAAAGTACTTTCATCGAAATATCATAAAAATCGACCCAGCCATTTTGGAGTCTGTAGGGAATGAACTCGCAGACATACAAAGGTTTTTTTTTTATGTATATATATAATAGTAGAGATAGAGAAAAAGATCAGCAAACGTCAATGCTGATATTTACATATAATTAAACCATATTTGAATATAATTAACTATGAAATACAATTTATAATAATATGAACATACAATTTATAATAATATGAACATACAATTTATAATAATGTGAACATACAATTTATAATAATATGAACATACAATTTATAATAATATGAACATACCATGAACTTCATTTGAAAAGAGAAACTATATTTTTTAGAAGAATCGAAAAATACAAAAAAATATTTTTTTTTGCATTTACAAAGAAATGTCTAATAATTTCTCTTTACCATAAATGAGAATACTTGAAGCGTCTGCGCCATTGGAAATTGATTGGCATGTCATAGATTGCCGACCCTTCAGCAGATCGGAGAAACGGAAGGGACAGCTTACGGCCGACATCGGTTGACCCTGACTTTCACTCACAGCTTTGTAAACATAAACAATTAAGTCCTTTGATTTTTGCCAACAGTATTTTTTTAGTGTAAGCTGTATTTTTTGAATTGAAAAAACGTTTAAATAAAAATTATTTGAACAACATTTTTTAATAAAATTATTTGAAAATATTTTAATAAAATTATTTGAACAACATTTTTTAATAAAATTATTTGAACAAAATATTTTACTAAAATTATTTGAACAAAACTTTTTTACTAAAATTATTTGAACAAAACTTTTTTATTAAAATTATTTGAACAAAACTTTTTTGATAAAATTATTTGAACAAAATGTTTTACTAAAATTATTTGAACAAAACTTTTTTTACTAAAATTATTTGAACAAAACTTTTTTACTAAAATTATTTGAACAAAACTTTTTTAATAAAATTATTTGAACAAAATTTTTTACTAAAATTATTTGAACAAAATTTTTTAATAAAATTATTTGAACAAAACTTTTTACTAAAATTATTTGAACAAAATTTTTTACTAAAATTATTTGAACAAAATTTTTTACTAAAATTATTTGAACAAATTTTTTTACTAAAATTATTTGAACAAAACATTTTTTACTAAAATTATTTGAACAAAACTTTTTTTACTAAAATTATTTGAACAAAACTTTTTTTACTAAAATTAGTTTAACAAAACTTTTTTATGAATTTATTTTTAATAAAATAGTTTTGTTCAAATGGGAAATGGTAATCAAATGTTCTGTGTGTTTATTCTACTGCTAATGGCCCCTACCAAATAGGTTGCTTTACAGAAGGAATAGATTGTGAATATTCGGCATTTTTATGTATGGTAGAATGATAGAGGAAGCTAACCTTTTTGCAGCAGCCTAGTCAATTTGTGACTCCTACATAAGAATCAACAGAACATATGTAAATAACAGCATACAGCTATATAAAAAAGGGGAATAATTAGATACTATAGGCTACAATTGATTGAGATAGTTTTGACTTGGGTAAAAGTTATGTAATAGTGGCTAGTGACCCCCACCAAAGAAATTGGTTTACAAGATGAATAAATTGGATACTTAGCATGTCTGTGTTTTTTTATCCTCCTCAAATCGTATTCCACCTACAAGGAATTAATTCCAAAATGGCTATGCTTATAAACATGCAGTGTGCTGCATATTTTGGTGATCACTAACGAAGGCCAGAATCGATGGGATACTGATGTGGTTAGAGCCGGCCTTTCAAGACAATTGGAGCTGGACGTTTAAAGCAAGCAGATGGTCTTTCTGAGGGTTGCCGGGCAGTTAGATTGGTGTGCTTCTTTAGGAAAGTAAGATCCTTAGTGGCTCTCAGTTAAAGAATTGTGGTAATAGAACTTATGTATTTTAATTTTGTGAGGCATAAAATCTCATTCTGCAAGTCATTCAACCTAAGTTAATAGGTGCCATTTGTAAGCGTAAAAAAAAATGAACATTTATTATTTGTTTATGAACTGAACTTTTAGTTTTGCTTGGGATGAAAATTCTTTGTTGCAGCGCTGACTCAATTGAGCAACAACTTTGGACTGGCACAATTTGCATGTGTAAGGAAGGAATGTCCAACCTATTTGAGGAAGATGAGTTAACTAACTTTTTATTTCATTTTCTTCATTTCCTTCTTTTCAGGTTAATCTCAGAAGTTGGTGCAGATTATAACCGAACAAAATTTTCCATTTCAAAAATTCAAGGTGACAGGAATGTTTGTAAGTTCAATTTATTCATTTTAAACTGTCAAAGAAAACTTGTTTTGGCCGGGAAAAATGGCTTCAAGCTTAAAAGTTTGCAT
Organism: Euprymna scolopes; assembly: GCF_053919585.1. Lineage (NCBI taxonomy): Eukaryota > Metazoa > Mollusca > Cephalopoda > Sepiida > Sepiolidae > Euprymna > Euprymna scolopes. The sequence goes on from NC_136483.1 coordinate 56,159,876, forward strand.
CATTTTTTTGTATCATCCATGTTTCATCAGTAAAAACGATTAGTAGAGTAGAAAGTGGATCTTGTGATGTATATTTCAACAACCATAGAACTTTTCGCCTTATTTTATCCTTTAGTTATTACATTCCATGAGCAATGTTTCTTACAAACGGGAAAGAATTGCTGTTTTCTGGGTTGGAAGCTCCTCATATCAAGTAACTTCATGCCTTCTCTGGAGCGATTTCCATTAAAAACAAAGAAAACCCCCTACATAATTAGTTCAGGGAAATCTCCTATAACACAGAACAAGCTAGGTAACATACAAATATCCGTGCATGAGGTCGCCAAGCTAATCAAGAACCTAGATTCCAGTAAAGCAACTGGCCCTGATGGCATCCCAATTATAGTGTTAAAAAAGATTCAACCAGAACTTGCTCCCATACTTACGAAACTATTTAAGCGCTGCCTTAAGGAGAAGTGCTTTCCGACTCCCTGGAAGACCTCATCAGTTTGCCCTGTATGTAAGAATTCAGGTGATAAGTCATCTCCCTCTCAGTACAGACCAATAAGTCTCCTGTGTGTTATGAGTAAGTTGCTGGAATCCATATTAAATAGAGAAATAGTCAACCACCTCAGCAGGAATAACCTTCTTAGTGACACACAATATGGTTTCCGCTCTGCAAGAGCTACCGCAGATGTGCTGACGGTTATATCCCACAGGATTAGTGAATCTCTTGACAAAGGCTTCCTTTCTTGGGCAATTGCTCTTGACATATCAAAGGCCTTCGACAAGGTATGGCATAAAGGTCTACTTCACAAGATTTCCAGCTACGGTATAACTGGAAATGTTTTCTCAATCATTAAATCATTTCTCTCCGATAGGCTCATAAGAGTAGTGGTAGATGGACAAAAATCGGAGGCCTGCAATATAAATGCTGGAGTCCCTCAGGGGTCAATCCTGGGCCCAACTCTCTTCCTGATCTACATCAATGACCTCCCTAAACATATACTTAAATCATTCGTTGACATCTATGCTGATGACACGACCATCTACGGCAACACATCAAAGGCTGTAAATGACAAAGTTCTCTCTGATTCTCTCTCTTCTGATCTCGATCGCATGGTTCAGTGGGGGAAGAGGTGGCTGGTTACCTTTAATGCATCCAAAACCAAACTCCTATCCTTACATCATCAACACTCTGATCCCCATCTGGCATCAATTGTGATGGATGGCTCTCGACTGGGTGAGGCTCCGTGTTTTGACAAGCTTCTGGGTTTGACCTTTACTCCTGATCTGAAATGGAACACGTACATCAAGTCTGTTGCCAAGGTCGCTGGAAAGATTGGTGGGATCCTTCTTCCGCTCCAAAAGATATCTCACTACTGATGCAATTCTCTATCTATATAAAAGCCAAGTACATCCAAGGATGGAATACTGTTGCCATATCTGGGCAGGAGCTGTTAAAAACAGCCTATCCTGCCTTGACAGAGTACAAAATAGACTTCGTGGCTTAGTGGGGGATGCCCTTTTTCTCTACCCTGCAATCTCTCTCCCACAGAAGAGACGTTGCGAGCCTATCCTTGTTTTATCGTTATTTCCATGGCAGGTGCTCATCTGAACTCCAATCTCTGGTCCCCCCCTCGCCAATCTTTCACGAAAAACACCCGTCTAGCTGAATCCACTGTGAAAAATTTCCCCCACTCTATATCTGTGCCTAAATCAAAATGCGGATTCCATGAACAAAGCTTCTTTCTTAGAACTGCACGCCTGTGGAACTCTGTTCCGTCTGCCTGCTTCCCACCGGACTACAACTTGGATGTCTTCAAGTCCAACGTTAACAAATTCCTAATAAACCGCCCCCTTAAGTAAACACTTCATCAAATCTCCACTAACGTAATGTACTTGCAATAACCCTTATCCCTGAGTGGCTTCTGGGCCTTGATAAGTGATGATCACTGTGTAAAAAAAAAAAAAAAAAAAAAAATCTATCCTCTAACTAATCACTAAATCTATCCTCTAACTAATTACTAAGTCGTCACCAGTTTTGTAATGTTATCTGAAGGTATTTAATAGCTCGAAAGGCCAACATAGAGCAATAAAAAAGGTTTTATTACTGCAAGTGAACAATACAAGTTGGCTAACGGTTCGTAATTTATATAGGAAACGGAGAGGAGATTAAAAATCTTTTATACCATCCACTCAAAACAACAACCAGTCCAGTAAACAGCAGTACTTTCTTCTTGGTTACAAACATCGCACATGGAATATGATGACTAAAGAACAAAATAATGGGATGGGGGGGGAGGAAGAAGAAAGAGTTGAGGCTGTCAAAAGTAAACCCAAGGTCCACTTACATAAATTTCTCCATAAATTTTCCCTATATTCAATATGTCCGTGTTTTTCTATTCACCTTCAATCATTTTCGAGCGATGATGAATGAATTAAAAATGGCTATGCAGAAGAAAGTTGGCACAACCCACCCGGGGTGGATGCTGCACACCAGGGCACGTAGGAGCCAAATGAAATCAGTAGGCATCCACAAAGGGATATCTAACAATAGTCCATATCAAGAATGTGTAACAATATTCCTCATAACACGAATTCTTCAAATCTGCTGTTATTCCAAAGAAAAGTCTCTTTCCAGTTCCAATGTCGATCTTGCAATTTGTATGCTTGAATATATAGCAAGATTTGTAAGTGTCTATATTGGCTCAGGTGGAAATCTACCATCGCAATTCAGTTGAAATAGCTTCGTTTTCCCGTCAATTTCGCTCCTCCTCACCTGCGACCAATTTTTCTTTGCTTTATGTTCTGGCTTTGGAGATTCCTCTGGGAAAAGGGAGCTTTCGGATGATGCCAATTGCATCGATCAATACCATTGGCACCGGACCAGATTCATTGCCGGATTCTTTACACTGTCGACAAAGAGAATCACAGATGAAATTGTTGTGATAAAGTAGCCTATTGCAAATTCTCTTCAAATAGAAATCGAAAACTTAAAAAGAAAATGTTATTCTTTCTGCTTTTGATTCTGTTTCTTAATTTATTTTTATTTATTTATTGGTGAAGCTATTGAGGTTGTTCGGAAGTTTTGTTACTTTAATGATAGAATTGCAGCACAGGGTGGATCAGATGCTAGTGTGATTGTAGGAATTAGAAGTGGATGAAGTAGATTCAGTGTGATGATGTCTGAAAGTGAAAGCTGATCAGTGAAGGTTGAGGACATACGTTGCATGGAGAGAAGTGATATCAGAATATTCTGCCTATACTGTCTAAATTTAATCTTCCTTTGGGGTCGTCAGAACTAAGCCTGTCTCTAAGACTCACATGACACATCGATCGTATCATTCTCATATCATGTTTGTCCCTGAAACACAACTGGCAAAGTTTCATTTCTTACTTGATAGACTCTTTGACAGTGGCATACGCACACACATAATTTTTTTTTACTTAGAAGTCACCGCTTACCAAGGTTCAAAGGCCACTCGAGGAGAAGGGTAGTGTAGTAATCGTTAATGATGTAAATTGGGTAGAATTTGATTATGGCTCAACAAGAACTTGTTTATGTTGGACTTGAAGGCTATCATGTTGTATTCAGTCGGGAAGCAGGCCAGCAAAATAGTGTTCCACAGGTGGGCAGTTCTGAGAAAGAAGCGTTGTATGTGGAATTTGCATTTAGATTGAGGCACAGATAGAGAGAGAGGAGAAAATCGTTTATAGTGGTTGTAGCTAATGGAGTGTTTTGTTTTTGTGTTTGATAGATTAAAGTTCAGTCGAGCACTTGCCATGAAAATAACGATAGAGCAGAGACAGGCTCGAAACGTCTCTTCTGTGAGAAAGAGGTTGCAAGGAAGAGAAAAGGGCATCACCTATTAGGTTTGGAAGCCAGTTTTCAACTTTATCAAGGCTGGATAGAGCACGCCGAACAGCTCCTGCCTAAATGTGGCAACAGTACTCCATTTTAGGGCATATATATAAATATATATTTCTATGTACAGCATGATCTCCTAAACTAATAAATGAATTATTTTGGAATATATATTCAAGCCGACAGTGTAACATAACACATTATTATTGTTGTCAATTTTAACATTCATGAGCAACTTTAGTCTCTTTCTTTGTATAGAATAAACTAAACTAATGAATCAATCATTATGAATTTTAGAATACAGCTGCTTAGCGCCAGGGTGAGTAATGTGGTCTATATTTAGTTTCATTCAGTTTTAAACAAAGGAATTAATCCCTTTATGAAAATTCAGATGACTCCAATTTGCGAAAAATTTAACAATAGCTCAAATAACCCGTACTACCACATTGTGTGTTGGGCATTCCGTCTTTTACAGAAATGTTCAGCATGTATATCCTGGTTTGAAGAGAGGACAAACAGCAAATAGTCACCCATCTTGTATTGGCCAGGCTCAACATCGCAGTTAGATATTTAACGTCAATTAATTAATATTCTCAAAATTTCATTGGGAGTTTTTAAAAGGGTTTTTTGGCATATGTGTATAACTTTTCATTTAAATTTCTTTTTTTTTTTCAGATTTGCATTAAATTTTATTCATATTTATTACATACCTATAAAGTTTAGCTTTTTCTCGCTCTGATATTGATATTAAAAGCCTACTTTTTCTATTTAAACAGTTTTAAAACGACTTTCTTAATATACTCAGTCACGGCTATGCAAGCGACTACATGAAAGTCAACTAATTTGCATATTCCTTAAAAAAAAACGAATATTTCTACATTTTGCATAATTGCATAGAATTTAAAATGAAAACGTTCTAGCACATAGACATATTTTTATATATATCTATATATATGTATGAAATTGACCATGTCAGTATGTGTGCAAAAACTCTCTACCAAACTACTCTCTGAATATTTGGTCTGTAGAGTTAAAATTTGATATACAAGGTATTTGGACATTCGATTTGGTGTTTAGCCAGCAAAAATTACTGTTAAATGATCAAAATTGAAAGAAAAAATTAGTTCAGCTTGGCAGAGTAAGTCGAATAAAATATTACTCCTACTGTTAGTTTTGCATATGTGCAAAATTAAACATTCATAGCTCAAAGTCAATTAATTTTAAACCTTTCATATCTATCTGTCGGTACCTCAGACATTAATGAGATAAATGTTCTGATCTCGATTCCAGTGGATGGTATAGTTATACTTTTTTATAACTTTTGAAATCATTACTATATACTGAATGATAATCAATAGAGAATTGGCTCTATAATAATAAATAAGAAATTTACATGAATTTAAAGTATAATATTTTTGTGTATTTTAAAACCGGGCAACGCCGGGCGGCCTGCTAGTTAAGCAATATTCCTTTGAATTTCATTTTCTTAAGACTCTTTAAACTTATGCCCGAAATTTTAGAAATGTGCAGTCATGTAATGGAATTTAATCAAAATTGGAGCAATTATTCTAGACATAAGGTTTAGTATGATTATATTTTGATTTTAATTTCCGTCAGGGGACATAACTGATGTAGAACACTTCTGTTCCGGGAATTAATCTTGCTCGTCATGGGAGAAGAATTCTTGTTAATTATAGAGCTGTTTTGCGTTTGGTTCTTCGGTGCTGACAACTTTGAGAACATTAGATTCTGTATTGATTTGTTGAAATGATTTTTATAGCTACACAAACACATTATTCAGTTTATACGTGCCCCTGTTAGATGTTGTCGAACCAGCAATATTAGAAAATTCATTCATATGTTTGGCAAGATTGCATGCTGACAGAGACCTGAAATGACCGAGAATAAAAATCTTACAAAACAATCGAAATTATCGCTTCAAATGTTTGCCTTCCAGAGACCAAATAAAAGGGAGGTAATAATGATAATGATTATAATACGGATTATTCAAGATCACGTCTCTCAACCTTTCATCATCTCTCTCTCATACTCACATCTCTCCATCTATCACTCCCTCTACCACATGCTCTCTCTCTCTCTCTCTCTCTCTCTATTTTACCATGTCTCTTTCTCTCTATCTCACACTGTCGTACTACCTTTCAGGTTATCTCTGTCTGTCTCTCTCTCTCCTACTTATCTCTCTTATTATTGTCCATTAATCTCTCTCTCTCTCTCTCTCTCTCTCTCTCTCTCTCTCGTTCAGTCACTCTCTTTTTTATATTACTATCTCCCTCTCACTATCTTTCTAACCTTTTCCCCAACATTTCTCATTCACAATTATATCACTACTAGTCTATTCCTACCTGTCTCTCATCTTTCTATCTTTTCTTACACTTTCCCTTTCCCAACGAATTCTGCTGACCTTGCCAGTCAAGATAGCAATTAAGCATGAGATGAAATATGATATTTCTGAATCGTTTTTGAATAGCAAGTTATCATTAATTACATTGCAGTTTTTTGGACTATTATCCTCAGCAGTTTGGAGATTTATAATTCTAACATATTTCGGCCAACGTGTATCCCTGTCTTCAGGTATTTTGTTAATTTTTGCATGTGTATAAATGATATACGATGCTTATTTGTGTAGCTGTCTCTCTCACTTACACACACACACACACACACACACACACACACACACACACACACACACTAAACATAATGTCTAGAATAATTATTCCAATTTTGATTAAATTCCATTACATGACTGCAAATTTCTAAAATATCTTAAATATAAAAGGCTATATTCAAACTCTATCTCCTCTGAAGCAAAAAGTCGCAGAGGCGGCTCTTAAGGCCTCAAATGATTGGATTTTTATGGACCATTCTTTTACGGGCCTGTAAAATAGTTTTTAAGGGGTTAAAAATGGCTCAATATTGAAAAAAAATCGTTATACATTTTGTACATTCATCTTAGTTTATTTTTTAATTTTGAATTAGTTCATATGTGTGTCGCGTTGGTACAGTAGTAACGTCACCAGCTTTGAGTGCTACAGTTTCGGTTTCGATTCTAACTGATGGCACCCCAATTATGTTTTTTAGTTTGGAAATCACAACTGCATAATAATATATACAAAATCTGGACGAATTAAAATATCATATTTAAGTGTATTTTAAGCCCAGGCAAAACCGGGTACCCCCCGCCCTCTGCTAGTATATATATATATATATATATATATATATATATATAGTGTATGTGCGCGTGTGTGTGTGTGTGTGTCTGTGTGTGTATGTGCTCATGTCACACTGGCAATGCAATTTAGGAGTTAACTTGATCCATCAGATCCTTTGTTGGAATTAGGGACGGTCTGGCTCTGTCCTAGAAGCTACCACCCGCCAAGGTATTACTTTATCCTTTTCTTGGTTTACTTCTGAAAGTGAAATGGAATTTTCTAAACTCTTCACTGACATTTTGGAGGATGAAATATATATTATTAGAAATTATATGACTACTGTCCCTATTAACGAAAATTAACAATTGACCATTGTGATCAAACCGTGCCTTTTCATATTTCAATGGGCTCTTTAAATCATTTGAAGTAACAGAGTAGGTTGGTCTGTACATCGTGTAAAGCCTTAGCAAATACATAGGCTTATATAGAGATGATGGCTTACAAATTATGAAAATCGTGAATGGAACTGAATTCAAAAGAACCAAAATAAAACAAAGTATTTTAAGAAATGAAAAGTTTAGGACTCAAAGTCAAAGTAACATTTAACACTAAACAAATTGCAGGGTAGAACAATGGTTGTTACCCTAAATAAAACAACACTGCATCTTTATTTTTAAATTTTTTATTGAAAAAAATCAATTTAGGTAACTTGATTATGTAATAGAGCTGACATCTATTCAATGTAGCTGCCTTCAGCCTCAATCACTGCCTTGATATGGATTCGGAACTGGAACTGGGAGCATGCCTTTTCCACGTCCCTGTGGGAGCTCTGCAAATACTTGGCAGATGGTAGCAATCAGGCTGGCTTTGGTATTGTGTGAGGTCATGTTCTCGACATATGACCAAATGAACTAGTCCAGCAGGTTCAGATCGGGGAAGGAGGGAGGCAGTCAGAAAAGGGTACAATGTCATAGCACTCCTTCTAAAAACAAGCCTGGGTCTCTTTGGACTTGTGGGCTGGCACTAAATTCTGCTGCCACACCCAGGGTCTACCAGCGGCCACCTAATTGCACCAGGGGATCATCACACTCTTAGCACATCCAGGTACACTTTGGTGTTGACTTTCAAGCCAACTTCAAAGATGTGAGGTGGCATGATGTGGCCCTCACTTGAAACCACACCAAAGACCACAACTGTGACTAGAAACTGTTTTTATCATCCTGGACATGTCCCTGTTATTCGTGGCAATCCAGCGATGCATTTTGAGGGTGCTGGCAATGGCCCTGTTTTCATAATTTGAATTGGTAGAAAGCATGAATTGTACAGCAGCACATCTCTGATTGCGCTCGTTGAATATTGTGTCATTTTCAAACATGATAAAAGGCTCCTATCACTCTTGGGATTTGTACACAACTGGCCAGCTAGTAGATGGTCTGCAAAAAAAAAAAAAAAAAAAAAACGGTTTTCATCAAACAGAAATGGAATCATGTCGTCTTTTCTAGATCAACAATTTTATTATTCCATTTTTTAAAAACATTTTTAAATATAATGTTCAATTTTGATAAGAGAACATATTACTTATATTGAAAAGATAATACAACCCCAATTTATATCCACCCACTCTCAAATGTTCCAAAACGGTTGTCAAACATGTAACAAAACTGCTAGAAAAAATAATTTATAACAACTCATCAAACGAGGAAATCTTTAATGAATATGATTTCTTTATAACAAAGCACTAAAAGATTTATCTCTATTTTATTTTTATTATTATTGCTTTTATTTTGCTATTGTGATTTATCATTATTATTATTATTATTATTATTATTATTATTATTATTATTATTTGTATTCACTAGGAGTTTTCACAAAGGCCATCATCAAAGATTTCTCTCTGTCAACAACCTGTGGTGTTCCCTGGAGTTTAGATGGCAAATTTATCCAGATTTCCAATATTCTTTACTTCTTTTGATAAACTTTGCAAATAAATTTGCATTATCAGAACAGCCGTTTATCAATGAGTTTTTGCTAGCAACAACCATTGGCCTTCACTAGAATTTGGGGGTCAATAAGCCTCCCCAAGATCCCAGTCCTCTTTGCACTCATCCAGTGGAAGTCTGGTTAGAACTTTCACGATTATTTGGTGGGGTGCCAGTTGATGCCGACACTTCATTTTTATTTGGTGGGGTGGGGGGAGTTAATGTACAATCATATGGTTTATTATTGTTTACTTATGAGGGGCGTGCAATAAGTAATGCCCTGACCCACTTCCCATAGCAGTAGAGCAACGAAACTTGGCACAGTTATTAGTCTTTCTCTACATAGGAACCACCCAGAGTTATGCATTTCTCCCATCGTTTGATGCAGCTCTGGAGACCGTTTTTGTAGAACACCCCAGGTTGGTCCTCCAACCATGACGTGACATCAGAAATCAAGGCTGCATCATCTGGGAAATGCTTTCCTTTCAAAAACAACTTCATGGCTGGGAAGAGGTGAAAGTCAGAGGGTGCAAGGTCAGAAGAGTAGGCAGGATGGGGTCGGATTTCATAACCACACGCCCGTGCTTCTGATCTGGCGACATGCGAGTTGTGGATTGGAGCGTTGTCCTGCAGGAGGAGAGTACCTTTGCTGATCTTGCCCCACCTCTTGATTTTGATAGCTTCCCTTAATTAAAAAATGTAGACTACAGTTGTTATTGGTGGCCACTGCCATCCATGAACAATTGCAGATACTGGTGACCCTAGCTGAAATGAACTAATCTGGTTTTCACTGGCGATTAGTACTGGTTTGGGGCAATAACATGCAGGTACTGTTTGAATTAAAAAAAAAAAAAACAAATGAATGCGTAAATCAGTATAAATTAATACAATTGCGAAATTGGTCCATTAGAATAATAATGGAAAGTAAAAACAGAAGTTTTGGAAGTTAGGAATTTTTATCTGAACTGTTTAGAGTTATCGAAATCAGTGGCAGCAATCCTTGCTATTTCCATTTGTTGTTCTTCTTTTCAACTTTTCCACCAATTAAATTCCAGTTTTATGTAGTCTTTTTTTTAACGTGTAAAACAAAACAATTAAGACTTTTTTCACTTTAATTCTTTGAGTATTGTTATTATGAACAGCATTTGTAATAGACATCCCAAACTCCCCATGTTAAGAACGGCTTCTGGAGCAGACACCAAACATCTCATCTTAAGAACAGCGTTCGGAATAGACACCTCCAACATTCTCGTGTAAAGAACAGCTTTCAGAGTAGACCCACCCTTTTTTTTTGGGTGGGTGGAAAAATAGTTCCCCCAAATTTTACTATTATAATGCATACCAATCTGCAAATGCTAAAATATGAGGAGTGGCAATGTCGGTAGGAGAAAAGATTTGTTTATCGCGCATTTGTACAAACCTGGCAGTCAATGAATTACACTACATAATACATTTCTCTATATCTCTATAAGTACTTGTCTCCGAAAAATTAAAATGAGATTTTCTTAATCAGCATAGTTGAAAACCGAGAAAAGTCGAAATTCTAATGAAAATTATGGATGTGAACCTAATACACAAATTTACCCTTCACCCCTCCTCCCAAAAGTTAATGTGTGCACGATTGCGAGAATCAATCTGGAAAAGAAAATTTAATAAAATACTCAACAGAATTCAAAATTGGTGAAAACACAAGCATATAAAAAATAATTCTTTCCCTATGTAACAAAATTTGCGTTAAGACTATAGCGTAGGTAATCGGTGTCAAAAATCGAGAATTGTGCATAAAACCAGACCCAACCTTTAAAACATGCCGACAGGTCTGTCAATTGAGGTATGAAAGCACAAAATGGATAAAATACTTCCATTATTCTTCAAAACTGTTTACTTATATATTTGGGCAAAATATTAAGATATTTTTTGTTAATATATTTTTCAAACATATTTATGTTTTATTTATTTTTTTTTTCAAATACAGTTACGTTTTTTTAATGTACTTTATTTAAATATACTTTATTTAAACCTGCGCAATCTATTACAATCGTCGCCGATTTAAAAATAAATGTTTCGGCAATATCATCTACTGAATTCGTACTTATGTTGTTTGAATTTAATGTTTTTTAACATATATGAAATCTTCACAATTTAAAAGTGTTAAACTATTTCCTGTTGCACATTTTCCTTTTTGGAACTGCTGAAACTGTAAAAAAAAATGTGTCACATTCATTTTTTTCTTTTCTTGTTTCTGTAAATAAATATATATTTAAAATATCTAAACAGTTTAACAAAATATATAGCATTACCTTAAATAAACAGTTATTTGAAAAGATATGCATTCAAAAAATAAAAATCAATTGATAAAAATGTTTATGCAATTTATTATAAAGGGGTGAAAAAAATAAATATAAAATATAGTTAGCTATAAAAATAGTTTAACAGTTTTAAAATGTGAATATTTCACATATGTTAAAAAAATATTAAATTCAAACAACATAATAATTAGGAATCTAGTAGATGATATTACTAAAACATTTATTTTTAAATTGGCAACGATTCTAATAGATTTTACAAGTTTAAATAAAGTATATAAAAAAACTATGTTTGTAAAAATATAATTAAGTAGTTACTGGAACAAATGTACAAAGCAAGCGAGGAAATCAATGTTTGTTGTTTGTTTCTTTAGCATCACCATGAAATTTTTTTTTTCTTCGGCATAAAAAGAAATGTAAAAAGCGAGCAAGAGAGAGTTGGGAAGAATATATACAGAGAGAGATAGAGAGGGAGAGAGGAAATACAATCTAACGCTGTAAAATGTAAGAAAATGCACACTGCAATTTACTCAGAGGCCAAATGTAAGTATCATTGTGACACTATATTTGAATAGTACATTAGCGTTTGTTTAGCATGGGAATACCGTTAATCCGGAATATAGGAATGGTCAGAGCTCAGCAAATCAGAATGAGTGGAATTAGTCTGAGGAGACTTTATTATTTTTTAACTTGAAAAAGTAAAGATTATGTTATGCTTATGAGTATATGACCCAGTTACAAAGAGTGTAAGCGCAATATATATGCATATTTTTTCTTCCTGGTGTTGACTGGGGGTGGTAGGAGGACTTGTTATTTAGAGGGAAAATAGGAACTGCTTCCTCTAAAGACGGTTGCGATTGTGATGATGTTGCTTCTAGGATGAAATGTAGGATTTCATTATAACGACTAAATGTGTCTAAAATGTTTTAAAGTTACACAAGATAGTGGCTAATAGTATAGACATAATAAATTTGTATGTGGCATCTGTTGTTGCAAACTTACAATACTTGAGATGGAAATAATAACTTATTAAATTTTGATGAAAAAATAATGTGCTCTCTCTCTCTCTCTCTCTCTCTCTCTATATATATATATATATATATATATATACATATATATATATATATATATATATATATATATATATGTATAATTGAAATCTGATAATTACTTTCAACATGGTATCTATAAGAACAATAGTTATTGCGTTTTCGCATGAATTAGCACAAAGAAATTAATGTCATAAAAAACACCATCGAAATAAATCAATAAATTATTTATAATATGTATTGTAATTGTTCTTTTGACATAAAATAAGCCTAAATCGTTTGATCTCTCATAAAAAACAAACGAACCAACTAATTATTGGTTTATGACTTATATTATGTTTGTTTTGTTTAAATAATCTCAAAAGTCACAATATGCCATAAACCAGATAGGCCATTTTTGTCTTTTCAAGATAAAATGTTTCAATTTCTGGAATTTTCCTGTGCGATGATTTCAGCAATACATTTATTCTTTTCAACAATGCTACAAACAATTAAAATATTCTAGCCACCATTTCTGGGAGGAGTAGGAGAAACAAGATAGTTTTGTTCATTATTTTTCAGTATAGCACCCAGAGGCATAGATTAACCTGGTCGAACGATGCCTAAGGAATCTCATCAAGAAAGAAAGCAGTGCATCAACTGTGGATGATCAAAGGCCATCCTTATTCTGTCCCTGCTCTGTTTGAATTCCACACTTCACAACACTTTTCTGTATCATGACCTCATGGATTTACTTGGGTGTTATACTTTTCTTTTGCTTGTGTCTCTCTGTTGTTCATGTTTATATGCGCGTCATACACTTCTCACCTTCCGGGTTGGCCTCACTTGCACAGAGATTTAGGCAACTCAGATTTAGTTTTCTAGTTCTATAAGAAGTAATACTATTACTTTTACTATAAAAATGTTCAGCCTTAAAATGTTTTTGTTTTTTTTAATTTTTTTGCGATTTTCTTTATAAATAAATCAAGCAATTAAAATCTGACTAGTTTGGGAAGGAGGTTAGTATAAATATTTGCTTTTCATCTTAAATAACAAAAAATGTTTCAAATACTGCTTAAATAGACAAACACAATTCATAACTAATCTACAAAAGGTACGATATTTTAGAAAAAAAAAAAAAAAACTAAGAATATTGCATTTTTATATATTTTTATATTCAAGATTTTTATCTTGAATATAAATATATATTTCTCTTAATCTGTCTGTCCGTTCCACTTTTTCTTGGAAATTGCTGGGCCGAATTAACTGAAATTTTGTATGGACTTTTGTAATCATAAGATGTGGCGATTTAAGGATTATTGCATCCGTTCGAAGCACAGTTAGGAATCAAGAGATTAGTCACCATAATACCACATTTACTCTAGAAGTTTTCTCAGAAACTACTGCACCGATCTGGCTGAAATTTTATAGAAACCTTTATGATAGTACGCAGTGAACTAAATATTATAGTATCCGTTCGATTCATGGAAAGGGATTAATATTTAATACAAGACTGAACACAAATTTAATTATCAATTTGACATAAAGCAGTATTAATAAGTCAACGGGTTATAACTTTTGCCCGTTTTTAACAGGCTAAAACGTCTAGTATTATATAAAAATACAATATTATTCTTTCTGTTTGAATTATTTTCACTTAACAGCTAAAGCACTCTACAGTGTTTCAGCAAACTTTGAAGCAATTCTTAACTGAGAATGGAGAATCATCCGCGTTTGGTTTTACAAATAGAAAAAGTGCAAATCAGTGAATAAAGGAAGTGAAATGTTTTGTGCCAAACTACATTAACACATAATCCACATCATTTTAGTTTGGGGTTTTTGTGTAAAATTTTCAGGTGAATTTCTCATATGAAAACCCCCAAAAAATGAATTAACAAGAACATGAATTCTTACGTTGCATCTGCAGTTTTAATGATAAAAATCTGATAATTTTAATATGATAATAATATAATATGATAATAATATCATAATATGATAATATTTTGAATGATAAATCTGCAGTTTTAATGATAAAAATGACATTTCAAACTTAATTATGACAGATAAAAAGATGCTATTTGATGATGAAAACGACTTTTAAAACTGATATGTGACAGACTACCCAACAGACAGACTTTTATAAAAATTCTTGGACGCATCTCAAGATTAGAAAATGAACATTTTAAATGGTTTCCTTTCTGTGATTTTGTAATTGTTACTTCCCTATATTCTTTCCTTTAGTCCTCACATTCCATAAGCAATGTTTCTGACAAAGGGAGGAAAATTTCAAATTTGTCACATCTATAATAAGATGACTTCATTCAAAGTACACGATAAAAATGCAATTTCGAACTTAAGCGTGACGGATGATGAATCTTAAAATACAATCAAATGAAACAATAAACTAAAAGTTTATCTATTTATTGACTGTTATCCTTATCTTCATAGTTATTGTTCGTTTACTACATTCCGGCCAACTATTCCTCTAGCCTTCTTTAGGTGGGCCATATTGCAGTGGATGGAGGCATTGAATCTCTACGGTTCCAGGTGAGCATTGTCTGAAGATAACGGTTTCAATCCTACCGAAAGTAAGCTGGAGGATTAGTTGGCTAAAACATAGTAGAGCAACAACAACTATGGAAGGCAGTAATTATCAGGATGAGAGACTCAGCATTCCTATTCCATCCCGGTTAACAACCACTTGAAGAAGGCCAGAGGAATAGTTTGCCGGAACGTCGTAAAACAACAACTATGAAGATGAGGATAACAGTCAGCAAATAAATATACAAATTCCTTATCTCAAAGGATTACAATAAAAAATATTATATAAACTAAAAGTTACTTTAACCATTTTCTATATGAGATATTCAGAGTTAACAACCATTTCTCTCCGAAATGAATTTTTATTTCCTTTTTTAAATGTATTTTTGAGATTAGATTTGTGCTTCTTATAGTGGGATTCAAAGATTGGAATTAATAGTTTTGTAGAAGAGAAAATGGCCAAAAAGATGCATTGTAACTGAAATTTGCATAGGAATGGTAAAGACCACAGATATATAAAACTGATGTTTTTCAGTGTAAGTTTGCTTTTGTCTTGCTAGTTCTAAAGACAAGAACAGAAAAAAAAAACAAGAAAAAACATTATATATATATATATATTCCAGGTCAAAGATAGCAAATTATAGTTTTTATTTTTCTTTATGTAAATAGTCATATCTTGCTGTATTTACATAAAGAAAAAACTCTCTCTCTCTCTCTCTCTATATATATATATATATATATATATATATATATATATATATATATATATATATATATTATATATATATATATATATATATATACTAGCATTTCAGCCCGGCGTTGCCCGGGTGTTTGGATGTGTGTGTTGAACAAAAAAATAAAAGTGGTTCTTGAAAGGCAGGCTCGAACCTGTACCGCGAAGGACAAAAAGAACAGAGGGGAAAAAAATCTGACATCTTTGTCGTTACGACCACTGCCAAACCGGAAATGACGTAGTTTTAATTAAGGCTAGACAATAGAAAGGAGAGGATGACTTTAAAAAATATCGGCGAGCCCTCCCCTGTAGAAAAGTGCCCAGTTGAAGGTGAAGATATTAATGGTTTTAACCAATTTTTAGATATTTGTCGCATGAAAGGTCGAACTTCAAAACGATTCTGATCTTGTAAAAATCCGTCGCCTCTGTCGAAAGTTTTAGGCACACATGCAAACATACATACATATCTTTATATATTGGTAACTAAAAATTTTCGACCCAAACCGATTAAAAAGCTTGCCCTATCTCTGAATACCTTTTATGTAAAATTTCGAATGTTTAGACCAGAAAGTGTCTGAGTAATTTGGTAGAAACCGCAGAGGTCACATTTTTTAAAACTTCGACCCCTATTATGACCCCTTCACGTTTATTCTTTTGGGCTCAAATTAAGTTATTAAGTTAGATCCATGCCCAAGGAACCTATATCTAAAATTTCAAATGTTTAGACCCAAAATTGTCGGAGGAGTTTGGTAGAGTTCTTAAAGGTCAAATTGTTGAACTTTTACCTCTTAATAGCCAAATTTCTGGCCGAAAACCGATCGCAAAGATTTTCCCAAATCTCAGTACCCTGTATATCAAATTTCGAATCTGTAATCTTAAAATTGAGAGAGTTATTGCGTAGGGAAATGTACACAGACAGACACGCAGACACGTCCACTTTTATAGATATACTAGTAGTTCCGCCCGGCTTTGCTCGGGCCCTATGTACTGTCCATAAGGTTATGTGCATATGTATATATTAAAAATTTTGAATATGTAATATAATGCTTTTCTCTATAATAGTATTCCTTAACTACCATAGAGAAAAGACAGACAGACATTTTCACTTTTATAGAAATATAGATAGATGGATTGGATGCAATATATAGTAATGATTTAAAAAGTATTTAAAAAAATAAACTCATGCGCTACCAGCAAGAATCATTTTCAAACAAGAAAACAAACAAATATATTTTTTTAATGTAAAAATAAAAAAATACTTTATCAATTTATATATTTAAAAAATATTTGGTATTTTTACGACCTAACCCTAGTTTAACTCTTGAAAAGAAATCAAAATCTACTTTTTTTTTGTTAATGTTTCAGTGGCCCCTAAAGATAATATAAAAGAATGAGTTATTAAATAATAATAAAAATTTAACATTGTAGAGTTGGGGATACTTTCATATATGAATTTAATGTAAAATGAACACTCCCTTCTTGGCCACATAGCAGTAAACGAGACATGTAATCGTTAGCAATTTTTAAAGTGTGATGGCAGAGGAAATGAGGTGATAGAAGGAACGGTGTGGACTCATAAGTTCCAAACATTTTAAAAGCAGGCAGAAATACTTCGAAACTTGTGTGTGTGTGTGTGTGAGGGGGGGGGCTTTTCTTTTTGAAAAAGATTTACTTTGAAAAAGTCTCACCGTTAAATATTACTTAATTATTATTTCCCGATATTTTTAAGGAGGGTGAAAAAAAAAAAACCCAACTAGGGTGGACCTGTACAATGCACATTCCTTCCTTATACATACATACATACATATATATATATATATATATATATATATATATATATCTTTTCCAATTTTTTTCAATGGATTACATCCTTCTTATATAAAGAATTTTTCATTTTAATCTAAATAGCAATGATGTGAAGACCTTTATTATCCAATGTATTCCGTATTATTTTCACTGGTCACCATGTTTCCTTCATGTGTGCATTCAATTTTGCATGTTTTCACATTAATGCTGAATACTCACGTGCACTTTTTGTGCATTAATTCAGTATACTCACTATTCCATGGCTAGCTATAGCATATACTGACCCAATGGGTCACAGATAGTCTAGTATATTATAAAAATGAACTTGTCTCTTTGTGGAACGATATCTACTAAACTACTCTGCCAATTTTTGGTCTATAGGTTTGAAACTTGATATATGGTGTATTATAATCTATCGAATAAATTCGATTTGGCTTTTGGCCAGAAAAATAGCTGCCAAGGGGTCAAAAATAAAAAATTGAAATATGGCAGGCATAGTTTGATTTAATATGCATGCTCTGCACATGCACAAATGTATATTTATATGTTTAACTGCATTAATTTGTTTTGATATGCATGTGTCAGATGGTTGCGAATATCACTAGAGAGCTAAATGTTTTGGATTTCGATTCTAGCTGATGGCACCTAAGACTTTTTTTTTTTGTAACTTTCGAAATCACTACTGTACATTAGATACAATATAATCATTAATGGAGGATTGGCTCTATAATAATAAACACAAAATCTACATAAATTTATGTATCATATTTAAGCCTATTTTACGACTGGGTAACGCCAGGTGACCTGCTAGTATAATATATTTGCAGATAGATTTATAACAGTAATAAATAAATAATTTAATGTATGCCAACAATTTCTTAGAATTCTTTAAAAAAATGTGTAAATATTCCTCAATGTGTAATACTGAAAATTCTGGTGGGTGGATTGAACGTTGTAAAGTGTCCAGATTATTCAAATCAATTATTAAGTATTTATATATAGTAGTGCATAGGTAATTGCTGGGAAAATGTTCCTATGGTTACTTTACAATAAGTTAACAGCATTTTTAACCATGAAAATAAAGACTTAAATATATATTAATCAATAAAGCGAAAAGGATAATTTGTTTGTATTTAATCTCTCTTTCTCTCTCTCAAAACGTTCGGCTTGTTAGGCAAATAACGACACAAGAAATAGGTTGTCCCTCTTAACAGGCAAGTTTGAATCCTGTACAAATCTCATTCTGTCTGTCTGCCTGTCTCTCTCTCTCTCTCTCTCTCTCTCTCTCTCTATATATATATATATATATATATATATATATATATATATATATATATATATATATATATATATATATATATATATATTCCATCCCAGTAGATTAAAATAACCGTTAATTTAATGGCATTACTTATGCAAATAGATAGTGTAAAAAGTACAATAACAGTAAGATACATCAAGGTGCATTGGGCCAATTATTATCTTTATGATATGACTCATGCAACTGTATAATTTGGTCTGCGTTACATTCTGATGAAGAAATAAGCGGAAGTGTGAATGCCAAAATATGCGCACTTTTTCACTTAATATAATTTTTTGCTTATTTCTATTGAGAACTCTACTGCACTAGCAGGCCGCCTGATGTTGCCTAGTCGTAAAATATGCTTAAATATGGTATGTTTAATTTATGTAGATTTCATATTTATTAATATCGAGTCAATTCTCTATTGATTATTATATTTTGCCTGATATATAGTAGTGATTTCAAAGTTAAAAAAAATATATATGACTTGAGTGCTATCAGCTACAATCGAAATCAAAACATATAGTTCTTCAGCCTTATTCGTAACCATCTGAGCCACCAACATATGGATATCAAAATTCTAAAAATAAACCGACATCACTGCATAAATGCATATTTGTGCATGCGCAGAGAAGCACTTTAAGTCTACTAAGTTCCAATTTTATCAATTTTGAATCCTTAGCAGCTATTTTTACCGACTAAAAAAGCAAATCGAATTTGTTCCACAGGTCCGGATTCCCTCTAGATCAAATTTCAAGTCTATAGATAAAAAAATTGACATAGTAGCTTGGTAGAGACTGTTCTTCACATAAACTGAGAGACAGACAGACAGACAAAATCACTATTTTTATGATATTATTGAAATGAGAATGCCATATAAGTATAATCATGAAACTTATTTTAAATTTCTTGATAGCAAATTTTTTTTCTTTTTTTTTTTTATAGAATTAAATAATTGGGGTGGATGAGCATTCTGCATTCCCAATTAAAACTCCACCAATGTAAGGTTTTTGTCATTGTTTTGAAATATTCCGGGTGTGACTGTGTTTAAATATTGTATTAGCTCATTGTATGCTTGTTTCACATTTGTGACTTTATGATATAAATTAGTTGATATGTGACAGTTGTGACGAGTATGTGTCGTGTGTATGTACCTAGTGATACAGATCTTTAACAGGATTTTTATTGAAAAAATATATACAGGAATAAACTAATTTCATCTAAATACATGTGTTGATGAACAAATACTTAATGCTTTTCTTTAGAGTGATTGTTAAACTCTTAATATAGGTGGTCTTTTTCACTCCGGTAATTTCTTTTTTAAAACACGTCAAGTACCTCATAGAACTTGGCACATTTTAGTACTATAGGGAACCTTAATATTGTATTATCTTTATTTGACTGAACAAGGCACAGTGCTACTAAGTCGTAAGAGGCTGCTATTTGGGACCAGATTTGCAGGGAACTATGTAGGGAGTTGGGCAGCGAGGAACTATGTAAAGAGCTGGGCAGTGAGATATTTGTTCTCACTACACTTGAACTCCTGCAATTTAGTACAGTGACGGAAGCAGGGTCCTGGAAGGGAATTCCAAAGTCTAACAGTTTGAGAAAAGAAACTATTTGAGTAGAAAGTTTTACAGCTTTTAGAGTGTAGGGGTGGGATTTTGTTGCATGTTGGGTTTGTCAGGAGTATTTACGTCGAGGGAGTACTAGTGCTTTGAGTTTGTCAGAGCACTTTTAATTTAAAAAAACCTGTAAAACAAGCACAGAGATGTCGCATTTTGGTGATGGGACAGAAGTTGGAATTTGGTTGATAGTGTTCTTTTTTTAAACCTTGTCTAGGAGCGAGAGACTTATATATATATATATATATATATATATATATATACATATATATATATATATATATATATATATGTATATATATATATATATTTTACTGGGAGTAGATGCAAATAAATACATCTGGACTGGTGCATCTGCCACTGGCATATGCACCAGTTCAGATGTGAACAAATTTTTCCCTCTGTGTAGGCAATTTTGGTGAAGTTATCAGACATCAAAGAAAATGCCAAAAGTGGCTCATTTTACCCCAGTCTAGATATATACTTTCAAATCAGGTAGTAGTAGTAGTAGTAGATGAGAAAAGTTTATTAGACAAAGCAAATGTAAACTTCAATCTAATATAAATATTAATATTTATATATTAATCCTAACCAAATTAAAAAGCTCAATAGGGAGTAGAGCTTGGCACAAGAAGCATAAATGAAAACGGTAAATCAAAATTTACATGAAAAATTTATTTTTTGACAGAATACATTAAACAAAGATAATTAATAAATCCGTATTCCAGGGAGTTTCAAAGAATGAAAAAATTTTCTCTTCAGAGAAAGGAAATTCATTAGCAAATTTATACATATAGCAAAGCTAAAAATTTGCTGGTTTTAGTATTGTATAAAATGCAAAAAAAAAAAAACGTTCATAAAAATAAATGAAAACGAAACCAAAAATGATGATTCCAGGGTGAACTTAATTCTTTTAGTAAGAATAAGAAACGAAAAAATGCTTTTTATATATATAAAATTTTGTGGTTATTTTTCAGAGGTAAGGTAACCAGTGAAGTATAACGAGTTAATGCAAGAGTGCTCAATACCAAAATAGAGCAAGGTATATTTTTACTTGTTTTGACAGAAGCAGTAATGTATTGCTTCACAGTCATGAGCATGTTTCGGCCAGCTAGTTTTTAGTAACTAGAGATCTCATTAGGCAATCTAGCTTATATGAAAGCAAACTTTGCAATGAAAATCTCAGGGCAACTTCCGGTAAAATTCATAAACGAAGCAAAAGAAGGAATTAGTACATGCTTAAACCAAGACTAAAAAGGGGTGTAGGGGTAAAGTAGACAGAATGGTGGTTTAAGAAGTTAAGGTGGGGATATTGAAAGACAAAAGAGATGTTAGCTACACGCGTATGTGTTAACTCGTTTAAGGCCTTAAGTATACTTGTGTATATCAGGTTTCATTTAGGGTTGGGTATGAATTTTATTATCATTTCAGAATATTTATGCTCAATTATTTTTAGGTTTGAAGACGATTCATCTGATTATGGGGTGCTAGTAATATGACCCAGAGCCTATTTTTGGCCCTTTTTTACAACCATAAAATGTTTCAATCTTAGTCATTAGTTTTCCTAGTTTTGCATATGAATTACAAAATATCTGATATTTCCCCAAAACCTCTGGCCTTGATGGAGGGGAGACTAAAACTTCCGGCTATCGTTTCAAATGATCTGAAATAACAAGTGGAGACTTGATTCCAAACATTTCTCATATGTTATATTTCCCCTTTTTGGTTTCCATATTTTGCTTCCATAAATTTCACAATGTATAAAGATTATTTGATAATGTAGATATTCATAATCGTACCCTATTTTCAAAAGAGGGGAGATATAACGTATGAGAAATATTTGAACTCGGGTCTCCCCTTGCTGTTATTTCAAATCATGTGAAACCATAGGTAAGTTTTAACCTCTTCCATCAAGGTTAGAAGGTTGGGGGAAATATATATATATATATATATATAAATTCACCTGTCATCCCTTTTTTAAAAGATGGAATCGCTCGATCATTGAAGACAAGATTTAAGCAAGGGCGCAATGTCCACAGGGTTTTATAATTATATAGACAGAGAGAGTAATAAAGAATGAGATAGAGGGTTATAATGTGGTAGAGTGAGAGAGAGAATGGGACGTGATCTTGAATAATCCTTATCATTACCTCCCTTTTATTTGGTCCCAGAAAAGCAAACATGCGAAACGACATTTTGGATTTTTTTTAGTTAGGCCTTTCTTTTCACCCCTCTCTGTATCGGACCAGCATGCAATTCTGCCAAACATATGAATGCCTTTTCTAATATTGTTTGTTCTACAACATCTAACACAAACAAACGAACTGCATAGCATGCGTTTTTGTATGGCTATAAAAACCGTGTTGACAATTCAATAAAAAAAATGTTATGAAATTATGAAATCTGTACACATAAATGAGGTAATATTACCATTATTTAGTTATTAATCATGAACGATTTGTAAATACTCACACACACACACACAAATATATATATATATATATATATATATATATATATATATATATATATATATATATACTAGCAGACCGCCGGTCGTAAAATACACTCAAATATGATATTTTGATTAATGCAAACTTCGTATTTATTATTATACTAGCCTGGGTACCTGGCGTTGCCCGGGTGTTTGGAGGTGTGTGTTGTGAGCAAGCCAAAAAAAAAAGGGGGGGGACTCTTCCGTCGAATCCAAACCTATTAATTTAGGCAGCTCAGTAGTTGGAAATTCACACGGATAACTTGTTTATAGTAGTGAAGGCTTGTTGAAAACCATCCACATTTTTTTAACCACTGCTAATCTCAGTCGGTACAAATGGTTGCCACAAGACAGAGCAGACACTAGACCTCAGCTTTTACATCAGTTTTCATTCTCCTGGGTAAATATCTTAACAAAGACTAGGAGTGCATCTCTCCCACTGGTTTAAACACACCTCCAGATTCTGAGTTGGAAATTTCTACGTCCGTCCCGGTGCTACACACACAGCTTCTAGAATTTTCAAATGATCACCCATCCGTACCAGCCAGCCTTATCATGGCTTAATTTTGATCTAATGAAAACCGATGTCATAATTTTTATGGATAATATCCTAATTTATCATTATGCTTTCTTATGGATCATCTTTTATTTTATTGTTATAATTATTTAGTGATTATCTCCTGATTTATCATTAAACTTTCTTTGTGATCTTTTTTTATTTGAGTGTTATAATTCTTTAGGGATTATCTTCTAATTTATGACTATACTTTCTTAGGGATCATCTTTTATTCGATTGTTGCAATTATTTAGGGATTATCTCCTAATTTATTATTATGCTTTCTTAGGGATCATCTTTTATAGGATTGTTGTAATTCTTTAGGTATTGTCTCCTAATTTATTGTTATGTTTTCTAAAGGAACTTTATTTATTTGATTGTTGTAATTCTTTAGGGATTATCTCTTAATTTATCACTGTGCTTTATTATGGATCATCTTTTATTTATTTGTTGTAATGATTTAGGGATTATCTCCTAATTTATTATTCTGCTTCCTTAAGCATTACCTTTTATTTGATTATCGTAATTCTTTATGGATTATATCCTAATTTATCATTATTATCATTATTAGGGATCATCTTTTATAGTTGTTGTATTTCTTTAGAGATTATGTCCTAATTTAACATGCTTTCTTGGGGTTCACTTTTTATTTGATTGTTAAAATTCTTTAGGGATTATCCCCTAATTTATTATTATACTTTGTTAGGGATAATTTTTTATTTGATCGTCATAATTCTTTAGAAATTATCCTCTAATTTATCATTTAGTTTTCTTAGAGACAATCCTTTATTTTATTATTGCTATTATTTAGGGATTATCTTCTAATTTATCAATATGCTTAATTGGGGATCATTTTTGGTTGTTATAATTCTTAAGGGATTAACTTTTAATTTATCATTATGCTTTCTCTAGGATCATCCTTTTTTTGTTCTTGTAATTTTTTAGAGTTTAGCTTCTAATTTATCATTTTTTTTATTTTAGGGATAATTCTTTATTTGATTGTTATACTTCTTTAGGGGTTCTCTTAATTTATCATTGTATTTTATTTTATTGTTGTAATTTAGGGATTATCACCTAATTTATTATTAAGCTTTCTTAGGGACCATCTTTTATTTGATAAGATGATCCCTAAGAAAGATTTTTTTTTTAAGTTATTATGCTTTCTTAAAGATAATTTCTAATTTGATTATATTTTTGGAGGCGCTTTTTTGGACTACTTTGTATGTTGTTTTTTGTACTGTAATCTTATCCAGTGATTTTTTTTATATTTTTATGTTTTTTTTTCTTTTTTTTAATCTTTAGAATATATTTTATTTTATTAATCTCCTAAAATTTATAGATTTATTAGAGATTTCCTGATACAAAAAATAGATATACTGTTGATTATGATTTGTAGTGAGATGGACATGAACCTGTTTGGTTGTGGTAAAATCCTTTTCTCGCCTTCTTCAAATACTTTCCTTCTATTCTTTCTTTTTTTTCAATATCTGACAACAATAAAATCTTATATGACAAGCAATATCGTTCCGTTAATGGTTTAATCTATACTTTCATGTTTTTAGGTCCATATTATCGCCATTAATGCTTTGTATAAATGTCGTTTTATTGGCAGGTATACACCACAATATTAGTGTTATGGTTGCTTAGCTATGGAATATATAGATTGTTTTCAAGAGAGTTTGAAATAGAATAGAAGTAATAAAGGATCATATATATTCTCTCCATATATACAGTTAAGTATATATATATATATATATATATATATATATATATATATATATATATATATATATATAATTACAATCCGGTAATGTTTGAATATATGGTTAAGTGTCAGTTTTAGTCATTTAGAACTGCTTTAAAGCTTCACTGCTCACTCCTTTTTCGACCAAATTTCAAACATTTATTACAGTTTATAGATCACCTTCTCAGCTATATTGTGAAAAAAAATTTCAATTTGTCTTCAGTAAAACAAAAATTATGATGAATTCAGTCATGTTCAAAATCGTAAAAATATGTAAGGAGATGAGCGACGCTTTTTATGACTGGTTTCCATAGCAACCACGTCGTTTCAGCAACTAGTGTTGCTACTAATTCACTGCTGTCGCGAAAAGAGAAGTAACAAATGAAACAGACAGAATGAAAGAATGAAAGGAAGATAATTTGGGGGGGGGTTATTTAAGCAGGTGAGTTCCGTACATTGTTATTACATATGTGTATGTTACGTTTATGGAGGCAAAAAAAAAATAAAACTGAAATTAAACAAAGAATAAAAGAATTTACTGGAAGCCTGGAATAATCATGGATTACAATAGAAAAATGCGAGTATGAAAAGTAATATGGTTAAGCTTAAACATGGAAAAGTAAAGACTAGTTGTTAAAACTAGAAAAGAAAAGGACAAGATATTTTAGTAAAAAATATATATTTACAACTAAAAATATTGCAGCATTAAAATGTTTTTTTAATTCAATTTAACTTTATATAATCAATTCTTAATGCTGCCATATTTTAAGTTATAAATTTATTATATTTTTGACTAGAGTATCTTGTCCTTTTCTTTTCCAGTTTTAACAACTAGTCCTTTACTTTTCCATGTTTAAGCTTAACCATATTACTTTTCATACTCGCATTTATATATGTATATATATATAATCACTAGTTGGTTGCATCCCAATAACCAAAGGAAAAGAATTAGTCTATAATCATGATTTTATATGCTTCTGAATTTTTTTAGATGAAAACCTGCAAGAATCCGTAGTGTAGGTGGATAAAGTACTTGATGAAATTCAGTTGTAAGTTACATTCTGGAGGTTTGATGTTTAATCCTCACTGTGGGCAACACTCAAAATATGATTGCAAATGACTTAGGACTTTCAGTCATGGCTAACAGAATGTTCAAAATTCTGTGCAGATTCTCGAATTTGACAAGATACATCTGAAGAAGGTCTGAGGTTACATCGACCGAAACCTTGTGAAAATGATACTCAAGATGATTCCAAAGAATCCAAATAATACGAATCATAATTTTGTTAATTATTTTATTAATTTTTTTTTTTTTTCATCTCACCGAATGCATGTAGTTTCCTCGTACACGTATTTCATAACTTTGGTTTGATTTGGCTACACATCAAAGACAATTCAATATTAATAATAATAAAAAAGTCTTTTCAAAATAAAATATAAAGAAAGAAAGTTGATTATAAAAATTAAAAAACAAACGACTAAACAAAAACACAAAAAATCACTTTAAAAATGTCATTCAAAGAAAAATCCTCCTAAAAATACATTTGACACACCTTGGAAAGTTCTCAAACCGTCATATATATATATATATATATATATATATATATATATATATATATATATATATATATATATATATATATATGGTGGGGAGAATAAATTGTTTGGAGCTTATAAGGAGTATCAATAAGATAAGAAAACAACAATATAAAAATATATACTAACGCATATAGATTTATTCATTTATTCAATAAGGATGATACATCAACTTATAGTGTAGGATAAGTAAAACTGTATACCATGGTATTTCGACGCCTAGTGTTTCTCATTAGAAGAGGAGAGAAAATGCTAGGTAACATATTAGGATGTAACATATAATGATAGTTACATTAGGAGCAAAATAAGTGTGCAGTGAGAGATATTGTGACTGTTTGGGGAGGGAATGAGAGAACTAAAGTGATCTGTGATATAGGAGAAATATAGCTTTTATTATATAATGAAGGTGGGTGTATAACATATCTGCCATGGTGGGTTTAATATACGTGTGCAATATGTGTAACTGAAATTTTGGGTAGTTATTAAAAAAGGATGCTTATTTAATCATGCATTTAATGTGTTATAATTATGGAAGGGTTTACTTGAAATAGAGGATTTATGCTAGGTCCTTATATATATTAGTAGGCGTATCGAGATTACAACTTAGTATTTAAATAAAGTATAAATTATTAGAAATAAATATAATAACATTCATATAATAAAATAATAAAGGTGAGCGGATAAATTATAAAGAATACAATATAAAAGTTATAAGTGAATAAGATATAGGATAAACAGATGGTAGAATAAGAGGGATAAAAAATACAAAGCAATGTGATAAAAACATGACAATTATAAAATAATAAATAATAAAGGTATAAGCAGTAGAAAGTTATTAAATATAAAAGAATAAAAAGTAAATATAAAACAATAAGCATAAAAATATAAAAAGCAAAAAAATGAAATAAAATAAAATGAAAATACGACAATAAAGTAAAATTTACAGTAGGAGAAAGTTCTTAAGGAATAGAGATGTTATTCAAAGTTTTTAGGTCCTTGTTGAGTTGTAAAGCAGTGTCAAAATATTTGTTAAATTATTAATAAACAGAAACTTTGGTGCGAGAATTTCAATCTCTATCTCCTTTAAACGGTGATTCAGGATAGCATGCTGCGGTTGGTGATTGAAATTTTAAAATCTTTTAGAATATTAAAGCCGGAACGAGAATATATTAGATGGATGTTACTTTACTTTTTCAGCAAAAATTTGTTTGAATTTGCAATTAAATTCGAGATATAGTGTGTGATTCCAAATTTCTCACGTCTGGAGTGAAAATACGTTAATCTGTGGTGGATGATGTAAGTATTCCTGGGTTAAAGTTGTGTATCCCCCCCCCCCCCCCCCAAAAAAAAAAGAAAGAAAAAAAAAAAGTCCAAGTAATGTTATAATTACTTCTAGGAATAATCCTTGGTCATATATAAGTGGATACCAGTTCGGAAACTGAAGTAAATGAGGGTTAGGTAGTTGGAGACCAGTGTTTCAAAGACATAGAAATATAAAATAACAGTAGCTAAGTAAAGATGGGAAACAAAGGGATGCAGGAGGAGTAGGGGGAAAATATGTGCTAAAAGCCACGGGTAAGGAGAAGTGATGGATCTTAGAGATTTGGTCGGTTCACTTGGGAGGGGGGTAATTTTCGAATGTTTCGATGTGGCCGCTTATATTGGGGTTATGAGTCATGGGAAGTAACTGTGAAATTCTCTGTTGCAGTTAAAAATATATCAGGTTAGAATGGCCAAATTTAAGATTTAATGTTAAATTTATCTAAAGAAATGGTAATTATAGGGGCCTTTTTGTAGGAGAAATTTAAATTCTAGAAGGGTAGGTAGACCAAGACGGTGCTGTCAGATATTAGGATTAATTGTGGGGCGAGGGGGACGGTTACAGATAAATTTTAATTTAGGCTTTAAGTGAAGAAATTAAAGGGGCGATGAATAAGGGGGAGTCTGGTGGGGGGTTGAATTGGGGGAAAATTTGATAAGTGAGGATGAATATATGACAAGAGATTTCGTTACTATTGCATACCAAGATTAGTATGGATAGAGGTTGCGTAGGTTATGGGGAAGGGGAGGATGCATTCAGGGATGGTCTGAGAGTGTTCTGGTGATGTTTCTATTCTGTCATTAAAAATAAGTGCAGTGGTGGAGTGTGCGATGGGAGAAATTCCCTATAGCTGAGGTCTAGTGCGATAATAAGCAAAGCAAAGGTTATACTGATGGGTTATACTCCTGGTTACATTCCTTCAAAAAAAAGGGGGGGGTGTATCCAATGTCAAATACTGGGTGCTAGCTTGGGTATGTAAGAGAGGTTAGTCAACCGTTTATAGCAATGGAGAGGAATTGTGATTAGGGAGCCAGGTAGGGTTTACGTAAGACGGTTGATCTAAGCGAATAAATCTATATACATTTGTATATATTTTTATATTGTCGTTTTATGTTATTGATTCTCTCTCTCTTTCCCTCTCTCTCACATATATATATATATATATATATATATATATATATATATATATATATGCGTGTGTGTGTTATCTATTTGTTTTTGCGATGCATTTTGGATGAATTCAATTATTTACAGTGCATTTTTACCTAAATGCGAGTTAAGAATAATTTTCCCTTTACCAATTTCCAAATGAGGGGCGGCATAGATATTGTTTTTAAAATATAATTATCCATTGACACATGTTTCGTCGTCTACGATTGAGTCACTCTGATGAGTCGTAGACAATGAAACACGTGTCAGTGGATAATTATATTTTAAAATCTATACATATATATATATATATATATATTGTTTTTTTAAATTTAAATTTTAATATCCGAAATGAATGAACAAATCGCTATGATTTTTTAAATATATATTTTAGTCAACACGATGGTTTCATGGACACATTGCTTTTTTTTGTAAAATTTAACATTTATGTAGCGCATGTTAGGTATGTGTATAACTATCCCCTTCTGATGTTAGAAAATTTTAGTTAACAGCACGAAACTGTTACATTTCCAAACTATTTTTTTAATTGAAAATACTTGAGGATATCAGCATACAATAAATAAAAATAACGTACAAAAAATAGTAAAAATATGTTAAAATGTTTACTTTAAATACAATTAATTCTGAGGCGCTAATTCTGTATTTCCAGAATATAAATTGCAAAGCTATTCTCTGGAACTACACTGGTTTGTTGTTAATGTTTGTTATCCTACCCAGCCTGCATACAGCGTTCTCGGGTTTTTTATGTTTGTTTTTTTTTAATTTTCCTCTTTTATTTTTATCCATTTAAGCGTATTTTACGACCAGGCAATGCCGGGCGGCCTGCTAGTATATATATATATATATATATATATATATATATATATATATATATACACACACACTTGTATAGACATTATACATACACTTGTACGTGCATATCAACGTACTTAAAGAAATAAATGGTAAGATGGTAAACATCTTGAAATTTGGAATATAGACTTTTGTCATTTATTTGTTATATGCTCTGTACTTACATCGATCTTCGTAAATTAAAGAATTAATATAAATAAAAGAAGTATAACTGAATAAACATATTTCCCCATACATATATATATATATATATATATATATATATATGACTACTTCATTTAATCACATAAATTAATATACGAAAGTATAATTTTATGCGTGAACTAAGTATTTACTTCAACAGTACTCAATACATAGGTAGAGCTAGGTAGTAAGTTAGAAAAATATTTATGCCAATTAAGCTACACAGAATATTTCGCGTTTCATCCACACTAGGGTTCGTCAGATTCCGCATTTCATCCACACTAGGATTCGTCAGGCTTACCTGACGAATCCTAGTGTGGATGAAACGCGGAATATTCTGTTTAGCTTAATTGCCATATATATATATATATATATATATATATATATATATATATATATAATGAAAAAAAAACCCAAAAACAAGAGAACCAAATTACAGATTAATCAAACAATATTAATTTATAAGAACTAAGAACTTGTTCATAAAATAAGTAGATAAATAAGGTATAGCCATGAGTGCGTTTGGAAAGTTTTCCAATCAGCACATATAACATATTTGAAAATATGTTGTATCATTGAATAAAGTAAGTCTAAAATGTTTTGATACAAATATAATTTCGATAAATGAAAAAATAAAAGTTTTCGCATTTACTTATTTCGAAGACCAATCAGTTTTATTTCAAGTAAGATATTTTTTTCACTTTACCTACCCAGTTGCATGCAAATCATTTCATTATCTTTTCATTTCCTTTCTAAAACGCCAACACATACTGTTTATCACTTCAACGAAATGGACGTCCTTCCAAATCGAATCAAAACAATACAAAACATATTTTCCAATTGAATACATAAAAAATGACCAAGCAATTTATATCTACTTCTTACAATTATTTACTTCTAGGTATTTATGAGGGTCGTTCCAAAAGTAAAACGTCTCATTTATTTTTAACTCAAAACGTTGAAGAGCTACGAAGACGGGAGTGGTGCCATTAAAACGAGTTAAATTTTGTGCTTCAGAATTTATTTTCTTACATAGTCACCACAATTCTTAATGTACTTTTGCCAGGAATTCTATAACGTACCTCTGCTTCTGACGCACGTCCATTACGGGTTGCTTTCTTGGACTTTCGCACCGTCAATATCTGCAACAGAGAGATGAAAATGTCAGGTCATGAATGCATAAATTCAGACACTATAACAATGCAATTTGCAATGTCTTCTGAACTATTCAGGCGGAATAAAAAATAGTATGCTAGTAGGTATTTACTTTAGGAACGTCCCTCATACATTCTTCCTGCGACAAAATCTGACATGAGGTTGGAAGTTGAGAAAATGGATGAGCACTCTGGCCTTGGCAGCCTTGTCAGCATTCCTCGGTAGGGCCGCCTCAGACAATAAGCCATAAACTTACTCTACCTAAAAGACAGGAGGCAACGATCTAGAAGAATGAGCCTCATATCCAGAACCATAACTTAGCCCCGCAGATACAAGGTCATTCCCTATTCAAAAATGGTCAAGTCGCTGCCAGACTGAGTGTGGAGGACGTATCCTCAACTGGTACGAATATAATCTACTCAAACTGGTCCAGCTCCAATCTTTAAACTTTTCGGCCTAACATTCTTAGGCAACCTGAAGTTAAATATGCACATAGAAAATGCTACAAAATTTGCTGCAAAAATGGTAGACATCCTCTACCTGGCTAGAAAACTTAACACACCTGCCAGTATATGTCTATAAAGTCTCCATTTGCCTATGCATGAAATATTGTTTCAAAATCTGGGATTGTACACGAACGACTAGGTTTTTT
The DNA here is from genome assembly GCF_053919585.1 of Euprymna scolopes. Classification (NCBI taxonomy): domain Eukaryota; kingdom Metazoa; phylum Mollusca; class Cephalopoda; order Sepiida; family Sepiolidae; genus Euprymna; species Euprymna scolopes. Next base: position 56,191,940 of record NC_136483.1, read on the forward strand.
TTTTAAACAAGATGAAAAAAAAAATTGTAACATAATAGGTCCCATAGAGGGAAAAGATAACAAAGTATCAAGGACTTATGTATGATATGAAACAAAATTGGAAATTAAAAGACGTTTCAATTATACCAGTCATCATAGGAGCAACTGGGCTTATGAAAAAGAACTTTAAAAACTACATAGCAAGCATACCCGGTGAACCAAGTGCAAGTGAAATACAAACGATTGCACTGAAAGGGACGGCTAGAATCCTGAAAAGATCTCTTGGTTGGACTCACTAAAATAGGGGTAAATGTCAGACATCTGGTTGGGTGTCCCATCCCCTAGAAGAAAAAGTTTAAGAAAAATGAAAAAAAAAAGAGAAAAGTTGCCAAGCTCCGGTTTCTGTTACAACGTTGCATCCCTGTGCTTATTTTACAAATACTTCCATGGAAAGTGTTCCATCAAGCTCACTGCACTTGTACTCCTCTCAATAATTTTCAGGCATTTTAAGTAAAAATACTAAAAAAAAAAAAAAAAAAACTTATTTATTATGTTGAAATTAATAAAAATTCAAAAAATTATAAATTAGGTTTAAGTAGAAAATCTGCTAGAACTATTTTTTTAATCAAAAAAAAAATAAATAAATAAATAAGACACATATTAGCGGTCCGACATTTTCTATTTTGAATTGGTGGATTTGTTAAAAATCATAGATTTCAGTTACCTCCCCTGGACATACATTCTTCAACATTAACCAATACAATAAAATTTTATATTTCGAAAAACTTTATTTTTACTTGTAACTATTTTGCTATCTGTTAATTTCTCGTAATTTTTGGAAATTCTTACTAATTTCAGCACAATTTTTTTTACAAATTTCAACCATTTTTTTTAAATTTAAAATACATTCATTTGAAAATGCATTATACTGCACAAGCACCCAATTTTCATTTTTTTTTTCTTTTAATTAAAAAAAAATATATATATCAGCTAAGCATGATGCGGTCTCTATTCCAAAGTCCCATTCTTATTTTTATGGTTGTGTCTTTGTATTATTTTGATTCTCAGGATTACTGTTCTCATTCTGAGTGTTATTTTCACAACGTTTCAACTGATACAAGCTCCAACCTTCTACAGGTACATCTTGTCAAACTCGAGAATCTGCACAGAATTCTGAATGGACCCGTGGCATAGTGGATAAAGTACTTGGTAAAATTTTGTCTAAGTTACACGCTTCTGTAGGTTGAAAATTCAATCCTGAGTGTAGGCGACTCTCAAAAATACAATTACGAATTACTTAGGACTTCTATCCAATCATGGCCGACGGAACAAGAGCAAATTACCTCTGTTGATTAAATAAAGGGTTGCGTTCAAAATTCCTTCAGATTCCCAAGTTCGATTAAATACACGTGAAAAATCAGAGGTTACATCGGCCGAAACGATGTGAAAATAACACTCGCGATGTTAATAATCCAAACAATACGAATAATCAATCCTCAAGTAAAAAAATTACATGCGTGATTGTGTCTTGTATTGATTTGATTGAAAACCATTTTTTATGTTATTTTATTTATTTATTGCAGATTGTTTTTGTTTTTTTGTTTGTTTTTTTTAATGTCTTTTTCTGAAATATCGATTATCTTATTACCGATATTAACAAAAGCAAGCAAAACTTATTAAATGAAGAGTTATTAATAAATACTTGTCATTTCGCTGACTGTCTCGGCATATGTCCTTGTAAATATTATTTTTATCCTATGTTTATTGATGAGATGTTCCTCGAATCTGCGTTGGAATTCATAAAATGGCAGTTTCATGACAACCATTTATCGTTTCTCCTTTCTCTTTCTTTTGATTGGTGTTTTATTTCTATCATATTGGGTTTGTTCCTTTATTTTCTCGTTTTTAGTAATATTCTGATATTACTATTATCAACAACAATAATACTAATAATAATACTATTGGATATGTTGGTGCTAGTCCAGAATTCTCCCCCACCCCCATGAAAAACCAAAAGTAAAGAAAACTCTGTATGATATACGTATTTTTTTTTTTTTTTTACATAGGCATCACCACTTATCAAGACCAAGAGGCCACTCAAGGATAAGGGTTAAAGAGTGTACAGTAGACATTAGACAATATAGTAATCATTAGTAATGAAAATTTGGTAAATTTGATAACTTATATAGAACGGCTCATCAAGAACTTATTTACGTTAGACTTGAACACAACCATATTGTAGTCAGCCGGAAAGCAGGAAAACGGAAGACAATTCCACAGGCGTGCAGTTCTAAGAAAGAAGCTTTGTTCATGGAATCTACGTTTAGGTTTAGGCACAGATAAAGAGTGGGGAGAATTATTGATAGTGTGTACAGCTAGACGAGTGTTTCTTGTGAAAGTTTGGCGAGGGGGGGACCATAGATTGAAGCTCAGTTGAACACCTTTCATGAAAATAACGATACATCAGAGACAAACTCGCAACAACTCTTCTGTGAGATAGAGGTTGCAAGGAAGAGAAAAGGACATCTCCTACGAGGCTACGAAGTCTATTTTGAACTCTATCAAGGCAGGACAAGTCCTTTCTAACAGCTCCTGCCCAGATGTGGCAACAATATTCCATCCTTGGACGTACCTGGCGAGTAGTTTTTTGTTTGTTTGTTTGTTTGTTTTTATGACAGCACGTTGAAGGTAGACATCTTTGATTTTTTTTTTTTTTTTTTTTAGAACACACCACTGGGAGATAACTCAGTTTAAAGCGCCGACACTCCTTTCCCATCTTTAATACTAGCTTTTCTTCCTAAAAATTCGAACCTTTTGTTCGGTATCATAGCAAATTGTTTTTTGTTTTTTTTGCTGTAAAAAAAAAATACCTGATAAAATTAAGTGAATTTTTTTTTTCGGAGAACTTCATTCTGTAACGGATACGTACAATATAAACTTTTTTCGATATTTTCATTTTTTTAATGTTTTGATTAAATTGTACAATTACCCCCCCCCCAAAAAAAAGAAGATAAATAGATAAAATTGTATGGCCAAATTACGAGCGACAACCTCGTGACGCCATCTTGAAAATATTCTGAAAGAAACAAGGGAGATGACTCCAAATAATTCAAATGTTTGCAAGGTTTTAGAAAGCCATTTATAACATTGTGAGGAGGGCATTGGAAAAGCATAAATTCACTTAAAAATGATTTTCTTCAAAAATAAATAAATAAATAAAACTGCTTGATCAATTTACATAATTTTTGGTCTACGATATTTTCTTTCCATCACGGGTATTTTTCGTTATTCTTGTTTTTTATGAGTCGGGTTATAGACAAGCGCGATTATTTCCTCGGGTTTAATCTGAACCCATTTGCAGCCATCTTGGAATTCATAATGACTCGAGCCGAATAAAATACGAACATGCGGAATATACACCATGTCATTTTATACATTGTATTATCACCATTTTCAGTGATTTTTATTTATTTATTTATTACAAAGGAGTCACCACTTATCAAGGCCAGCGGCCACTCGAAGATAAGGGTTAATAAGTGTGCAGTGGTCAATGGGACAATGTCGTAGTGAAATTGGATTACTGTTGCATAGGGGGCATATTAGAGAGAGTCAGATGGGGACATTCATATTTACTAGAGACGGCGGACATGTATATTGATGAGGGGGAGAAGAGAGAGAAGAATATTTATACAGTTTACAGTTCTTTAGATGTTTCTTCTTTTAACACAGATATTATAGAGGGGAAAGATTGATAAGTTCTTTAACACAGGGAAGAGGGAACACATTACCTATGATAGAGAGGGGGACACATTACTTAGATGGTTTGTACACAAAGTTCATTATAATGTTGAGTGGACACAATGTTCATATAAAGGATGTTTCACATTGCCTTTAATTGTTGAAGAATGCCACAACACGAAGGCGCAGTTACAAAATATGATGTGTTCTTTTATTACATTCGACCGGTCGCAATCATGATGACATCCAGGAATTCAAAGATGACTACATGATTAAAATTTCTAACCCTTCGCTTCCAAAGGGGGGCCCTTTTCTGACCAATGTCAGCTCTGTCTCCCGTCTATCCAACTCTCTGTCTCCAACTCTGTCTACCCGTCTGTCTAACTCTAGCTCCTCTATTGAAAATTCATTTCTGCCATGACGTCATACGCATGTCCAAAACGTGCTGGACCTCGTGGAGAACTCACGTGGCCTAAACATACTTTTGCAGACAATGAATTTTCTCTAACCTATTTTTCGACCTAACATATCTTTCAACATATTTAAATTTGCTATTGTTCGTTCTTCTAACTGACCTTATTTTAATTCAGTTTTCATAAAATGAATTTAATAATTAAATTCCTTTTAAAACAACATATCTAAACTATTTTATGTGAAAACTGAACAATGCGAAAATTCCATTTCTGGCCCTATTTCTGAACCTATTTCCGAACCTTGCTTACAAGGTTCGAATCTCGGTCTAGATTTTGGCGCCACAGCAGTTCACAGGGTGAATATCAATGAGGCAAAAAGTTATCCCAATACATGGAGTTTGCACAAGGGAATATGGAATATGCAGATGACCATTGTTATGGTAACGATAGTCAGAGCCCTGGGAATATTTCTAAAAAGCTTAGGAATAAAGACATGGGGAAATTGGAATTAAATGGAGGATTGATACAATGTTTTCACTGATAAAAACAACTGACAAATATTTTTAAAATCGTGGGATTCGGAAATTAATTAACATCACTAGATAACGTCGACCAATCAGAGATCCGCTGATAAACTGAAATGGAATATATCGACTAGAAATAGAGGAGGAATATAACACACAAAAAAGGAAACTGGAACTACCAGAGTACCTATTTACAATGCCTCCCCACGGGGCAGTTAAATATCAGAGTCGTTTTTTAACGCAGAGAAAAGGAACAAAAATAAAAATTCTCAGTCGTGAAGGATTTCTTCTCCACTGAGAGAGAATAAGAAATTGAAGTGGAGTATCTGAAGAACAAATACTACACTTTGATCTATCAAAGGCATGAGAAAATATGTTTCTGAATTTTTTCAAGTGTATTTTTTTGAACTCTGGAATTTGCACAGAATTTCGAACAGAAACATTTATTTAATTCACGAGGGTAGCATGCTCTTGTTCCGTCAGCTATGATTGGGTATAAGTCCTAAATAATTTGTAATTGTGTTTTGAGTGTCGACTACACTGTGGATTGAACCTTCAACTTCAAGAACAGTGTAACTTACAACTGAATTTTTTACCAAGTACTTTATCCACTACGCTATTGGTCCTTGCAAAAATTCCATGCAGATTCCTAAGTTCGATAAAAACATTTCCAAGTTTAACAAGATACTCCTGAAGAAGGTCAGAGGTAACATGGACTGAAACGTTGTGCGAAAAACACTCAACATGAGAACAGTATTTCTAATGATTCAGATAAAGCGAATTATCAATCATCATCTCAAAAATGAAACAGTTTGAATGAATTTCAGGAATAATAATAAAATAAAGGACTGAAGAAGGCATTTTTCAGATTAAATATTTAACAGAATCTGAAGTATATTTATTTGAAAGCCAAATCACAACGCAATCTTAGGAAAATAAATGTTTTACTTGCTTGAAATTTATAATTTACTTAACCTGAAATTCATAATTTAAATATATTTTCAAGTCAAACTCCATCCTCAGTATGTTGTTTTCTTTCTTTTTTTTCTCATACCCTTGACGATAATTTCACATAGCCAACGCCACGTTCCAACATTTCAAAATACAACCGCTGAGAGGCAATGTGCGGATCTTTGCAAACATACTTTTCTTTCTCCAACTTTACAACATGGCAAGGAAGAAGAAGAAGAAAAAAGAAAACATACTGAGGATGGAGTTTGACTCCAAAATATATTTAAATGATAAATTTCAAGCAAGTAAGCTATTTGTTTATTTTCCTAATACTGCGCTGTGATTTGGCTTTAAAGTGCACTCGATGCGTATTTTATTCAAATTAAATCAACTCTTCATTAATGGAACTCCCACCCCTAACGTATATTTTATTTATTTGCGGAATATTATCCTCATCCTTTTATAGTTGTCGTTTAACGACGTTTCTGCCAACTATTTCTCTGGCCTTCGTCAGGTTGTTAACGCCGAATCTTCAACTGTATCTTCAGTAATTACTGCTTTCCATAGTTGTTGTCGTACTAACTAATCCTCTGGCGGGCTTCAGACAATGCTCACCTGGAACTGTAGGGATTCAACGTCTCTATCCACTGTACCCGAACCATAAAATATGACGATAATAGTCCGCAAATAAATTAAAAAATATATATATACAAGTTACTCATCTCAACAGAATTTCAATAATTAAATAATATAGAATCTGAAGTGTATCTATTGATATTTTACTAATAATTTAAATGTTATCTGCGATGTTATTTGGAGTTGAATTTAAAAAAATTGATTGATAAGAGTGATCTGCTCTAAAAAGGCGTAAGAAATAAATAAGAATCATCATTTATAAGAAAGGAATTTTTTAAATAAATGAAAATAATTATATTTTCAATATAATTATCAGGGCTTAGTATGTGGCGTGATCCTTGGTCTTGGTAGATGTCATTTTGGGGTGACGATAGTGTCTTTGTGTACAGGCAAGAACCACACCGATATTTAATAGGAATTGGGTATAAAAGTTATTTGTTTTAGTGAAGGGAGAAAATGAAGGATGTATACAGGCATGTATATAAAAACTTGAAATAAATTAAATATTGACAGAATAGAATGTAACAGAGCGCCGACGCGCGTTTGGAAGCTGTATGCAAATGACGTGAGCCGTGTGTGAGGTGACGTCACGGCAAGGAATGAAAGAGGTTTATAGGGCGAAAAAGAGAATGGATGATACAAATGATTGAAAAGAGAAATAAAGGAAAACGCTTTAAAAGAGAGAAAATTGACGTTAACACAAATAGAGGAGAGAGAAAGCGAACGAGAGAAAGAAGGGAAGAGCGATGAAGTGCTGAAAGCGAATGAGAAAGGAATCATTTTAAAAATGAGATAAAGAGATAGCAGATGAGTAAAAAAAAGTGAAAAGTAGAAACGGGAGGGAAAAGGAAGGCAATCTATTGGAAACAAGTTTCTAAAAGTGAGAGGAAGGGGGGGAAGAAGGAACGTGGAAGATAGGAAAAAGGGAACAATATACGAGAGGGAAAGGAGAGGGAAAAGATAAAAGAGTGGGAAAATAGAATGGGAATCGGGGGAGGGGGATCAATATAAATAAAGGAAGTAGAAAAAGGATTCTACAACCCTTTCTCTCCCCTCCCCCCATCTCTGCTGCCTTTTGATGTGCATAATTAGCCACTCACGAATTATGCATTTTATACATCTATGTTCATTTATAAAAAGAGACAGTTTAGCATTTATGTCAGTCGTTGTAATTCTGTCTCCCTCAATACCTCTGAACATTTTTGTCGCTCTTTCCCTCCCGTTTATCCTTCCGCTCTCAGCTTCCCGTCCCCATTGCAGATTATCCACCCCCAGTTTTCCAAAAGGAGAGGAGGGTGGAGCGCAACCGAACAACCTGTCTTTTAATAACCAAGTCCCTTTTGCCGAAGTCTCTATCTGCAATTACATCTGACTGTGCCCATACACATGCATATAAATCGTTGGACATCTGAAGACTCCGGAGTTAATATCTATGCATAAATTTATGAATCCACTTGTTGTCCGAAGGCATTCAATTACTTTTCTAGTTATTTACACGTCTTGCTTCTTTTTCATTTCACTTTCTCTTTTATTCTTATCTTCTTTTCTTTCCCCCATTTTTCTTTTTTAATATTCATTCTTCTCTTTTTTCCCCCCATTTCTTTCTTTCTTTCTTTTCAGTGTTCACTTACCCTCTTTTGTAAATAGTTTTTTTTTATTACCTCCCTTCTGGCCGTTCACCATTTTTAACTTTTCTTTTCGCATCTGTAGTAGAGGTTTTGTCCGTTGGTTATCGTTATGCGTCCATACATCTCTATAAGAGAATCTGTCTGTCCTTTGGCCTGTCACTCTTGAGTTTGAAATGCTATTTTTCAATGCGAAATGAACAGATTTAATAGACGCACCTTTCTTTTTATCTTTTCTTTCTTTTTTTTTTAATATGCCCAATAATTTATTTAAAAAGTTCTATATAGTTTGTCACGCTTACATTTAAAATCATATTTTTCGATGCATCCGTAGATTTCTGTAAGAAGTTCTGTCTGTCCGTCCGTTGATCGGTCACACTTAAGTTTGAAATAGCATTTTTAATCGGTAAACATATCGAGTAAATAGACGTATCTTAATAATGTATATTGTTATTTTGTTTTTCTTCTTTCTTCTTATTTTTTCCCAACTCTGAGTTTTCATTTTTCTTAAAGTAATTTCCTTGACTTCTGTATATCAGCGTTTGGTTTAGTTTGCTTCTTTTATGGTTTTATCCACTCTTTTAAGAGTTTTTAAGAGAGAATGAATTCCGAAGCACACCTCCTGCTGTAAAGGATTCGCTGTATATAAGTTGCTATTTTACCCGTAGCTGACAGAGGGATTCTCGGGTTCATATCTTTCCCAGCAGTATCTTTATTATTTCCTCCACTTCCTCCTTTTTTCTAGACTTTCTTTCTTTCCGTCGCCAGGTCTATTTTTCTTTTTTGCTTATTTTCGATTTATATTTATTCACCCCCTCACACACCATCTCTATCTCTTTCTTTCTCTCTTTTTTTTTCATTTCACATTTCTTCCTTTCTTTTTCCTTTTTTATGTTTAATTTTTTTATTTCCTTTATATCTGTCTCTCCTTCTCCTCCTCTTCCTCCTCCTCCTCTCTCATCTTTTATTTATACCTTATTTTCTTTCTTCTCTTTATCTCTTTTCATCCATCTTTTTTTCTTCTTATCCTTTTGTATTCCCTTTATACCTCTCTCCCAACCTCTCTATCTATCTATCTATCTATCTATCTATCTCTCCCTCCCTTTTTTCATTTTCATCTTTTCTTTATATCTCCCTTTGTTCTCCTTTTTATTTTCTTTAAATTTCTTTCTTTTTCCTTGTCATCCTTTTGTACTTCTTTTATACCTTTTTTCACCATCTCTATTTTTTTTCTCATATTTTTCTTCCCCTTTTCTCTCCCCTCCCACTCTCTCTCTTTCTCTCTCTCTCTCATTTTCATCTTTTTTAATCTTCCTTTGTTCTCCTTTCTCTTTTATTTAATCTGTCTTTCTTTTTCTTATCTTTTTGTACTTCCTTTCTTCCACTCTCTCTATTTTTCCCATCTCCCCTCTCTCTCTCACCTCTCCCCCTCTCTTTCCCTAACTCTTCTCCTCTCTCTCCTACTCTCTCTCTCTCTCTTATTTTCATCTTTTCTTTATGTCTTCCTTTATTCTCCTTTCTCTTCTTTTCTTTTTGTACTTACTTCTACCTTCTCTATCTTTCTCTTTATTTACCTTTCTTCCTTTTCTTCATCCTTGCTCTTGCTTTCTCTCTGTCTCGTGTTATGCCGATCTCCTTCCTTTTCTCTATATTTTTCTCCCCTCCCCCCTCAATCTCTTCACCCTCCCCTTACTCGACTCTAGTCTCTAGTGAATATGGCAGGCTATAATTTCGATGGTATTCATTCCTTTGTGCTGTTGAAATGGAGAAAAGTCTGTATCTTTGCAATGACAATAAATAAGATACAAAGCCAGCCAATGAACAACATAAAAGAAATAAAGTATGTACTCGCAACAATAATACGTATTTAACTGCAGACGATCTCGTATTTTCTTTCACCCGGTCTATTTGAGTGCAAAAAGAACAAATTAAAGTCATCCACCATTATTGTCAGAAGCAGCAAAGAAAATAGATAAAAATATGTAAACAAGCTTTAGAGATTGCGTAAAGATTTATAATTATTATAAAAATACATTTGGAAAAAAAAAAAGAAAAGAAAAGACAGGAAATGGTAAACAATAAGTTTCAGTATATTTGTTTGCTTGCTTGTTTGTTTGTTTTGCGCTGTGTTTCGTGGCTGAGTACATGGTGCACGCAGTTCTGAGTAGTTATTTTGGAACTCAACCCAGTTAAGATAGCTTCTTAGCTAGTTTGAGTGAATGAGTCATTTTCCTCTCACTTTTAGATAATAGAGATCTTCAAAGATGGCCACTTCTCACTTTTATTTTTACCTTGGCCTCCCCTAAATTATAAAGGACATAATCCACTCCCAAACTCAACACTGATTTCAATTGCTCTCGCTGAGGTCTAGGGATGTGTAGAGGGAAGAGGTGCTGGAGGTGCCCAAGCACCCGCCCCTTTTACTCCTGTTTTAAAAGTGCCCTTTTCAGAGGATTGTATTATAGGCGTTTGCCCTATCGAGACACCGTTATTATTATTTTTTTGTTTGTTACTTGAGCACCTGCCCTGAAAACGTTTTCTGCATATCACTGCTATAGCCTCACTCCTATCTTGAGATCGACCAGTTTGTTTTCGATTCATAAAACTGCAAAGCAGTAGGCGGTCTATTCTTAGAAAGGGTTGGAAGATTCTTACTAATTCCCCTTGATTTGCATTTGTTTTACTTTTTGAGTAATTTTACTGCTCTTCTCCGCATCATTTTTTATGAAATTTTATCTTTTTGTAAATAAAATTCATTTAAAACCGTTAGGGACATTTTAAGTAAAGAAGCCCATAGAGTAAATGTGGTATTGTGGTGATTGTTGAAGTAAAAACGATGAGTAAACGATGAATGAATGGAAGAAAAATGCTTTTACAAATGGGTTAAGGATAGATGGGGATAACCACAGTATCTCTCCCCCAAAAATAAAAATAAAAATATATATATATATATATTTTTTTAACTTTCTTCACGTTCATTATAACCTCGTCCAATCATTTCGGTAAAAATTACTGGATTCAACAGTAAATAACTCAAAAGTAGTTGATATGCCTTAAAGCAACAAAACCAAACCATTTTCTAACAAATTTAGTGAAGATATTAATAATTACTATAACTCATAATGAAAAGTAATAGAATAATTATTTCGCATTTTTATTGTTACTGGCAGGGAGACCCGACGTTGCCTCATATTTTTTATTGTCATTAAAATCAGTGAAAGTGTCCATTTTTCAATTAAATCAATTGATCACCTGCTTTAGTTGAAAAACCATTGCGATTCACCAGGATGGAAGCTTCACATGCCTCCCTGCAATGACAATTAATAATACGTTGTAATCTACATTGCACTGTAGAGAACTTACTACTGATTTTATAAAATTATTTTTTATATATAATTGCTTCAATTAAAGTTTAAAATGCAAACGTCAAGTATCACGTTGACATTGTGCTCTAAACAGTAACATTCCATTTGAACGCGCGCCTGTGCTACTAAAGAGCCTACTGTTGATTTTATACACCGGACACATTTGTTTGTGTGGTGATAAAACTTCTCAAATGCACTTGTGATGTTAGACTGTAAAAGTGGTAACTTTGGTCAAAATTGGACTGTTCCATCTTATTGTTTTTTTCGGTTATCGACTTTTGATAATTATTGGACGCATTTCGGTACAAAAACTATCTAAGAACATTCCCAGACACATAAGGTATATTTGTGTGAATTTTTTTAAAAATCTGACCAACCGTTTTGGAGTCCATAGAGAACAAACTAATAGACACACAGATAAAATCCTTTTTATATAAATATATGGGTTGTGGAAAAGACGTTTCATGCCATCAAAAACTGGGGGAAAAGTATAGCCTATTAACTTAGAATGAGTGCTTTATGCCAAATTAATAGTTTAATATAGTTAAATTGTTGTGCTCATTTTTGCATTTTACTGATACCTATTAATCCTCAACTATGCATCGAACGGATACCATTATACTAAGTTCGATGCACCTTATCATAAGAAAGGCCTATACAAAAATTCAGTCCGATCGATTCAGTAGTTTCCAAGAAAATGTGGAACGAACAGATAGATAGACGGACAATGAGATTAATATAGATTGTAAAAACAGTAGAACATCTTAAATAATTGTTTGCTAAATTCTTAATAACTTTTACAATTGTATTATTTGGATTCTTCAAACTACTATTCCCATCTTGAGTGTTATTTTCACAACGTTTCTATGAATGTAACATCTGACCTGGAGTTGCATCTTGTTAAACACAAACCTTTTTGTCAAACTTGGGAATCGGCACGGAATTTCAAATGGAATCCTCTCTTTTACCATGGAGGTAGCATACTCTCGTTCCCCATGACTGGGTAGAAGTCTTAAATAATTCGCAATTGTATTTTTGGGTCGTCTGAACTGAGGATTAAAACTTTAACTTCCAGAAGAGTGTAACTTTTACAACTGAATTTTTACGAATTATTCTATCTACTGCATCACGGATCCTTGTGGACAATTTTAGTACGAATTAAAATAAATACATAGCACTCAAGATGAGAACAGTAGACTGAAGAATCCAAATAATATGAATAATCAACCTCATCTAAAAAATTCAGAAACATAAAACATGTTTTAAAAAGATGCTTAAAATTAAAAAGAGAGAAAAATAAAGAATGCAGTCTCTACTACTGCTATGTGTTATCTATACAACAAAACCAGTTACGTAATGAACTACCGTTCGCATAATATGCTGCTGTCAAAGAAAATCATAAAGGAATATCCAACAGTACTGATATGATTGATAAAGTACTGTTTGCTTACAACAGATTTGTGCAAACATAGATAACTATTTATAATTATGAATACACTAGCGAGTTCCTATTCAAGGGATATAATATACATCAAAGGAAGTTTTTTCTTTTACTGTTTTTTTTTTTCACTCTAAATAAGACACAGTGCCACTTGGATGAATGGAGCTACTATTTGGAAAAAATTCGATAGGCATACTATATAGGGATTTGAACAGCGAAATGTCCGTTCACACTACATTTGAACTTCTGCATGCCAGTACAGTAAGGGAAGCAGGGATCCAAAAGGGAATTCCAACGCCTAGTAGTTTGGGAGAAGAAACTATTAGAGTAAAAGGCTTTCCAGCATCTAAGGATCTCTACAGTGTAGGGGTCGGATTTTGCAGCTTGTCAGATGTATTTACACTGAGGGTGTACAAGTTTGTTGGAGCACATTCCATTAAAGTCCTTGTAAAACAGGCGCAGGGATGCAAGATTTCGGCGATGGGGCAACGGTTGGGGGTTGGTTGATAATGTGGACTTATTAGGTTGGAGATTCTTTTTTATACCCTGTCTAAGAGGGAGATGGCATGACAGAGGCACCAACTCAGATGTGGCAGAAATACTCTATGCATAAGCAAATGACGGCCTTGTATATATACAGGATATACTTAGGTGTGATTAACTTTCTAGCACGATAGGGAGAACCTACCTTATTTGCAGCAACCCTGGCAAACTGATGGAATTAGCTATTTTAGTATTATTTTAGTTTTCTTTTGCCTAGACTTCCAAGACTTGAGAATGTCCATCTTCTATAATATAAATCTTATCTGTCTGTTTAAATGTACGTACGTATGTTTGTATATCTGCCTAAATCTTTCGACTGGGCACATTTCTACAAAGAGGGGGGAGGGTCACTTTTTTCGCCGATATTTTCGAAAGTTATCCCCTCTTTTCAATTGACTAGCCTTAATTTAAACATTCATCACTTTCGGTTTGGCGATGGACACAACAGCAAAGACATCACATGTTTTTTTTTTGTTTGTTTTTTGTTGTTTTTTTCCTAGAAGATACCACATAATTATGATGATGAATGTACGGAATTCTGGAAATTATTATTCAACATCTAGCGAGAACATGGGAGAATTTTTTAATTTTGTGAATTTAACGGACACAATCACAGAATTCCAGCGATATAACCCTCTTCTAACTTAATTTCGTTTTTTTTTTTTTCACTTTATATGCGTCTAAGCATTTCTATGTGAAGCTTCGTCCGTCACACGTGTTTGAAATCGCATTTCCAGTTTCCCTCTTCAGATGTTCTCTGTACATTAACTTCCTGGTTTATTTCCTTTTCTTTCGGATCAATTAGGTTTTAAGAATCCTACAAAATAAGAAAAACAAAAAAGACACCTTCCGGTCAGAACCAGTTTATTTTTCAACGCACGTGGTATCAGTAAAAACATAATACAACCGAGTTGATTACTTTTTCACCAGAAGGTGTATTTTTAATACGAGGAAAGATTTATTTTAAGAAAAACGGGAGGGGGGGGGACATATTAAATATTTATTTTTTAATGTACATTGCGGGTGTATATTTTTTTTTTTTTTTTTACAAAACTTTTTTTTTCAATAAACAAACAGTCCTTTTTCTTTTCCTCCGCTTAACCAGTCAGTTTAAAACAGAATTTTCGTTGGCCGGGCTTGCTTCAGCTTGCTAAACGTGCAACTGCTGGAAAACTGCTTCTGTAGTACCAGTTTTCAAGAATTCTAGCGAAAGAACTGACCCATTAAATTATCGCCTCATTAGCCTCGTCCCGCTTTTCGCCAAAATATATTAGTTCATAATTAATCAAGCTCTAGTCCATCACCTTACAGCTGCTAAACTTCTAACTGACAATCAATATGGATTTAGGCAAGCCCGTTCCACAGCAGATATCCTAACTGTAATCGCTGAACGTATATACCGTTCATTGGACAAAGCAGGGGAGGGTAGAGCGGTAGCCCTCGATATATCTAAGGCTTTTGACAGGGTTGGGCAGGATGGTCTTCTCCGAGAAATTAGATCATATGGTATCACTGGAAGAATACATAATGTAATTAAATTTTTCTTAAGTAAGAGAAAAATCCAGGTTGTCCTCGACGGTCATACATCTAAACAATATGATATAAATGCGGGAGTACTTCAGGGGTCTATCCCTGGACCTTTCTTTATTATTCTTGATATTCATAAATGACATCTCTGATAAAATTCTTTCTGAGATGGGTATATTTATTTATAACAAGCATGAGAGGAAAGCAAATGAACACATATCTAAGGAAATGGCAGAACCACGAGATGAAAACTTCTAATCCGTACTGGAATGGGGACAAAAATGAATTGTCATATTCAATGCTGCCCAGACTAAGCTTGCTTCCCTCAATAATTACAAGAAACCTTCTCTACCACCAATAGCGATGGCCAAGAACATATTACCTGAAAGTACTTCCTTTAAACTCCTCAGCCTAACGTTCACAGGGAATATGAACTGGAATAGATACATTGAGAACATTGCCAAGGCTGCTGCGAAAATGGTGGGCTCTCTCTACCATGCTAGAAAGCTACTTATGCTTGAAAGTATCCTGTACCTCTATAAGGCCACCATTCGCCCATGTATGGAGTACTTGTCACATTTTGGCTGGTGCATATGCTACTTGTCTTTCACTCCTGGACAGGATTCAAAAGAGAGTCGCCAACCTGATAAGTCCTGAACTGTTATCTCGGCTTCAGCCTCTGTCCCATCAACGAAAGTCTGCCATGGGAATAACAAAACCCCGTCGTCCTGACACTAGCTTAAAAGTCTCTCGCTGCCACTGTGGGGCCATATGTTCATCTCACCAGGCACTCGTTTTCTTTCTCTCCGACCACGTGGTGCATCTTTTCTCTGCTCTTTCTTTTTCTTTTGACATAAGTCTATGCACACTTCCTAAATTTCATATGTACTTTTTTGGCTACTGCTGCTAATATCTTTACAAGCTAGCTATCCTACAGCTCCTGCTGATATTTTTCTATATGCTCATATGCGCTCTGTTACAGAGTGGTAGATGGTAAACAGAATGATAAAACGAAACAATCATTGATGCATATAATAATTCGACCCCATGAAATATTTAGTGTAAACTGGGATAGGAGGAAGACATAACAATGAGTGGGGAAATATTGTGCTACTACCTCTAACTATGACTTGTTTATGAGAGTGTTTCTTCATAGACTTATTGTAGGAATTGAGTGTATTGAATGAAATCGATTGCTAATAGCCAGAAAACATGCTTCAGATATAAGCAGATAGCATGGCCATTTTGGATTAATGTGTGGTCCCCGTGTTTCTTTTCCAATACTATCTTGTTTGTAGAGGGAGATAATCATTTTCGTTTTATCATGTATAGAGAAGAGATAATATGCTTTATATGTCTACTTATCTATTTATCTCTCTATCTCTCTCTCTCTCTCTCTCTATATATATATATATATATATATATATATATATATAAGTGACCTTGTTGGTCTGTGTGTGGAATGGTCTCTTCCAAACTACTCTGTCATATTTTTTTATCTATAGACCTGAAACTTGATTTATAGAGGATTTGAACATGTGGAACAAATTTGATTTTTTTTTTCTTTTTTTAGCCTTTAAATAAAGCTGCTAAGTGGTCAAAATTTAAATATTTGAAAGTGGCAGGACATAAATCGGTTAGATGTGTTACTTTTACACATGCCCAAATATACATTTATACCTTTTAACAAGGTTATGTTTTTTTTAGTTTTTATATGTGTATGAACATAGTTCAGATCGTAACAAATAATGCCAGAGAGCTATACGTTTTGATTTCGATTTTAGCTGATGGGACTCAAGTTATATAATTTTAACTTTGGAAATCACTACTATATATTGGGTACAATATAATAATCAAAAAGCGAATCGGCTCTATAATAATAAATACAGAGTCTGCATATATTAAAATATCTTTTTTAAATCTATTTTACAACTGGGAAATGTTTGGCATTGTGTACAATAGATTAATCAACAGAGAATAATAAATATAAAATCTGCATAAATTAAAATATGATATTTAAGCATATTTTATGAGCGGGCAACGCCAGATGGTCTGCTAGTGTATATATATATATATATATATATATATATATATATATATATATAATTACACTAGATTAGTTGAAACATCTGAAAGTTTATAAATGTTATTAGAAGGTAAACCAAATATTCAAATTGTTAAAATTTTTAAATAACTCATATGGCCTATGTTTGGGTAAAGTAACCTTTTCTCTGGGCATTTATATTGAGTAGACTGAAATAGAACTGCGACGTGACCCTTAGCCTTAGTATGACGATTGCGTTTTTTGTTTTTGCCATGCCGACATTTAATATAAATTGGGTATAAAATGTCTTTGTTGTAGTGAAGGAAGAAAATGAACTCTGACTATTGCTAGCGTATAGGAATGTGCACAAAATATTAAAAATGCTGGTACGTGAGTTATTGGGCCCTTTCCGCCCCCCACCCGGCTTTTGGATGGATGGGGGATGTTAAGCAGATATTCTGGTATTTTTTAGGCGCGACCGGCTTGAAAATTATATGTCTCTAGATTTTAGCTGTTTGTTTGATTATCATTTTCACATTGATGTGTTACTTTTGGGAAATGATTTCCATTGGTTGAAAATACTTTGAATTAACAACTTCTTGTGAAAACTTCCTTGCTCTGGAGGGGAGTGAGAAGGAAAGCGAATTTCAATGAAGCTGAGAAAGAAAGATTGCAGCGTTTGCTTTTTAGCTTTCTATAAAATAACTGAAATAGCTACAGAACATAACAGTGTGCGAATATAATTTAAAAATTCCGTTCTAAAAAGTTTTTTTTTTATCTGTCCATGAATTTGGCTCACACTTCTCAACATATTATAAAACATAAGAAGATCTAATAATTTGAATTTTTTTTTTTTGGTTCATATATATATATATATATATATATATATATATACGCACACACACACTAGCAGACCATAGGGTGGAACGATTAATTTGTCGCCACAAAGAAAACAACACTACAGCTTTATTGAAAAAAATCAATTCAGGTAACTTGATTATGTAGTAAAGCTGGTATCTATTCAATGTAGCTGCCTTCAGCCTCAATCACCACCTTGATACAGGTCCCGAACTGGGACCCTGCCTTTTCCACAAGTGCCAGTGGGAGCTCGGCGAATAGTCGGCAGATGGCGGCGATGGTGTTGTGAGAGTTCATGTTGGTGATGTTCTCAACGTATGACCAAAAAAAGTAGTCCAGTAGGTTCAGGTCGGGTAGGGGGAAGGCTAGTGAGAGAAGGGTACTAAGTCATAGAACTCCTTCCGAAGTCATGCCTGAGTATTTTCGGACTTTTGGGCCGGCGCCAAGTCCTGCTGCCACACTCAGGGTCTACCAGCGGCCACCTGATTCACCAGGGGATCACCACACTCTTCAGCACATCCAAGTACACTTTGGTGTTGACTTTCAAGCCGATTTAGAAGATGTGAGGTGGCATGATGTGGCCCTCACTTGAAACCACACCAAAGACCATAACCGTGGCTGGAAATTTTGTTAAGCTGTGCCCTCAAGCGTTGAACCGTCCGAATTTGCATTTTTAGAGTGCTGCCAATGGTCTTGTCATCACTTGGATCATTAGAGAGCATGAGTTGGACAGTGGTGCATCTCTGATCTCGCTCGTTGAACATTGTGTCACTTGCAAACATGATAGAAGGCTTCTATCGCACTTGGGATTTGTAGACAACTGGCCTACTAGTAGATGGTCTGCAACAAAAAATGAAAATCGATTATCACCAAACGGAAATGGAATCATGACTTTTCTAGGGTGACAATTTTATCATTTTACCATATATATATATATATATATATATATATATATATATATATATATATATATATATATAAATAATAATATCCACTTATCAAGTGTTTCCTTTTCGGATTAAATATGTTTTTAACTCTTTTTCAAAGTGTTTTTTAACATGTTTTATTAACTGTTTGCTCTTATATATATATATATATATATATATATATATATATATATAATTATTCCTGATAAAATGTATTCAAAGATGAAAAAAATGAATTGAACGAGATTCATATAAGAGTGCGTTATATATACTTTTTATTTATTGCTTTTGTCATAATTGTGTGACGATATTAAAAGAAATGGTTATATAAATAAATAAAAAGTTGTGTGTGAGTGAAGTCAGTGACATACTATATGGAAGCGAAAGCGGCACATTTTAAAATACAATTTATGTACTTTTAGTCATTTCCTCTTATTAAAATACAGGTATATTTAGTCATTTGCTTTCAATTAAAAGGCATGCACTTTTAATCGTTTCCTGTCATTCTCTCAATTGGCAATCCGTTCGAGTACCTGAGGGATTAAGGCTTATCATTACCATGCTTTTTAGTATGTACAAATTTTCAATTTTTTATCGCTGTATACTTACTTTTGCATCAGCACACGTGTCTGAATATATATATATATTATTGAATAATAATTATTCATTCATACCTACAGACACTAGTGTTTCATGCTTACGCAATCATCAGTGTAGGGTAACAATTCCTGCCAGTAATGAGATCTGAATCTAACCACAAAGCCACCTTTTGTTCCATTTGTTGAGCCTCTACCTCAGGGCCATCAAACAATTGAGTGAAGGGAATTAAGAACAATTAAATGCCGAATTCAGCTAAATACAAGGACAATCTAGAGTGTTCGCACGCTAGTTGACTGCCTTAGTTATAATTCTGCAAGCAGTGCCCATCCTTAAGTATTTTAAAAAGAGCTTGATAATTATAATAATTATTCATTTTTAAAGGAGTCTTGGAAATTTTTTAATCTTTAAAACTATATATAAAAAAAACTTATTAAATTTTTGTATTTTTTATCATTCATTGGAAATCTATTTGGCCAGTAAATCATTTAATCACCTGCAATCGCTACATCAACTTGCTTTCTTGAATTCACAATAATCCTAATGTTATTTCAGGAATCATTAGTTGTCTACCATGAAACTGTTTTTAAGATTTAAAATCAAAACAGTATATTAAATAATGGCTCCTCAGCAGTGTTGATCAAACATTACCCTCCCTCAATCACAAGAACAAAAAAAAAAACTGTTCTGAATATTTGATCTATTTTCCTGCTCCAGATAGATTTGGCTAACCGATTCATAATATCAAAATGTCTTTCTTATATATATTCTACTCCATCTTATTTGTGAGAGAAAATGATCCTCAATTAATATCTATATAAAGTGCTTTCCGTTTAAATGTATCACAAGCAAAATAAACAAATAATTGACATCGGAAAGGTCATCCATCTAGTACTAGTGGGAATTGTTTCAGTGGTAGAGCTTCAGATCTCAGACTCTAGGATCCTAGTTTTGAATCTTGCTTGGTTCAGCCATGCTAATGATGGTCTCCATGTGAAATTGTATTTTAAATATATAAACATATATATGAGAGAGAGAGAGAGGGAGGTATGTGTATATGTTTATATAATTGTATGCACAAGATTCACTCTCATTAAACGATCATTGTGAATTTTTAAAACTAGGCGTAAGGGATCGTGATGCAAGATATATTTAGTATAATTTAGAGGTGCAATCAGAGGCTCATAAAAATCGAAATACTTTTGATTTTTGTGAAATGTTGACAAAACTTATTTGATATTAGTTAATACATTAGTGGGGTCTGTGGAAATTCCACAGAGGCATCTTTTATATGTAATATATTGCTGCTGGGTATTTTGTGGGCGTTCAGCATGAATGGAGACACCATCATATTATTCTAGCCATTTTTTAAACTGTATCCCCCCCCCCGCTTACTTAAATAATAACTTTGATATATTGCCTGAGCTAATTATTTCATTACAAACACACCAATCAATTAACTCGCATTCATTATTTTTTATAATTCTTGGATATGTTACTAATTTCGACAAACATTTTTCATAATTTTGACCCACATTATCGCTGCCCCACTACTAAAATAATAATTTTGATATATTGTCTGGGCTAATTATTTAATTAAAAACACATTTTTCATAATTTAAACCCACATTATCGCCCCCCCCCCTTTACTAAAATAATAACTTTGATATATTGTCTGGGCTGATTATTTCATTACAAACACACCAATCAATTAACTCACATTTAATCATTTTTCATAATTCTTCAATACTGTACTAATTTCAAATATCATTTTTCATAATTTAAACCCACATTATACTCCCCCTTGTTAAAATAATGGCTTCAATATATTGTCTGGGCTAATTATTTCATTGCAAACACAGCAATCAATTAACTCACATTTTATCATTTTTCATAATTCTTGGATATGTTACTAATTTCGAAATCATTTTTCATAATTTTAACCCACCTTATCGCCTGCCTTACTAAAATAAGAATTTTGATATATTGTCTGGACTGATTATTTCATTACAAACACACCAATCAATTTACTCGCATTTCATCATTTTTCTTAATTCTTGGATATGTTACTAATTTCGACAATCATTTTTCATAAGTTTAACCCACAATATCGCCCCACTTACTAAAATAATAACTTTGATATAATGCCTGGACTGATTATTTCATTACAAACACATCAATCAATTCCAGGTATTCTCATAGTACATATGTTCCACTTATCTTATCCAATCCCGGAATTACGCCATGTATTCTGCTAGTATATATCTTCCACCTATCTCATTCGATCCCAGGAGACACTAGGTATTCTGCTACTATATGTTTTTCACCTATCTCATTCAATCCTGAGCGACGCTGGGTAGCTAATATATATTTGCACTTATTTCATCCAATCCTGAGACTGACTTCATGTCCGCCACCTCACTGTTAAAAATATACATGAAATAAAGTAATGTTTAAATCATAAACTTTTTCAGCCATTTCCGGGATTGACTTCTTATCCCCACCCCACTGTTACAAATATACATGAAATAAAGTAATGTTTAATGCGTAAGCGGTTTCAGCCATTTCCGGGACTGATTTCATATCCTCCACCCCACTGTTAAAAATATACATGAAATAAAGTAATGTTTAAATCATAAACGGTTTCAGCCATTTCCGGGACTGTCTTCATATTCCCCACGCCACTGTTAAATATATAGTTGAAATAAAGTAATGTTTAAGTCATAAACTGTTTCAGCAGCATTTCGAAATTAATGCATAAAAACATTAACATGATAGGGATTAGGCAACCATTACTTCAACATGAATTTCAGAGTGTAGTGTTAGTCTCAGCATTCCAGTGACTTTAATCCCCCCCCTCTTTAAGAAGAGTTTTTGCAATTACTGCCATGAGAACATTAAGGACGAAAATATGGACTCAGGATTACTTGATATATTTATATGATTTTTGGAATGCACTGATCCATTTACCTGATTTTTGGAACATCCGTGTGAGTTTTGGAATATGACATCTTATGTCAATCTCGTACATCATAAATATATTATATGCATCTTTTTTAACAGAAGATAATGATGTCATCACCGGAAGTAAACACGTAAGACTACCATCACCACCCCTACTCGAAAAGAAGGAGGAAATTATGTCTGGGATCTCATTAAACACTTACCAAATCCATTAACTCACATTTAGTATAATCTATATATTAATACGATAGCATGTGTGTTCTTAAATCTCAACCAATGAAATTTTACGGAATGACGCACGAAAGAACACACACGCTATTGTATTAATATATAGACTAGCGGGACCTGGGGAAATTCCACAGTGGACTCTTTCATATATAGTATATTGATGTTGGCATTTTTGTGGATGTTCAGCGTAAATGGAGACACCCTGATATTATTGTAGTTCTTTTGTTAAAACTGCAAAGTATATATCTTAGCTAGCAGGGACGCCCGGCATAGCCTGGTCGTAAAATATGCTTAAATACGATATTTTAAGTTATGCAGATTTCGTATATATTACTATAAGAGTCAATTTTCGATCCATTCTGATATATTATAAACCTGTGATTTAAAAAATAAAAAATATATCCATATGGCTTGGGTGTATCAGCTTGAATTGAAACCGAAACCAAAATTTATGAAGAAAAAAGAATGTATGTATATATAACTTGAGTTCTTTCAGCTATAATCGAAACCGAAACCAAAACTGATGAAGAATTCTTGGTAAAATTATTTATTACAAGAAATGGAAAGGCATAACAATTAAACGACAGACACTCGGAAGAAAAAAAATAAATGTAATACAGAAAATAACACACACGCTATCGTATTAATATATAGATTAAAATATGATACTCATGCAGAGAGTGTCCAGACGTAACTCCGCACACGCCCGGCTTTCCTCGAAACATGACATCAACAGCCAGAGTAAGCCGAGCGTCGCCGAGGAAATTAAGCTGTCTGACATAACATAAAGCTGAGCCAATGACAATGTAGCACAATGGTTTTCAACAGGATGCGCGTTCGCGTGAGTTGAAAATTCAAAGTAGCAGACGACAATTTGGAAGAGGAAGAAAAAAAAACAAATTAGTAAAAACAAAAGCAAAAGAAAAGCTCACGTCAGAAAAAAAAACATGAATTTTAGTCTTAAGTGAGCAGCTGAAAACACCAGCCAGAGTCCTCGATTTTGTCAAGAAAAAATTTACTGGTATGGACAAAGAACTTGTGCACCATGTGGACACAGGTGCAATCTTATTATAAGAGGAAAGGTAAGCGCTGGCTATGCCTGAAGGTGTCAGTCTACCAAATGCCGAACCTTTACACCATCTGAACTGGTAACTTTTTTAGCAAGTCTAGGCTGACAATTGCCATCATAATTAAAATCATCCACTTGTGGGCGTTTGAGCGCACAACACAGAAAGACCTCCAACGCGAATGCAGAATACAATCTATGCACACACATGATTAATAAAACAACGGTCTGACGAAACAATAACAATATCTGTTTTAATATGTAAAAAAAAAAAAAAAAAATACCCCACCCAGTTTTGTTTCAACTTTTCTAGTTCTCAGGTTTTTCCTTGAAAAAAAGAATTAAAAAAAAACATCCAAGAAAACAAAAATAAAAAAATTGTTTTAAATATTTCTTGGAAAAAAAAATTACAAAAAAAAAATTCCTAGAAAGTATTTATTTGACTTACCTCTAAACGTTTTCTCGAACAAAAAAATCTTTAACATTATTTATTTAAAAAAAAATATATATATATATATATATATATATATATATATATATATATATCGCAAAAAAAAAAGAAAAAATATTGTTATAATATTTTTCCTTACAGTTAATAAAACTTAAAATTTAAGGTAAGTTTTCTTTTCTTGTTATGCTTTCCTCGGCGACGCTTGGCTTAATTTCCTTGGTGACGCTTGGCTTACTCTGGCAGTTGACGGCATGTTCCGAAGAAAACCGGGCGGACTCTGAGTTACGTTCGGATCACTATCTGCATGAATACCTGAAATATTTTATGTACCAAAAACAGTTTTTTCATGAAACTATTTTAGTTAAAACAATGTTGTAATAAAAATAATTTATTTAGAAAAAGGGACTGTCATTTAATATATATATATATATATATATATATATATATTAGATTTATTGTTTTTATTAAAACATTTTATGTACAAGACCAGTTTCGTTTCGCTAATAACGTGTTGCTAACTTCAAGGTTTCATAACATGTGCATCTGGGCTTTTGTTTACATGTTATAGCAATTAGTAGTAGCAACAATATTTTAATGAACAAAGACATCAGCGTCTCTCTCTCTCTCTCTCTCTCTCTCTCTCTCTCTCTCTCTCTCTCTCTCAATAAACAAATGTAAAGAAAAATAAACAATGAAAAAAAAAAAAAAATAACTGCTCAATTTTTTGCCTCCACCGGCCGAGAGATGTGTGTTATAGTTTTTTTTTATTACAGAATAACTTAAAATCAATTATTTCCTAACAACTTTTGTAAGATAAAACCCTAAATTTTATAGAATTAAAAACAAATATATCTGTGAGAACATGCTAATTGAATAGAACCTACAGCGTTCGTAAATGTGTATTCCGAAATTAAATGTCTATTCCAGAATAAAATCTCAACCAATCAAATTTGCCAGAAAGCGTGACACACAAAAGAACTCACTATTCTATTAATATATAGATATTCCATAAATTCCAGTTGTTTTTAGTATTTTATACGGTTTCAACAATATGGTTGCATAACATGAGTACTACTTCCCATTTATAGTATAATATGTTACAGATTTGTATCAAATTTGATCTCAGCATTAGATATCAATCAAATAATATTACCTGAATTTAAAATTCTTTAGCCCACTTAAGCTTAAATCTTAAATTTTAGACATTTTCTAGAATAAAAACAATGTGATGACTTTGATCAAAATCGAAATAAGAATTCTAGACATAAGACTTCGTATCTTTAGACCGTGATTTTAATCTTCATAAAAGGGACATAAAACTGATTCGAAACTGGTTTGTTTGCATAATTAATTTTACCTATCCTGGAACAAGTTTTTCTTCTACAAGTGGCGTTCCAAAAGTAATGCTTCCTATATTTTTATTTAGCCCAAATAGATCAGAGAGGATTGCAAATTGCATTCTTATGATGAGTGAATTTTTGCAATCGTGACCTGAAAGTTTTATCTCTCTGTTGCAGATATTGACGGTGTGAGACTTTAAGAAAGCAACCCCTATTGTGAACCTGCATCAGAAATAGAAATGTGTTGTTGAATGTTTGGCAAAAGTGCATTGAGAATGATGCTGACTATGTAGAAACATAAATTGTATGACACAAAATGTCACTCGTTTTAATGGTATCACTCCCATCTGCATACTTTTTAAACATTTTGAGTTAAAAGAAAACCAGGAGGCTTTACTTTCGGAATTACCCTCATATGAGAAAGTGCTTTCAGAATGGTGGTGACTTTGTTGAAAAATAAATTCTGGATCAGAAAAGTTTACTCGTTTTAATGGTATTACTTCTGTCTTCAGAGCTCTTTAACTTTTGGAATTAAAAAAAATAGATTTTATTTCTGGAATGACCCTGGTAGTGTATATATATATATATATATATATATATATATATATAGATATATTTTAAGCCCCCCCCCTCTTTGGGTAGAGCACTGCCATAAATAATCTCACCTGCTACTTAATTGGCTGTTTGTTTATAAATAAGCGGTTTTAGCACTATAAAAGTAGTGGACGAATGTTTTTTTAAAATATACATTTGCAAGGTTATTTGCGGCCACCACTCCCATGGGTTGATCGGTAGAATTGCTGACTATCAACGCAATGGTTCTAGGTTCAATCCTTGGCTTGAGAGAGGTGCTAGTCTAGCAGCATTGAGTAGTTGTGATACAACGAAACAGGACTGTATGTCAATGACTACAAATATATTTTAAACCCCCCCTCTTTGGGTAGAGCACTGTTGTAAATAATCTCACCTGCTACTTAATTGGCTAAAAAATGCGAGGCTTGCTGTTTGTTTATAAGTAAGCAGTTTGAGCACTATAAAAGTGGTGGACGAATGTTTGTTTAAAATAGACGTTTGGCAAGGTTATTTGCGGGCACCGCTCGCTCCCATGAGTCGATCGGTAAACTGCTGACTATCAACGCGATGGTTCAATCCTCGGCTTGGGAGAGGTTGCTAGTCTAGCGGCACTGATGAGTTGTGATACAACGAAACAGGACTGTGTGTCGATGACTATATATATATATATATATATATATATATATCGATGTCTATATATATATATATATATATTGTAATGTTAATTGAATTGCATTACCAAAGTTTTTTTTCCTTTTTACTTACAAACAATAAACTAGATGGTTTCCCTTTACAATTTATCCCTCTCAAGACTGATGCGCTTCTTTCTCATTTTTTCCTATTCCTCTAAGTAATGCTAATCTCCCACCACATTGTGAGGTCCCAGCTTGCGGGCTTTGGGGAGCCACCCTTTAATTACCATTGCTCCCAGGTCCACTCTGACCCGGAGTGGTATTACCTGTTAGAGTCCCAACTATGGGTTAAATAGAAACCGACTTGAAAACAACAAATATAATCTATTATAAAATTTTTCTTCAAAATCTTTAGATTCGACATTAAATAAATCGAAAAGGGTTGATATGCCGTAAAATAAAAACAACCAACCCACAGCATCAGAAGTAAATGACAAAGAATTGTCTGCATTCACATAAAAGCCTCAAATGAAAAAGTGAGATTCAGTGAGGTTGATTAGAACTGTTATCATCATTTGTATTTCCATATAAGCCAGCCAGTCATCCTAGGTGGGTTTAACCAGCTTCCACTGATGAAGGTGGTGTATATTAAATTCACAAACACTCCTCAGTCACATATATATCCCTGTTAGGAGAAATGATGATGTTAGATTTTTGCAGTTTGTTTTTTCAAGGAGGTGTCCATGTCCTCCTACATACAGCGCCTGATATTCCCAAATTGTTACCCATCTGGTACTGATCAGGCTCAAGGTTGCTTACCTTTGGCGTGTCAGTGTGGTTATGCTGTATCTAAAGTGGATGATTGACTCATTCAAGAGTAAAAACTTGGAACATCTCAGTGTTCAGATTATTTAGTTGAGAGCGTGTTGTATCGCCTTGTAGAAAACAATATACAAATATAAAATTTCGATAGGTTCAATGATAGACGTCCGCGTCAGGTAGTAACGGTTACTGAGTTGACAAGTAAACCGCTAAGGATTCGCTATGAGTTCGCCTTCCAACTCACAATTATCAGTTCTGCTTTCTTTATATATATATATGAAACATTGTTACACGCTTGAGCGATGTCACAACAGAAAGAGAAGGGTATGAGGTCTAGTGGAAACAGTTATTGAGGCTGTGTCACTGGTAGACGTGCAGATTTCGATAATTGGATAACTAAATATATTTTACTTGGATAGCATGAAGTAAAAATCCACAGCTCAGAATACGATCCTGAAAAACTTTCTCACTTCACCTTCATGCATTGCTGGAAGGATTCTTCTGGAGTGCCCGTCGATTCTGCTATTACAATCCTCTTTATGATATCCATATACTAAAAAAAGATTCTGTTGATGATTTCCTTGAGCTCGGGGAAAACAAACAGTCATATGGAGTAGGATCAGGTGAATAGAATGGTTTGTGTCAGTTTTTATCCGTTGCTTGATGTTCAGTATATGTTCCACAGTGCTCATAACCGAATGACCTAAAAAATGTTTATAATAAAAGAATAACATAATCCACTTATCAATGTTTCGCCCGTAGATCACGTAGCACATCCAATCCTTTTACTTTCACAATTACTGCCCCTCCCCAAAAAAAGTACTACATTTTTTTTCTAAAGATTTATTTTCTAGAGATTTTTTTCAAAACATTTTGTTTACCCCAAACTAGGCATTTTGCTATTGAAGTATAACAGAACACCGTGACATAAACCAGATTTATAAAGGGCAACCTGAATGGGGATTTAAGCAATAAGATATTTGTTCACATTGCATTTAAATGTTGGCATGGTCCGAGAAATAGGGAGCAGAGTCCAAGTCCAAGCAATTTAAGGAAAGAAATTTTTAGAGTAAAAACTTTTCTGATATTTGGGGACTGCTATATAAATTAATTCATCCGTGGTCTTCGGTCAGTTTTGAGAGACAATGGATATTCCCTGCAAGAGTGACTGTATGTGTAATTATGAAGTAAGAGGAGCGCAATCTACAATCACGTCTCTCTTGAATAGGTACTGTCTGATTACAGTGACACAGAGAAATCTAGGACGAATCGAAACAATGCTAAGATAAGGGGGGGCACATAGAGCATCTGGTATTCCCTAATAATCCTCCTTCGTATGCTGATCAGGTTCATCTTCATTTAACTTCGGTGATCTAACAGAAACCGGTGTATCAACAAGATTATACTGTACATAATATATATAAGATTTTGCTGTGAGTTGAGGGTGTTTACGCTTGAAGTGCCACAAGTGGAAATATATTTCTTGAATTCAGGAAGTTAATGCAAAAGGTTTTTCTTTTTTTTTTATTTTGGGTCAAACACTTAGAAACATATGTTATTTTACTGGTGAGAATAATTTTCATAGAAAAAGGAAATAAAAGAAGAAAAAACGCTTCTTATTTTTAAGCCTTTTGCGTGTTTTGTCTCCAACTGAAGTGATGCCATGCAAATGGTAAGATATGCGTTACAACGCAAAACACCACATTTCTACATTCACGTGTTCGTATGTAACAAGCTTACACAATGATGTTACGACAACATAACAAGACGTTGCAAAGTTACCTGAGAACATTCCTGTTTACTTGCCTTCCCAAGAGGCTAAGTTAGACACAAAGCCAGTTTTTAATTTGTGGGAAAGAACAGCTATCCAAAAAGGAGCACTCTGAATTGGAACAAAAATAAAAATTGTCTTAATCTAGAAGGAATCCTATTTCCTTAACTGGAGCATCAGAACAGATACTACACTTTGTTTATAGTCAAAATCCCATTTGCAACGAATATACATTATATTAACTTACCTTTTTAGACTCCTCACAAGATAAAAGAAATGGGTACTCCTGTAGATGCGTCTATCAAATCTATTTCTTATTAATTTTATTTCAGTTATTTTTTTTACATATTACGGTCTCCCTAAAGAAGCTTATCTTAGCATGAACTGTAAGACAAACTCCTATAATATTCTGTGCTAAAAATTGTCAGTAAACGAAACGAAAAATAAAGCTATTCTTTAAATAGCAAATAATTTATTTGGTGACCTAAGCTGATGCGTGTAGGTAGCCAAAAGTTTAAACTGTCACAATGACGGGAGTGATAATAAAGTAAGAAAGGGGTCGGCCGTTGAAGTTCTTTGAACGTGGCATAACCTTGTTTGAAATCAAGCTGACTGGAGGAGACATATTTCTTCAAAGGTGTCTCAGATCTTTCTGGCTGCTGTCTGCAATCCTTAAAGGGGGTGGACGTTGTCTTTCAAAGTTCCGGTGGAAATTAATATGCTCTAAAGTTATATTGGTCATTGTATGACCAAATCAGCTTACATGGGGCTGCTCTCTGCAAGAGGAAGGGAATACTACTGTTTATGACTGATACCCCCTAACTCGGGAATTGAACATGATTTCTTCTTTTTTAATTATATTTGTATCCGTGAACTTTTTACAAGGTTCATCTTGTGTTTTTTATAGCTGCTATTTAAATTTCATAGGAACTTGGCTCAACAGTTATACTGATCTAATTATTTTTCAGGTTTTGTTTGAGCAATCCAGTTGTCCCTACCACAACTGCTATTAGATTAATTTCTTTAAATTCAAGCTGTTTTCAAGTCATTGTTTAGGTTTTCGTACTTAGTTATTTTCTCATGGTTGACTCTAGTTTGTAGTCGTTCAAGACAGCTGTATCAATAATCACCGCAGACTTTTTATTTTTTGTCCTATACTAGCATTTCAGCTCGGCGTTGCCCGAATGTTTGGATGTGTATGTTGAGCAAAAAAAAAAAAAAGCAATCAATTTCTTTTAACTTTGACCCCTACTCCTTAACATTTATTGTTTTGGGCTCAAATCAAGTTATTAAGTTAGATACATGTCCGAGGAACCTATATATAAAATCTCAAGTATTTAGACTCAAATTTGTCGGAAGAGTTTGGTAGAGTTTCCAAGGTCAAATCGTTGAACTTTGACCCATTAACAGTCAAATTTCTGGCCGAAAACCGATTACAAAGATTTTCCCAAATCTCAGTACCCTGTATATCAAATTTCAAGTCTGTAGACTTAAAATTGGCAGAGTTATTGCGTAGGGAAATGTACACACAGACACGTTCACTTTTATAGATATATAGATTACAATAGTTTAGCGATGAACATGTTATTTCAAACTGAATGTGACAAACGTTGGTGTAAGTATTATTTATATCAAGGGCAGAGTTAGACACAATATTGGTTTTAAAAATCACTTTTCATGAACTCAAGCCATGTCTTGCTGAATCTACTCTGCTTCCTAGTGCCTATGATATGAATTTGATGCAAATGGTGGCATGCTGTGTATGGCTGAATCATCTGAGATGCAGAGCATATAAGGCATCCAAAATTTCATTAGTACCAAGTTTCTGATGAAATATGAACGAAGGAATCTTTCTCTTGAGTTTGCAGCTGAACGTTCACCTGATCATAACACTTTCATGATGCCAAAGCTGTGAGCAAACCAGAAATTATACAAGATGGCAGAGCAAACACAAACTAAAAAGACTTTTCCCAAATCTTGAAAGGAATATGTCTAGCTGTAAGGATTAACAGTATCTTCCTGAACCTTCTCTAAGCAACCAAATGATGATGACGAGGGTATATTTATCAGTTAACAAAAACTAAAAATACTATTTCAAATAAAATCTTGACAGACTGATAAAGAAAAATTATGACAAGAATGTTTATAAAATACGATGCCTCCATATAATCAGCACACTTGGTGAAGAAAATGCAATTTCAAACTTCAGTGTAACAGGCCAACGTAACTTCTATTCTAATCTTAAGTTCAACAGACTAACAGACAAAGCCTCTAATACAAAGGCTTAAACACATCTAAAAAAATTTTTAATAAAAAATTTATCACAAATTGGTGGCGCGGAGAACATCTGAAAAGAGGAACAGGAGAAGCAATAAAATAATATTTAAAAATTATGCATAACAGACTTATCTGCCAGGTTAGAGTTTAAACTAGTATTTTCTTTAGTCTGTAATCCTTAAGTTTAAATCAGTATTTTCTTTAATCTTTAAGTTTGAAATAGTATTTTATGGTTTTGTTTCATTGATCTGTCTGTCGAGTTATTTTATTTTTGTTATAGCTAAATCTGTACACATCTAAGTTTAGACTAGCTAGCTTTGTTCACTATTTCAAATTGTTAATATTAATAAATCTACTAATAATAATATTACTAGCAATGCTACTACCACTACTGTTACAATAATAACAATAATAGGAATATGTTAATGTCAATGTAAAAAGTGGAGGAAATTCTTTCCTTTCTTTTTCATTATTATCATTAATTATTAAGATTAAGGCTTCCTTACGACTCCATAAATTAAATCGTCGTACGTAATTATTCGTTCCTTTCTTTTTCATTATCATCAGTTATTCTTACGATTTAGCCTTCCGTATTTCGCTAATAAATTAAATTTGTACCCGTGATTGTTGTACTTTCAATTTTATTATTGAGTCCAAGCATTTCTATAAGGTCCTCTTTCAGTATGTTAGTCTGTCACGTTTATGTTCGGAAAAGCATTTCCGTTCATCTGTCAAGTTTGTAAGAGCATTTTCATTGCTAAACGCACAGATTGAGTGGACGCTTCTTAAACTTTATCCGCTGTTCTTTTTCTTTTTCCCACTTATCAACATATATCAGCAAGTTGTCTAAAACATGTCTTTCACTTCTAATTCATACGTTAAAAAATTAAAAAAACAACAAAAAAAAAAAAAAAACAGATATGGTAAGTGACTTATGGAATTCACATTTGTTCCTGCCTACTTCGTTCTGCCGACCGAGTTGATTAACAAGTATGTTACATATGTCTTAAACAACAAAAAATGTGTGTGTATATATATATATATATATATATATATATATATAGCGTGTGTCTGTGTGTCTGTGTGTTTTACAGAAGATCAGAAACACATCGCCCGGTACTGTCGATTTAAAATCCAAAACAAAAGGGACCAATATCTGTTATCTTATGTAGAACTCTCTTCAGCCTCTGTTTATGTCTGTAAACTGAGACTGAAGAGCGTCCGATATAGGCGACCAGATATTGATCCCCGTTTGTTTTGGATTTGAAACCGACGGCACTAATGTTTTTCTAATCTTCTGTAACATATATATGAATTAATATTACGCTCTTATTTTAAAATTTTCTTAATAATTCAGCACTCAGATGAGGATATATATATATATATATATATATTATATTTATATTATATATATATTATATTTATATTATATATATATATTATATTTATATTATATATATATATTATATTTATATTATATATATATATATTATATTTATATTATATATATATTATATTTATATTATATATATATATTATATTTATATTATATATATATATTATATTTATATTATATATATATATATTATATTTATATTATATATATATTATATTTATATTATATATATATATATATTATATTTATATTATATATATATATTATTTATATTATATATATATATTATTTATATTATATATATATTATATTTATATTATATATATATTATATTATATATATATATTATATATTTATATTATATATATATTATATATATATTATATATTTATATTATATATATTATATATTTATAGTATATATATTATATATTTATAGTATATATATATATATTATATATTTATAGTATATATATATTAGATATTTATATTATATATATTATATATTTATATTATATATATATTAGATATTTATTTTATATATTAGGTATTTATATTATATATATATTATATTTATATTATATATATATTATATATATTATATTTATATATATATTATATATATTATGTGTATATATATATATATTTATATATATTATATATTTATATTATATATATATCATATATTTATATTAGATGTTGTTTTGTTTTGGTTGTAGCGATATGTTTTGAATGAATTCAATTATTTACGAAAGTGCATTTTTACCTAAATGCGAGTTGGGAATAATTTTCCCTTTTAACCAATTTGGTACCCCCACATGGGGAGCAGTATATTATTTTTATATATATATATATATATATATATATATATATATATATATATATTATTTTTATATATTTATATATATATATCTATTATATATATATAGTTATATTATATATATTTATATATATATATATATCTATTATATATATATAGTTATATTATATATATTTATATATATTACATATAGTTATATTATATATATTTATATATATATATATATATTGCATATAGTTATATTATATATATATTGTATATATTTACATTGTATATATTTATATTATATTTATATTTTATATATTTATATTATATATATTATATTTATATTGTATATATTTACATTATATATGCGTTATATTTATATTGTATATATTTATATTATATATATATTATATATATGTATATTGTATATATTTATATTATACAGGGTGTCCGTAAAGTTACTATACAGTCTTATTGTTTTATTGTATTATATTTGTATTAATAGTTAATTTATAAACATAAAAGTGTTATTTCTTTTTATTTCTTTTGTTACAAATAAATATTTTAATACAATATCTTACTGTACTGTTAATATATTACAGGGTGTCTGTATAGTAACTTGTAAGACTGTATAGTAACTTTACGGACACCCTGTATATCTATATATATATATATATAAATGTAATTCTTGATTCGTTCAACGTCTATAGAACCATATTTTTACATTACCAATTTAATTGAAATTTTCAGAAATTCTATTTTTAAAGTCAAGGAATGTTGGCATGCTATTAAAATAATTTAACATTGCGAATTATAAAAATATTAAATTAAATAAAAATATTTTTCGTAACTGCGAGATTATCCGCCATTTTATTTCCGGTAGAAATTAGCCTTTCACTTATTGAGATAAGTATTATTTGTATTAATTTTTAGGATACTCATGCAGAGAGTGATCTGTGCTGAAATAATGTTATTATTTAAAAAGCCATTCTTAACATGGGGAGGGGAAGGTGTTTTGTACCTATTCTGTAATTTAACCTTACAATTGAATAAAAAACAACATATCGTAAAACTTTAATCAAACGTGGAAATACGATTGAAAAAATAGCGCGGATCACTCTCTGCTTTAGCACCATTTTTATTTATTGCGGACTATTATTCTCATCTTTATTAGTTGTTGTTTCACGACTTTCCGGCCAACTATTCCTCTGGCCTTCATGAAAAGAAGTAGGTATTTATTTGCTTCCCCACGTAAGCAAAATGTGACACAAGGTCGGTTTTTAATGTTTAGTAACTTTTTCCTTTTATTATTCTTAAAGAGTAAAACTTTTCTTATTCATGAAAAGAGTTAAGCTTACGCAAATAAATAAATGTTTGTACACGTGACAAATTATCAATAAATGGTTTAGTTACTTTTTTTTTTTAATTATTTATGAAAATAGTTAACGTAAATAATGTTTGTAAAAGTGCGAAAAGCGACGTAAGTGGCGTAGTTGTACAACCATCACTCCCATGCTTAATTTCTATACTTATAGGTTTTTGGAATTTTTTTTTCACTGGATTATTATTAATTGGACACTAATTAAACAGGTTATTAAAAAAAAAAATTAAAAAAAGAAATCATTATTTCGACATTTGAAAGTAGTGCTCACTTTTTAGTTACAACGTTTTGATAAATCAGCCCCTCATTTTGTAACCAATAAAAACGCGGTATATCAAAACCATAGAAAGTAAAAATAATATGAGCCTCTACCGCATTTGTAAGTCAGTTGTAATATGGCACATGGTTCGTAGTGCAGAATCATTCATGTCAATTTTTTTAATTTATTCCGCCCTTAATTCATGATTCTGCGCTACGAAAACAGAATAGGACATTTCAACATACTTAAAAAATAAATCGTAAAAATGAAAAGAATCACTATAACTAAATATTACTCAAGTAAACTTATTTCTTTTTAACACCTCTTTATCTCTTTTTATGTTGGTTGATTTGTGAAGAAGCTAAGAAGAAACCAAATGAGAAAATGAACGATACACGTCCGTTTTTTGGGGGACGGGGGGCAGAGAAAAGAAATTAATTCTATTTTACTCATTATGTCATTACATAACCACTAATTCTATCCACTTTCTCATGCACTCGATGGCCTCATCTTAGTGTCTTATCTCGTGTTATTTTCTTGTTTATTATATTCATCGTTTACTCTTGTGCAAGTTTGGCACAACGCAACCGACACTTAGCGCTGTTCTCGGCATACAGGTTATATCACTCACTATGAACAAATATTCTTAAATAGTGATATAAAAGAAGAGTCTGGCTGACTGACTGTTACTTAGAAATATGACATTTAATTTAAAGTAGTAATGATCCCTACTTTTTACAGATCGTTCCAAGGGATATTCATCTTTTCCCCCTAAAACTGAGATTATAAATCTGCGCATTATCTTTTATATTAGTGTCGATTTGGAAGAATAATTGGACAGAAATTGGGGGAATATTTTCAAGATTATAAAGATTTTGAGTAACATCTGGTGTATGAATTTTTCAATTTCTAAAATAAATCTTGGAAAATATATTAAATAAATTTTTAAATCTCTCATTTAAAATTTTGAATATTCGTAGTTAATCTGAACATTTAATCAAATAATTTACACATGTAAATTCATAATCTGAACTTTTGAATTTATAGGCTGAATTTTTGAATCTATAATGTAATTTTTTTTTAATCTATTATCTGAATGATTAATTTATTGCATAATTTTGTAAAACTTTCGGAGAATGTGCTGTTTTACGGTTCTTGTAAAAATGAAACGGAAATTTAAATTTCGTTCCGTTTTAAATTCTGTACATTTTTACATTATGTTCGCCTCATCGTTCACGTTCGACATGTCTATTTTATAAGTTTGCGGGTATGCTGACAAGGTTGTGGGTGTCTATTTCGAAAGCCGTTCTTAACATGGGGAGATTGGGGTGTTTATTCGTTGTAATCATGTCCAAAAACCTATAAAAGTCGGCATTTCATATGTGAAAGATGAGTTGGACTTATGTAAAAAAAAAAATAAATAAATAAATAAAAATACCAAACAAATTGACTTTTTTCGTTTATAAATTAAATTACTTCGTTTTTGTAAATAACAATTTATACAAAAAAAAATTTCTTATATATATATATATATATATATATATATATATATATATATATATATATATATATATATATATATAAATATATATATATATATAGTACTGTTTCGCTATTTCATAGCTCATCAGTGCGGCTAGATAGGCAACTAACTCAAGCCAGGATTGAAACCCGACTTCCTGTACGACAGTCAAGGCTCCTAACCATTGCGCTAATCGGCGTGTGTGTGTGTGTGTGTGTGTATGTATGTATATATATATATATATATATATATATATATATATATATATATATATATATATATATATATATATATAGAGAGAGAGAGAGAGAGAGAGGTACGATTGTTGGATGTTATTCTTTCAATTCGTTTTTTTATCGGAGGGGGGGGGCACAAAAAAGATTAAAACGGAATGAAATTTAAATTTCCGTTCGATTTTTACAACAACCGTAAAACAGCACATTCTCCGCAAGTTTTATCCATAATTTTTTAATATACACTGAACTTTAATAATCCATAAAGTATATTTTAATCTATAATCTTAACAGTTTAATCTATAGTCTGATAGTCTTAATATTTTTTTAAATGTTTCTTTATATATAATTAATCTATAGTCTAAATTTTTCATCTATAACCTCAATATTTGAATTTATAGTTTCAATTTTTGTATCCGTAGTCTAATTTTTTTTTTTAAATCTATAGTCTGTATTATTGGATCTATTATAATGATATTTGAACCAATAATTTGAAGGTTTGAATCTACGTAAGAAAATGTGAAACCTGAACAGTTTTATTACTTTATACCTCTAGGCAGTATATAATTTTCTCCATTAGCTTCATGTACTATTTCTTTTGCGTTTCTTGTCTAACGAAATGCTCCTAGCCACCACTGTGGATATTCACCCCACCCTAACCCACCACTTGAAGATTATTCTGATTTCGATGTTTTTCCTTATTTTTTTTTTTTTTTTTATTCCAGTAGTTTCCCTGTTCTCTTCTAGTGCGGCCTGTTGTCAACAGCCAATAATTTACCTACACCTGCATCCAAACGTCTGAGTCTATATTTCCACGCGCCATTTGCAAACAAATGGCTCCAATTTAGGATCAGTTACACAATTTTCTGCCTCCCTCCAGCGTGTGTCTGTCACTCAGATAATAAATAACTTGAAAGTGGAGTTATCTTTCTTGTTGAACTCTCCATGATAGAGAGTTGCGTTAGGTCAGTGATTTAATGGCCGACATTGCAGAAATAAAGTATTTGCCTTAGCAAAACAAAGATAACACAAATTAGCTTTATTTTATGCTATTTATTCATTTACTTATTTATCTAGTAATTTATTTTTTCCTTCTCTGGTTACTTTACCACCAGCAGTTGGGATACTTATATATACATGTAGGCTAATATAAAAAAAACAACAAATTTTGAAAGAGGAAAATAGATTTTGCGTAAAAGGTATCTGGCTATTTAATATTAGCCAAAATGCATAAGCCTACCTCAGAGTGGAGGGGGAGGTGCACGGTGTGGTGTTCATGGGCACCAAATTTGGTAAAAGACATCTAATCCTATTTAAACTATTTCCTTTACTCATAATACTTTTTTAATACTAGGAAGGACTTAAACGATGGGGCATATAATTGTGGCATGATCCTTGGACTTGGTAGAGGCCATTTAGATGACGATAGCATCTCTGGGTAAAGCTGAGAACCACAGCAATATATGATATGAATTGGGGTATAAATAGTATTGTTTTAGTGAGCCAATGTTAGGACATTCTGTTTGAGTGTAAAAAAAAAAATTCACTAATAGTTGTGAACATGAGTCGTCTTCAGGCAAGTGATGAATTAAAAAGTTGCGTCTAGTGAATTTATTAATTAAATATAAAAAAGTCGATTAAAATCGTTTAAAAGCAATTAAGCATACCCTCTTTCTCATATTCAGCCTGATTGATAGTCGGTTTATTTTTTAATTCATCACTTGCCTGAAAACGACTCATGGAAGTCAAAAACGTTCACGACTTTGACAAATTTCTTTTTACACCCGAACAGAAAAGTCGAATGTTGTCCTGCAAATAGAAAAGATGGATTGCAAGAGAAACAAACAGGAATCATCCCTGCTATTCAATGAAACATGCCTAAGAGAAAAAAGGCTGGCCAAATATATTAATAGCAGAATGATATATTCAAAAAGAAATTAGAGCATTTCTATAGCTTATGGACCATGATATTTTTGCGATCGGATTAAATTCAATTTTTATGGTATCTTTTGTTCATTAAATTGTTAGGTGAAAGCACAGAATAGTGGTCAATGCCCCTCTATCACTATGTTAAAGATGTGTTCTATATAACATTATTATTTCAGAACGATCTATAAACGGCACAAGTTCCGAAATTAAATTAAAATCCATTCAAAATCAACATTGTTTTTTTTTTCGCCAACAGTGTATCTTTCAATAAACTTATATATATATATATATATATATATATATATATATATATATATATATATATATATATATATATATATGCATTTGTACGGCACAATCATGTTGAAATATTGGTTTTCGCCAGATCACTGAAGTTAATCAACATTGAGCCTGGTCAGTACCAGATGAGTGACCATTTGAGAATGCTAGGAATTGTATGTACTTTCTGGGAAGGTTGAGCGTGGGGTCAGCATGCTCACCCTGAAAAAAGAACTCTTCACTACTAAAGCATCTACAAAGTTGTGGATGGCTTATGGCTCTTCAAGGACTCAAAGCTATGGATGGATGGATATATATATTTATTTGTGTCAATTCTGCCTGTGCTATAGCTACCTAAAATCTATTATATTATATACACATATTAATATGTGTAGTGATCAAACTGATATTGACAATATTTTATATTTAATCATTTTGCATAGCATGATTGAATATAAAATATTCTTACCATCTGGCTTGCGAGAAGCATATTTGCATATTTGGATGCATTTTTGCTTAATGTTACATAACAACAACACTGAATGTAAATGCTCTGTCCATATTTTTTCAGTTTGTTTTCGTGAACAAGGACGTTTTCTCACGCGCTCAAATATAATAAAATAATTGAACATGATATTGTGCACAACAATAATGATAAAAAAATTACAAGTTTCTATTTTTTAAAGATGCATATTCATACATGTGAATATTAAGGTTTGCAAAAAAAAAATGTCTTTA
This sequence comes from Euprymna scolopes, assembly GCF_053919585.1. Taxonomy (NCBI): domain Eukaryota; kingdom Metazoa; phylum Mollusca; class Cephalopoda; order Sepiida; family Sepiolidae; genus Euprymna; species Euprymna scolopes. Next base: position 56,231,772 of record NC_136483.1, read on the forward strand.
GTTTCTTTATTTTTGTCTTGGAAGAACACCATTCAAATTGAAGCTCCACTCTTATTTCTTTTGCTGACATTTTTTTTTTTTACTATTTTTAAAATTTTTAGTCAAAGCAACTCGATCATAGGGGTTAATGAGTGCCAGTGGGACTATACCATGATGATTGGTGATGGTGAAAATTGAGTAAAATTTTATTATTTAAGAAGACGGCTCAACAAGAATTTGTTTACATTTGATTTGAAAAAGGGCATGTTATAATTAGTCAGAAAGCAAATCCTGCAGTATTGTGTTCCACAGAGCAATAATTAAAGGAAACAAACTTAACTCATGAAAGGTTTGTGTAGTTTATTATTATTTTATTAGAGGGTCTCTGCTTATCAAGGCCCAATGCCATTCCAGAATAAGGTTTAATGAGTGTTAGGTGACCGGTGAATAATACCGTGATGATTTGTAATGGTGAAATAGGGCAGAATTTGATTAATAAGAGGACGGCTCAAAAAGAACTTGTTTACATTGGACTTGAAAACGACCATATTATAATCAGTCAGTAAGCGACCTCGTGGTATTGTATTCCACAGGCGAGTAGTTTGAGGAAATGAGAAAACAGTGAGCGGTCTACTCATAGGAAAGGATTGGGAGAGTCTTATTAACCTGCCTCTTATTTTAGTTGTTTTTTTTGTTTTTTTTTTTAAGTTTTTTTTTATTTTTAGAATGTTTATTTTTTTCCTACACCTCATTTAAAAAAAAATATCTTGTAAATACGTTTAGTAAATAAAGTTGATTTTATTACCATTGAGGATATTTAAGCTGGGTATTGCATAGAGTAAATATAGTATTGTGGTGTCTGTTGAAGTTTAAATGATGAACAAATGATGAAAGACGCGTAGCAGAATTGCAAAGTGATTCCTATGAACGCTAAAAAACAGCAAATGGATTTAATTTTTTTTTTTAAATTCCATTTTTATCCAAAACAGCGCCACTTTGACGTAGGGAGCTACTATCGGAGACATAAATTGCAGGTAGTTAAACAGCAAGATGTCTGTTCACATTACACCTGAACTTCTGCATGTCAGTAAATTGGGAAAGCAGGAACCCGGAAGGGAGTTCCAAAGACTAGCAGTTCTGGAGAAGAAACTATTAGAATAGAAGGTTTTCTTACATCTCTACTCTTTAGGGATGGAATTTTACTGCTTGTCATATTTGTCGAAGGTATTTACATCGAGGGGGTGCAAGGGCTTGTAGTTCGTCAGAGCATCCACCATTAAAATACATGTAGAACAGGCAGAGAGATGCAATACTTCGTCAATTGTACAGAGGTTGAAGCTTAGATGGCAGTTCAGGACCTATCAGGTTGGCAACTCTCTTTTGAACCCTGTCCAGGAGTGAGAGACTAGTAGCAGATGCACCAGCCCAAATATGACAACAATACTCCATCCATGGGCGAATGGTGGCCTTGTAGAGGTACAGTATTTTTTCAGGTGTAAGTAACTTTCTAACACGGTAGAGAGAGCCTACCTTCCTCGCAGCGGCCCTGGCAATGCTCTTAATGTTTTTGTTCCAACTCATGTTCCCTATGAACGTTAAGCCGAGGAGTTTAAAAGAAACTGCTATATAATATATCTTTAATTGCTACATTCTTTCTTTCTCCACTTTGTTGGAATTCGTTTTTTTTTTTTAGTCCCCTGACAAAAGGAGGGTGGACCTGTAAATTCACCTTTGTCCGTTGGTCTCTCCGCACTTTCCTCAATAACTACGCCTTGGAATTTTTTGAAATTTTGCACAAACATTAAACATGATATGAGTAAAAAAGTAACAGAACGGATTTCCGGGAAAACTCCAGTTGACCCTCAGGGGTACATTTTGGGTTAAAATGGCTAAAATTGACACTTTTGTGCTTATTAAAAAAAAAAAAAAAAAAAAAATTCAAACCTTACATTTTTATAAAACTTTCTGAAAAGTTGTAAAAAAAACTCATTTCTATATAATTTTGTTTGTCTATACTTTGCAATAACTCTTGGGTGTGCCCCAGGAGCTCTTTTAGGGCTAATAAAAGCACTCCATTTTTGGAACTATTTTATCATATTTGTCCAAAATTTTCTGTGTATGTCTATTTAGTAGTTTTGCATAGTGATGAACTCAAATTTAAATATGTTAAGGCCTTGGGGACTTTTGGGACTAAATGGGGGGGGGGCAAATTTCTTTTTTTGCATGGTGTAGAACTCAAATTTACATATGTTAAGGCCTAAAACTGCACCGTTTGTTCATTTTCACCAGGATTTGATATCCTCTGGGGACTTGTGGGGCTAAATGGGGGAGGGGGCAAATGCTGTACTTTGTCATTTTTTTTTATGCCTTGCTACGTGTGTAATAGTTAAGTAAAGATGAGACTCTGCCTCATCTGCCGTATTCACACTTTTCAAGCATCACAACAACTTATTGTGCGAAAATGCTTCAAAAGCCGAGATGATGTCGAATTGGGCACTTCATCACTTCCAGAACTCCGGATTTCTATGCTAATAGGATAAATAAACTTGTTTCTCGTTGGTAAAAATGTGTTGATTCTAATGGTTCTTATTTTGATCAATAAAGTTTATTATGAAAGGAGTTATGATCTTTTGAAGTTGAACGTCCAAAAACGACATTATTTTTGCACAAACCTAATATATAAAATTGTTGTTAGACCTACCACTTTGAGATGTCGTAAAAGGTCTTGTTTGTAAGCATCTGCCATTTATCCATTTACTCAGCATTCTTTCCTTCTTTGTTTTTGTTGGAAAAAAGAGAGTGGCTTACCATTCCTGCACACTCTCAGAAAGGTGGAACCAGTCATCCGTGGGATTTAGTATTTCTTGAAGAAATCTTCACTGTCGTTTTGCCAAGCTTCTTAGCCCGGCTGAGTTCTGTTGTTATCCAATGGACCATTATCATCCATTGATCAGTTGGCTTTGGTCAGACCCCCACCCCCATCCCACACAAAAAGGAAAAGAAAAGAAAACTGGATTAAATCGAGAGACATGATTGTGTTGTCTTTTTGATTCAATTTGTCTCAATGTATCAAGGTTTATCACGTTCATCGAAAAATATTTATCCCATTTGTTTCTTGAAGGCAAAAAGCTTGTCTTGTAAGAAGTAGAAACGGAAGCTTAACTTAATAGGATGAAAACTGGCATTAATCCTATTCTTAGCTTGCAACAAAATCAGTCATTCAGCTTCATAAATTATAAGTAAATTATGTATGAATGTAGGTGTGTACATATATATATATATAAATGTAATTCTTGGTTCGTTCAAAATCAATAAAACCATATTTCTACATTACCAATTTAATTGAAATTTTCAGAAAATATATCTTTAAAATCAAGGAATGTTTGCATGTTATTAAAATAATTTAACATTGCGAATTATAAAAATATTAATTACAATATAAATATTTTTCGTAAGTCGTTTCTGCGAGACTGCCCGGTTTTATTTCCGGTAACTTCCGTTTCAACTACTCTCTAATTGCAAGATAAGTGAAAAAAAAAAGAGTACTCATGCAGAGAGTGATCCGTGCTGAAATAACGTTATTATTTAAAAAGCCATTCTTAACATGGGAAAGGGAGGGTGTTTTGTACCTATTCTGTATTTTAACCTTACAATTCAATAAAAAAAACATATCATAAAACTTTAATCAAACGTGGAAATACGATTTAAAAAATAACGCGGATCACTCTCTGCATTAGCACAAAAAGAATCAAATATTACGTTTTAATTGTTTAGTTTCTTTCACGGCATTGTTTACATAAAAAAGTTTGTTTTAACTTTTTCTAAACTGTTTAATTTTTACATGCCTCAGCATATTATAAACACCCTAACCTCCCCATGTTAAAAACGGCTTTCAAATTAAACACCCCCTTCAATAAACCTCGAAAGCCGTTCTTAACATAGAGAGTTGGGGGTGTTCATTCCGAAAGCCGTTTTAACATGAGGAGGTTAGGGTGTTTATAATATGCTGGGGCGAGTCGTAAAATTAACAAAGTTGCTATTTATTATTTATTGCAAAAATTGCTTGACAAAAAAATCTTGACAATTCAAAAGAATTTTTTAAATTATTTATTTGTTCGAAAAAAAAACCCAAACTATTTTATAAAAGTCCAATGTTGCTTTCATTTTAAAATTGTTTTCTTAAAATTATATTTTTTACGTAAACTTTTCAATCAATGTTTTTAGAATTATATTTCGATTCCCAGTAAAAAAAAATAAGAATAAAAAACAACCCACTTCTCCATTAAAAAAAAACGATCATTTAAATTAATTTGTTGTTGGCCTTTCAAAGTTGCTTTAATTAAAAAAATGTATAAAATTATTTATTTGTTCGAAAAAAAAAGAATACACACACACACACACACACACACACACACACACACACACACACAAACGAAAAAATAAACAAAAAAAAACTAATAAATGTTTTGGTTTTCAAATGGCGCTCATCCAGTTTAAGCTATTACGAATATGTCATTTCAATTTTCTGTTTTTAATTAAAAAAAAATGTTCCATGAAAAACTTTCCCGTTCCGTAATTAAATCGAAATATTTCCAATTAAACAATTATGGATATATGTTCTTTTTCACTTTCTTTATTTACTTTTTTTCATAGTTCTTTCCGGAAGCTAATTTTTTTTTTTTTTTTTTTTTTTTTTCGAACAAATAAATAATTTTAAACATTCTTTTGAATTGTCAAGTGCGTGAAAAAAATGGGTTCTCCAATTTCGGCAATAATGGGTAGAAGCACCATTTTATTCATTGTTGATTTATTCAAACAGTCCTTCGGAAAAGAAATATTTAAAATAAAGTGGGGTGCTCCTTGAGCATTGAGTTCCATGGCGACCAGCAGAATAATTTAGTGGTCGCTCCCTTAGCCCCCCCCCTTAATCAAGGCTAACGCCTATAACATTTATCATTTATTTACTTACATTACCTTTCGCACTTTACAAACATTATTTATTTACGTTGGCTTAACTCTTTTCATGAATACAAAAAGTAACTAAACCTGAATTTATCACTTTTACAAACATTTATTTATTTACGTTGGCTTAACTCTTTTCATGAATATTTGAAAAAAAGTTTTACTCTTTATGAATATTAAAAGAAAAAAAGTTACTAAACATTTATTAATAATTTCTCACTTTTACAAACATTTGGAATTCATGTATTTACTTACGTTGGCTTAACTCTTTTCATGAATATTAAAAAAAAAATAACTAAACCATGTATTGATAATTTCTCACTTTTACAGACATTTTTAATTTACATGAGTGGATAATATTTTGGGTAAATATTTACATTTAGGTCAACCTCCACAATTTTCTTTTTTAAATGACGACTTTTATTTATAAATAAATCTACTTCTCTGCAACGGGCACTGAACCCCTCCTTTTTTTTTAAAAAAAAAATAGTATTTTCGGGTGGGTATGCTGACAACAAATATCAGTTAAATTTTGCAAATATTTTATTCACTCCCCTCCCTCCAAAATGATGTTTATTCCGGAAGCTGTTCTTAAGATGAGGAGGTTGGGGTGTTTATAAGATGGACCTAATCTAAAAAAAAAAAAAAATACCAAGTTTTTTAAATAATTAAAATAATTTCTCACTTTTACAAACATTTTTACATGCGCACATAAGGAACTATTTTTTTATTTACTTTTTTTTTTACTTTTTTTATTGAAAAATTAGTAAATTTCAATGAATATAATAATAAATCATTTATCATTAATATGTGTTTTTGGTTTTGTGTTGAATGAAACTTTTTTTTTTCATTACAACAATAATAAACCAATTTAAATCTTCCGGCATGCGTTTAACGGATACGAAATTATCAATAAATCGTTTAGTTACTAAGCCAACGTCAGTAAATAAAAACATGTTATGTGCACATTATTTGGGGGGGGGGCTAAGGGAGCGACCATTAAATAATTATGCTGGTCGCCATGGAACTCAACGCCAAATGAGTACCTAAAGTGGCACTTATGCACTTATGTTATCAATAAATCGTTTTTAAAAAAATTTTAAAATATTATTTTCACACTAAATTCAAATTTTACAATATCTTTTTCTTTTATTCATTTCTTAGGTGAAAGTATAGATAACCCAGTCGGTTTCTAATGTGTGAAAAATCTAGCTCCCGAACAAAAAAAAAGGGTACTCTGAATAGTAACAAAAAATTAAAATTACCTCAGGCTCGAAAGATTTCTTCTCTATTGAACAAGGAAAAAAACGGTGAAGTGTATCCACCTTCTGTTTCTCCCCCCTCTCTCTTCCTCTCTTAATATCTCTCTCTATCCATCTCTCCCTTTCCCTCTCTCAATCTATCTTTCTCTCTATATCACCCTCTCCATCTCTCTTTGAGCCCCTTTCTCTCTCTAACTCCCTCTCTCTCTCTCCTTTCCTCTGTCTCACCCTCTCTGTTTCTAACTCTCCCCTCTCTCTGTCTATCTATCAATCCCTTTATCTCTTTCTATCTTCTTCTCTTTCTCTATTTTCCTCTCACTTTCTCTTTTCTATCTATATATCTTCATCTCTATCTGTTCATCTCTAATCCCTCATCCTATTTTAGTCTCCTAAATTAATTACAGTGACTAAAGCATTGTTAAAACATGGATAAATCCTATTTTAGTCACCTAATTTACTGACTGTGAGAATAGAAGTTATTTGGAAATTACTGCTACCTTGAACAGCACCAGAAGTAACTGGTAAAACCTTTCTAATTAAATTGATTTTGGCAGTCATTCGGTAACAAAATGACATAGCCTTAGCCCTTGCTGCATGAGGAATACCTGCGACCTTGCTGCCAAGTAGAAGAATTATTTATTCTACTTTGAAACATTCAATTTTTCAAAAACCTCATGTTCGATATCTCCAAAACATCCAATATGGGGAAAAATATTGCAGAAATGCAAACTTATTGTTTAGGATGAATGCACAATGGTACGCAAAAAATCACTTGAGGCTCTTGGTCGATCCTTGCAAGATTTGTGTGGCAATATCAGACCATTTGGGAATGTAGTAATATTGCTTGCAGGAGATTTCAGACAAATGTTACCTGTTATTCTTCAATCAACATCAGCAGATGAAATAAATGCTTGCCTCAAATACTCTACTTTTTTTGTGCCATGTGAAAACATTAAACTTAACTCAAAATATGCATGTCTAATTGCAGACTGTTCGATCCACACATGAATTTTTGCATCACTTGTGGGAAATTGGGTACGGAAAAGTGCTAGCTGATCAGAGATAAGGACAAAATTCTTTGACTTTTAACTTCTGTAATTTTATTACATCAAAAGAATAATTAGTTTAAAAGGTTTTTGCAGATATTCAAATTATAAGTATTCCACTTGACTGTGTGAACGAGCTATTCTTGCAGGTCAATACAAAGACGTTCACGCTATTATTCAATGTTAAATTCCAAGTGAGGTAGTCAAATACAAATCCATCGACACTATTGTTAAAGGAGATAAAGTGGTTAATTATCCAACAGCTATATTTGCCAGAGATACCACTGCATGTATTGCAACTGAAATTTGGCGTACTAATTTTTTTTATTTTTTATTTTTTTTTTTTATTCAATTTTCACCCCAAACAAGGCACAGTGCCACTTTGAAGCAGGGGGCTACTATTAGGGAATTAATTAGCGGGGTCATTATGAAGGGAGAAGAGTAGAAAGATGTTTGTTAACATTACACTTGAACTTCTGCATATCATTGCAGTTGGGAAAGCAGAATCCCGGAAGAGAGTTCCAAAGACCCGCAGTTCTGGGGAAGAAACTATTGGAGTAAAAGGCTTTCTTGCACCTAGGGATCTCCACTGTAAAGGGATGAGACTTAGTAGCTTGTCGGGTTTGTCGGGGGTAGTTACGTCGGGGAGGTACAAGTGTTTGCAGTTCGTCAGAGCATTCACCATTAAAGTATTTGTAGAACAGGCAGAGGGATGCAACATCTCGTCGATGGGACAGAGGTTGAAGCCCAGATGACAGTTCAGGACCTATCAGGTTTGCGACTCTTTTTTGAACCCTGTCCAGGAGCGAGAGACAAGCAGCAGATGCACCAGCCCAGATGTGACAACAGTACTCCATACATGGGCGAATGGTTGCCTTATAGAGGTATAGGATACTGGCAGGCGTAAGTAGTTTTCTAGCACGGTAGAGGGAGCCAACCTTCCTTGCAGCAGCCTTGGCAATGCTCTCAATGTATCTATTCCAGTTCATATTCCCTGTAAACGTTAGGCCGAGGAGTTTAAAAGAAGTACTTTCAGGCAATGTGTTCTTGGCCATTGCTATTGGTGGTAGAGAAGGTTTCTTGTAGTTATTGAAGGAAACAAGCTTAGTCTTAGCAGCATTGAATGAGACCAACCATTTTTGTCCCCATTCCACTACGGATTGGAGGTCATCCTCTAGTGTTTCTGCCATTTTCTTGGATATGTGTTCATTTGTTTTCCCCTCATATCTGTTATAGAGAGTGGTGTCATCGGCAAATATACCCATCTCCGAAACAATATTATCAGGGAGGTCGTTTATGAATATCAGGAACAATAGAGGTCCAAGGATAGACCCCTGAGGCACTCCCGCATTTATGTCATATTGTTTGGATGTACGTCCGTCGAGGACAACTTTGATTTTTCTATTACTTAAGAAGGATTTAATTACGTTATGAATTCTTCCAGTGATTCCATATGATCTAATTTTCCTTAGAAGACCATCGTGCCATACCCTGTCAAAAGCCTTAGATATATCAAGGGCCACCGCTCTACCCTCCCCTGTTTTATCCAATGAACGGTATATACGTTCAGAAACTACAGTTAAGATATCTGCTGTTGAACGGGCTTGCCTGAATCCATATTGTTTGTCAGTCAAGAGTTTAGCAGCTGTTAGGTGCTGGACTAGGGCTTTATTAACTAAGGACTCAAATATTTTGGCGAAAAGCGGGAGGAGGCTAATGGGGCGATAATTTAGTGGGTCAGTTCTTTCACCAGAATTCTTGAAGACTGGTACCACAGAGGCGGTTTTCCAGCAGTCGGGAAAACAAGATTCGTTAAGGCATTTATTGTAAAGTTTGGACAGAACTGGAGCAACCTCGGCAGAGCATTTTTTTAATAGCACAGCCGGGATGAGATCTGGTCCACATGCTTTAGAGGTGTCTAGGTTTTTTATAATAGCATGTACCTGAGAAGGGGTGATTTTCAAGTCGTCAAGTGTGGCATCTGTTCGCAGAGGAAAATCAGGGAGTGAGTGGTGTACCGAGTTCAGTGTGGAGTTTGAGGCAAACCGACTGGCAAGCAGATTAGCCTTGTCAGTTGCCGTGCAAGCAACCTCATGATTGTTTGTCAGTGGGGGAATAATTGACTGTCCATTATTAACTACGCTGTTGTAGATTTTCCAAAAATCCCGGGTTCCTAATTTCTGTGCATCGATGCGCTTTCTGGTGGTTTCAGAGTAATCTGACTTAGCTGTGTCTATCACTCTCTTACAATTATTTCTAGCTTCTATAAACTTCTGTTTATTTGAGCTGGACTTATGTCTGTTGAATCTGCGGAACGCATGCTGCCTTTGACAAATGGCAGCTGCACAAGCAGAAGTAAACCATTGGGGGGAGTGGGGCTTGCTATAGTATTTCCGTGCGGGAACATGTGCTTCAATAGCAGTTTTGAACCATTCAGTTGTCTCATTTGCACACTGTTCCGCTGGAAGAGTAAAGATATTTTGCCATGGGGCATCTCTGATGAGCTCCCTGATGGCTTCCCAATCAGCCTTTTTGTAATACCTCGTTGTTTTGAGTAGTGGGTCTTCAGTTTTAGGGCGAGAATTTAGGCTGATTTCTACCATTATCACAGCGTGATCAGCATTCCCGAGTGGGCTATGGGCATTTGTTGTACAGTCATTGGGAACTGTTGTCAGAAAGAGATCTAGAAGTGAGGCATGTTGATCGTGCTGGTCTGGGAAACGTGTCGGAAATGTAACCATTTGAGATAGGGAATGAGATATAGAGAAGCTATATGTGGCGCTACCAGCTACGTCTGTGTGATTTGAGAATCCTAGCCAGTTACTGTGGTGGACATTGAAGTCACCAAATACATGTATTTGTGCGCTAGTATCGAGGGAGAGTGCTATATCTATGCTGTCTGAGACTTTGTTTATTAGGGTACAGTCTTGGTTTGAGGGAGAGCGGTAGAGAAAATATAAGTAGCTAATATTGTGTTGCATATTTAGTCTGAAGCACATAAAGGCCTGGCCCTCTGATTCTAGTTTTATTTCTCTAGTTAGGGGGAGGGTGTTTCGAATATAGACTCCAAGTCCATGCATATGTCTGTCCGAGTCCTTACGGTAGAGTGGGAGATAACCAGGCATGTTAAAGTGGTTAGAGGGTATGGAGGAGTGAAGGTTAGTTTCACTTAATGCTAAGATATCCGGGGTGTTTACAAGGAGAAATGACTCAACATCATCTAAGTTAGTTCTAAGCCCGCGGATATTAGTAAATGCAAGCCTCAAGGGAGGAGCCAGGTTGGTTTTCTTTGAGTTTGGTCCTGGTTTAAACGTAACTTTTGCTTGAGCTGTCATTTCATTTTATTTTATTTAAAAGTTTCAGTTAGGGTGGATGAGTGAGGGGGTGCTGGACAAGTAGTTGTGCAGAATACCAGACATGCAATACAAGTAGACCATCAGCTGTCCTCACCCACAGGATTGTGGCCTCAGGAAAGCCCACCGGGGATGAGTGCAGGGTCCCTTTCCATGCGCGACATGGCACTACAAACATCCCGATATTTTACAACTGTTGATGGAACAGCCGCTCTAAGCGCTACCAAAGAGTTAGGGCTCCTGTACTATCAGTCGGAAACAGCAGCCAGGAACTGTCAATCCGGTACCCTCAATCCATTAGGCAAAGCCAGCCCAGTCCAACTTCACTGACATATATGGCACTGAAGCACCCCACTGTGTCCAGTTTAGGGGGATGGGATGTGGCAGGAGTGGGGAAAAGCGGCGTTCATTACCCTAGTCAGGAAACAAGGTCAACCACTGGGTGATTCAAGCGAGTCCCTGTGATAGTACCTCTACGCCTGGCCAATAGGCAAAGAAGGAGTATGAAAGCCGAGCGATAGACAGAGTCTATCTCCTCCTTAAGCAGTTTAGGTTTGCCAACCGGTGATTTGTTTGAGTCACCAGCTCTAGGAAGGTTGTCGTCCAGGACTGAAGAGACCTCCCTCCCCTAGGTTTAGTTTCAGAGTTTTCCCTCTCCTAGACGGATGGCCTGGGAAGACCTACGGGTCCATCAGCTCCGAGGGGGTTCGCCCCGCGCCTGGGTCCTAATCCAGGTATTTCTGCGACCCCGCATGGGTAGTTAATATTTATTGGTTATTTAGGTTATCATGTTGTGAAATATAAACCAATCCAAGCTTTGCAAAGGCACATGATTTGCAGTAAAAAAATTAACAAACAATATCATAGAAACAACAATCATAACAGGATTTTTTACAGATGAATATATCTTCATTCCATGCATTCCTATTATTCCACCAGATACATCATTACACTTTAGGACATTGCACTTTCCAATTTTATTGTCGTTTGCAATAACCATCAACAAAGCACAGGGAGCAATCTTTACAATTGTGTAGCTTACAGTTACACACTGACTGTTTTTTCACATGGACAATTTATGTTACGTATTCAAGAGTCACCAAACCAGAAAATCTCTATATCAGCTAAGAAAATGGAACAACAAAAACTGTGTACCCATACGAAATGGAAAATTAAACCTATAAGAAACATGCTTTTTCTCATTTTGGAACTTTTTCCATTGCGCCAGTTTGAACCACAGCAACGCGTGGCAGGGTACAGCTATATATATATATATATATATATATATATATATATATATATATATATATATATCCAAAGAACTCTTTAGTCTATTTTGTTTAATTTTTTTCTTGTGCTAATTTTTGATTACTAATGAAAATTTCCAGCTAATACTTCAGTGTTTGTATTTCCATTCATCTTAAAGTCAGAGAATAGGTACTTGATTCAACATTACTAAGAATGCTTAATTGTTGGGGGTCAGAAAGTAAATGCATTTAATAAGTAAAAGTTAAGAATGTTAAACATTTTTTTCCTGACGTGCATTCTGTCAGTTTTCAAAATGAACAGACGCAGAAAGTTCCTGCTCATCAAAAACTCCAATAGAGTGAGGTAAGCGAACAATGCAATAGACCAGTATAAAAGCTGCCAATACCCCCCCCCCGCTCTCTCTCATGTGTGAGTATGTCTCCACATGAACAAAAATCTCTATTCCAAAAAGACTGGTGTCCTGTGATTTAATAAAAGACAAAATGGTCAACAACATACGTGTGTTTACTAGCTGTCCCGACCTGCCATTACCTCAATATATTGCAAAATGAAAAATAACTTTGAGATATTTACAAAATGTTCCTGGCTTTATGTTTTTAGTAGTCAAAGATTTCATTATATATATTCGAGGGTTTCGGCTACTTGGGCGTATAAAGAGATTATACATGTATCAAAAACAGTCTACCGTTAACTCTATTGCTTTCAGCTATTTTACGTCGTTTAAACAATAATTAATTTAAATCATAATAGTGTGATGTGTTTTGTAAAATTTGTATCATTTTTCTGTTGTTGAATATTTATATACCTTTTTCAAATATATATATATATATATATATATATAGTACTGTTTCGCTGTATCACAACTTATTAATGCGGTTAGACTAGCACCCATCTCAAACCAGAGATTAAACCTACAACTATCTAGTTGATAGTCGGCAATTCTAACCTCCAGCCCATAGGATCGGTGCTCGTAAACGACCTCATCAATTGGCCAATTATATAGACACGCGCCTACCACTTTTACAGTGCTTGTTTTTGTATAAAAACAACAAGAAACTTTGAAAACTTATCTCTGAGATGGGCATATTTTCTGATGACATCATGCTCTCTATAACAGAGGGAAAACGAATGAACATATATCTAAGGCAATGACTGAAACCTTAGAGTAAGACCTACTTGAAGCATTTGACTAATAATTAAATTCGGTCATTCTTTTTAACATATATCTTAAAAATAATAAAAAACATATGCCGTCTAGCTTTTTTCTTTCACTTAAAAAACTGAGATCGTCATTGAAAAGCAAATTATAAAACTGTGTTAAATTCAGATTCTATAGAAGGAGCCTAATTTTGATTCGAATATTGCATGTGTAAAATGGTTGGAATAGAGGGCATGCCTCTGTTCAACTTAGTGTGTAAGATATTGAGCTTTCCTCTTAATATGATGTTAAATATGATTCTGAGCAATGATGGATAACCCATGTATCTCTCTATATATAAAATGACAACACTTTTTCTCTCATAACTTCCGACACGATAAGAACCGAACGAGGGAATTCCTATGCAAAGCTTTCACACTCACCATTCTAAATTCCTATTATAGCGTGTTTCCGTAGTAGAATACACAAATATTCTCATCTTTCCACAAAAGGTGTATTTTCTCTGTCTTTGCTCACTCTCTCACCGACGTAACTTCACAATGGAAACAGCAAATATTTTGCCCTCTTTAATTTTAGTCCTCCCATTAAACTCTAAATCACTGGTTCTTTTATTCAAAGCAACACTTAGCTACAAGACACCAGTTTGTTATTCTACTTAGTAAATGCATTAGTTTCATACATTTTACGTTAGTATAACATTGGACAATATGGGACGTTATTTTTTCAATTCTAAGTTCAGCAGAATGGAACCAGAAACAAAATGAAACCGTTGCGTTAGATCTAGTTATTCTTCGATTAAGGTAATACTATTTTCGAACGTGGAAAACGTCTTTTAGACACGTTACCGAAAACAAAAACTTTACTGACAACATAAAATACATAAATTATCGTTTTAAGTTTCCTCCAATTCTTCTAGTTATATTTGATATTAAATCTGCATGCATTATCTTTGTTAAAGTTAATACATTACAATCCATATGGCCCATAATTAATCCTTCCTTAAGGCGAGTAGGTAAACAAACACGTTCTTTATAACTGGCCATCAGCCAGTAGGTTGTGCTTCTCACTTCGCTGGCATTTCTTACTTTTTTCAGTTACACCTTTGTCTTCATCTTTTTGTTCTTCTTTTTCAGCGTCTTCTTCTCCCTCTTATTTTTTACTGTCTTCATCTTCATTTTCCACGTTTTTATCTACATTTTTCGTGTATTCTTTTCGTCATTTTCTTCATCTTCAACTTTGAATTTTTCTTTTCCTTTTTTTTTCTCCTCTTGCTTTTTTGGCTTCTTTTTCTTCTTTCTTCTTTTACCGTGTCTTCTTTTTCTTTTTCACCGTCTTCTACATCTTCTTTCCCAGAGTTTTCTTCTTCTTCTTCTTCTTCTTCTTCTTCTTCTTCTTCTTCTTCTTTTTAAACGTCTTCTTTTTCTGTGTCTTCTTCATCTTTGACTTTGCATTCTTCTTTTTTCATCTTTTTTCTTCCTCAGCTCCCTCCTCATTTTCTTCTTCTTCCTTCCGCAGCATCTTTTTTTTTCTGCTTCTTCAGTTTCTTTTACGCAAAACTTCTAAACAATTTATTATGCTATTGATTGATTATAGGGGTTTTCAAAATTATAACTTTCGATTAGACAGTTTAAATGCTTCAATATACCTTTCAGTTTTTCCTCTAAACATCGCAGCAAAACATTAAATCTGGTCAAAACAGATTACGTACATGAATACGTATTATAAGCATAAGGTTTACAGATTGCTTAATGCCATCACTAGCTATGTAAAATATAGCATGGTTCATATACATACATACAAAAATATGTTGCGATATAACGTCTACACTAATGCAGCGAACACTACATTGTTCATGGTCGCCAATCTCTGACACTTGATGACAGTGACAAAAAGTTAAGGCAGCCAGTGCCCACAAGTAACCACCTCAATATAGCAATAGCTAACAGTGCCATGCACCGACAGTGACAGTTGAAAAGGCAAATAACGTCCTAAGACAACAATAACAGCCAGTGGATTCTACTAGCAGCTACTGCTAGACAATGCACGGCAGTATAAGCCAGATGCTTTTATTAGCTTGCTGCATGAATTCCTACTGTTTTTTTTTGTTTTGTTTTTTTAAAGAAAATCAAAAAAATTTAAAAGCAAAAGTAAGTTCGTGTGGGACCCAAGCTCCAAGTTTTTGTGCGAATCTCATTGACTGAAGATAGCATGAAATTGTCGCAAAATCACACTTCATCTTTTCACCCAATTTTCTACATGTCCGATGGTCATCTTCCTTCAAAAGAACCTTGAGCTGGTCTTCATCTATCTTAATTGGTATTCAGGAACGAGAAGCGTCAATTAGGCAAAAATTACTGTGTTTGAATCTGGTAAACCAATCTCGAACAGTTCTCTAAGCTATAGCGTTTTTTTTTTTTTTCATATACGGCACAAATATCCTTTGATCACTTCGCTCGGTTTTTGACCTCGATTAAAGGCAAAAAACAAGGAGGTGTCAAAATTTGATTGACTGTTCTGAAAAACGAGAAAAAAATTATGAGCAAAAAAAAAAAACAAAAAAAAAAACGATGACCATTATCTTGTAAAATAGAATATGTGCTTTCTAATGATATATAACACTTTGCTAAATATGAGAATATGTTTTAGAAAAAAAAAATTCATGAAACAGCGGGAACTTATGCAACAACCTGATATTTTTATATTATTCATCAACCTGATTTGCCCGCAATTTTCTTGTATCAACAATGGCTACCACTAGCAACCGCCGCCATTTCAACTGTGTTAATATTTTTTTAAGTTGTTTATCCAGAGTCAGTAATTCACGTGACTCACATCCGATAATGCACTAGATAATCATACGTATTTTTGTTTTAGGGAAGAGTTTCGCCGTAGCTATTTTGGCTTTAGGTCATATTTCCACCGGGCAACGACAATACACGTGTCCTGCTAGTGTGTGTGTGTGTGTGTGTGTGTGTGTGTGTGTGTGTGTGCGTGCGCGCATATATATATATATATATATATATATATATATATATATATATATATTTCATATTTTATATTTTGATTTCTACTTTCTTTCCAAAGGAATAACTACCTGTACCTGCACAAAATAAGCTCAAACTCTTCTCACCCCAATCCACTCTATGACTACAGAACTGATAACATCGGAGATTATCTGATAAGCAGAGATAGATATTTGTATGGCACTTGTAAAATGGTTGAGCGTGGTTGGATGCTGAGTTGTGGGGAGGGGATACGGAAGGCTAAGTGTTAGGAAACTCTTTTGACAGCAAAATTAACATAAAGTCTGCTTGATAAGAACTTAACAAGGAGATTCTTCAGACGAAAAATTTAGGTATGAAAATACAAAATGCTGAGATATAATCAGAATGCTAGGAAGAATTTGTCTGCGTTGGAAAGAAAAAGATTTTATAAGAGCTATTTTTGAAATGAGGTATTTTGGCGGCACAACAAAAGAAAAGTTTGTTTTCCGTTTCATTTACAATTCTTTTGTTGAGTTTATTATTAATTTTTATTTGTGTGTGTGTGTGATATTTTTATTTATTTCTACATACTCTGGGTGAGAGTGATCGTCATAATGTTATACCATTAAGACCAATGGAAAATCAGCAATCCTGTTTTAAATGCTGTTCATTCTATTATAGTTATCTATGCATATGGCCTAACACTGTTGGGAAATACAGCTTACACGACTGAAATTATGGGATTTTTAACTTTTTTCTATTTTGTAGAATTAAACCAGAGTCTTTGAATTTACTCAAATTCTGAGAATTTGTATACTTTTTTATTATTATTGAGTCGCCATTTATTAAGATCAAGAGCCACTCGAGAATAAGACTTAATGGTACTCATGCAGAGAGTGATCCAGACGTAACTCAGACTCTGCCCGGCTTTCCCCGAAACATGACGTCAACAGTCCTAGTAAGCCGAGCGTCGCCAATGAAAGCATAAGAAGAAAAGAAAACCTACCTTAAATTTTAAGTTTTATTAACTGTAAAGGAAAATGTTATAACAATACTTTTGTTTTTTATATATATATATATATTTTAAATAAATAAAGTTAAAGATTTCTTTGTTCAAGAAAAGGTTCTAAGGTAAGTCAAATAAATACTTTCAAGGAATTCTTTTTTAAAGTTTTTTTTTTTTCAAGAGAAATTGAAAAACTTTTTTTGGGGGGGGGGGTGTTTTTTTTGGGGGGGGAGGATCAAAGAAAAATCTGAAAACTAGAAAAATTGAAACAAAACTGGGTGGGATAGTTTTTAGTTTTTTATATTAAAACAGATGTTGTTGTTTTCTCAGACTGTTTTATTAATGTTGTGCGTAGATCGTATTCCGCATTCGCGCTGGAGGTCTTTCTGTGTTGCTCGCTTGAACGCCCACAAATTGATTATTTTAAGTATAATGGCAATTGTCAGTCTAGACTTGGCAAAAAAAGGTACTAGTTCGGATGGATGTAAAGGTTCGACATTTGGTAGCCTGACACCTTCAGGCATAGCCATCGCTTATCTTTCCTATTATAATGAAATTGCAGCTGTGTCCACATGATGCACAAGTTTTCGACCGTGCCAGTAATTTTTTTTCTTGACAAAAGTCGAGGACTCCGGCTGGTGTTTTCAGCTGCTCACTTAGGGCTGTAAAATTTATGTTTTTTTTTTGTTTTTATCTGACGTGAAAGTACGAAATAGTATGCTTTTTTTGTTTTTTTACTAATTTGTTTTCTTTTCTTCCTCTTCCAAATTGTTGTCTGCTCCTCTGAATTTTCAACTCACGTGAACGCGCGTTGCACTGAAAACCATCGCGCTACATTGTCATTGGCTCAGCTTTATGTCATGGCTTACTCCGGCTGTTGACATCAAGTTCCGGGGAAAGCCAGGTGGGTGCTAAGTTACGTCTGGATAATTCTCTGCATGAGTACCGACTTAATGAAATGGAATCATTATATGCTGAAAGATCAGGAGTATCATGGAAGTACTAAAATTGATCAATGCTATGAACTACATTTCATTACTCATTATACAGTTTAAGACACGAATTTGTTTACATTGAATTTGAATATGACCTAGATATAATCAGCAGAGATACAGTCTCAAAGTAATGTGTTACACAGATAGGAAGCTTTGTGCATAAAAATTTTGTCAGATGCTGTGGTAAAAGACAAGTTCTTCTTGAGAATGTCTTACGAGGAGGAAACAAAGACTGGCGCTCAGTCGAGCATCTCCCATGGAAATAAAAGTAGAGTAAGGATGTTATATGTCTATGGTTTAAATTTAATTAAGATAAGATGTAAAACCATTTTCAGCGGATGGAGTGGAGTATTATGCTTGCTTGGAGATAATTTAGAAACAAAGAGATTATAGCTTAATGAAATAGAACGATCATCTGAAAGATGAACACTAAAGGAGTATTAAAACTGATTACTTATGGGATGATCAGATGTTCACGGTAAAAACTATGTATTGTTACCAGTACTTTCTTTCTCTGAGCCATGCACCAGGTAGAATTTTCATGAACAGAGCTTCTTTGCAAGGGCTTTTCGTTCTGGAACACACTATCATGTGACTGCATTCCTATTGATTAGAGCAATTTACATCAGTAGAGGATCATTCCCACCAAATTTCACGTTTCTCAGTTCAACAGATTAAAAGTAGTTTGGTGGACATGTACATCTCTATCATTGTTTATATTTAGTAAAGATCACATCATTTTTATATCTTTATCGGTTCAGTATATTAAGTTTTTTTTTTTTTTTTTTTTTTCGTTTAATCATCTTATATCCCCTGAATTATACTGGCAACAAGAGAATGAACTCTTAAAAAAAAAATGCACTGTGCATGCGTGAGATTCGAAAACGAATCTTGTTCTCTTTCTGGTAGTGGGAGTCGATCTGAGTGGATGTGTTTCCAATTGGCTTTACATTTTTACTTTGTTATTACGCCGCTGACATCATCTTATAAGATTTTGCTTCTGGTTTCAGCTTAGACGGGACTCCTAAACAGGCAGCCATCCCAACATGACATTTTTATACTCTGACCTCGTGCTATCCATAATACCAAAACATGTTTAATATGGCGATGGTTAGTTTGCAAAAGAGTTCTCAACTCATGTGTTGCTATAAAATAGAATATCAAATATTATAAAAATCTTTTTCTTCACTCTTTTCATTGGTTTAATCTTCTAACATCTTCGACTCCACACTTTTTGGTATCCACTTCTTAATATTTTTGCCACTTAGTTCAGTCTGTTCTTTTATCGTTCTTTTCTTCCTTTAAAGCCTGTTAAGTTTTGAGACATTGTGTTGAACAAAGATGGCGGCGTAGTTCAGATCAGTAACCAAGATGGCGGCGTAGTTCAGATCAGTAACCAAGATGGCGGCCAAGAATTAAATGCGGTCCGTGACGTAGTAAACGGCGAACTGATTGAATCCAAAATTCGACAGTTTTTATAATAATTTTGGGACGTTTTCATTGGTTGTTTAGCACAGCCGTTGGTTATAAAAATGATTGCCGAATCCATTCGTCTCATACCCCCATTACAAGTCAAAAACATTTTACAAAACCGCATCATTTTATCCTTTTTATCATGCTCTTCTCTTTCTCTCTTTCTCTCTTATTTCCATATCGTTCTACATCTTTTATCTCCTTTATCTTCATCCTAACATCATTTCACTACCAACCTTCCCCTTTATTACCTCCCCTCTTTACTACTTCCTCTCTAATCTTTCCCATCATTCTACCACTTTCTATCTCTTCTTCAATTCACCCTATCATTCAATTCTTCTTTTCCTCTTATAACATACCCACATCCTCCTCCCTCTTTTTAACACTCTTTGCTAACTCGTTTCGTTTCTCCTTTTTAAAAAAATACTGTATCAATCGTTCATCTGATATGACACAACCACTATCTACCCCCTCCCCCTCTTTATTTAATACATCATAATCACGTTGACACCGGTTCTTTTTAGATCTTTAAGTAAGCAACGTTGAGCCTGATCAGTACCAGGTGGATGATCATTTGGGAATACTAAGTGCTGTATGTAGGCGGATGTCGACATCCTCTCTGCAAGAACTGAAAAAACCTAAGGTCCTAATCTTCCCTGATAGGGACATACAAACGAATGGGATCTTTGTAAATTTTGTATTCCCATGAAACTTCCTTCTTTGGAGGAAGCCAGCTCGACCTGCCTAGAGTGGCTATCGCTTAAGCACCGGTCTTCTGACTTTCTCCCCTCATTCTACCCAAATCTGCTTTCCTCAAGCACTTCCCTTTTCTTCCTTCTCTCTTTGTCTTTCTCTAATTCTACACCTTTTTTCCTAAACCCCTACCTCCTATTCCTCATTCTTTTAAGCGTTCACTCATTTTCCCATTTCATCCATGCTCTTTTCTAATCAACCATGGTTTCTGGTTTTTCTTCTACTCCCTCTTTCTTTTCTCTCTTCACATACCGTATTTTCCATTCTTTCTAGATCTCCCTCTCTTTGTTAATTTTCCTCAAACCGTTCCTTAAGTTCCCCCTCTTCTGTTATTCTCCTTCTTTAAACCCTCTCATTATTTTATCGCTTTTCTCTCTCTCTCTCTCCCTCTCTCTCTCTCTCTCCCTCTCTCTCTCTCTCTCTCTCTCTCTCTCTCTCTCTCTCTCTTCCTATTATTGAAAAACATTTTATAATGTATCAGCCATTGTTCTCGTTTTATCATTTTTTCTATATCTTCGTGTCCTTTCTTCTTCCTCCCTCATTTTTTAGGGGGGGGGGGGTCTTGACTTTCTCTTTAGATCATTTTATTGTTCAAGAATTTTGTCTGGTGCTTTTCTAAGTATAGATGAAGAAACTTTTCTTCAATTTACTTTTTTATTTTCTCTTGGATTTGCTTTTTTTCTTCTTAAAAGATGCGTCCTCGCATCTGTAAAAGAGGTTCTGTCTGTTAGTACGTCTGTCAAGTTCCTTTTTGAAATATAATTTTATCAATAAGCATGCAGATTGATCGGTGCATGTTGTTTTATCTGCCTCTAAACATCTCTATTATACGCATTCAAATTTTAAATATAATTTTTTCAGTCTGTCAGGCATAATATCAGTTTGTTAGAACATCATGATTAGATTTAAATTATCGTTTTCAGCAGTCTGTCATGGCTAAGTTTGAACTATCGTTTGCGTTAGTCTGGTATGTCTAAGTTTGAACTATTTTTTGCATTAGTCTGTTATGCTTAAGTTTTAAATATCGTGCCATGGCTAAGTTTGAAATATTATTTTCATCAATCTGTTATCTAGAACTATATATGAATTTCTAGAATAATTCCTGTCTGTCCGTCACTTGTTATTTGGACTTTCATGCTTAAGTTCCGAATAGTAATTTTTTGATAAATGTGTAGATTGAATGGATGCATTTTTAAGAATGGAACCGTTCTTAATCCTCCTTACCCCATCCCGGCCTTCGTTGTTTCTTTTTTCTCTAATAGGCCGTGTAGATACACGAATATGCAGCACTTACAACACAATAATACCCTGTCGGTGCAATTCCTTCTGATTTCTGCCCTTCTGCAGCCATATTGTCTTTTTCCTCCCTTTTTTTTATTGCACGCAGCATCATCCTTCTTTTCTTTTCTCTTCTTGGCTTTTGTACTTTCAACCGGATGCCCCCTATGTGGCAGCTGAGTTTATTCTTGAAGCAGACGTTTCGGAATTACATAAAGAAATCACGTCATAAGATCTCCTGTAGTTCCATGAATATGAACAACAGCGGGCATTCTGAAGATGCGTCTATCCGATCGTTGCATTTAGCCAGGAAAATGCTATTTTAATCACAGGCAGAACATTAAATATTAAGTAGGTAGGCCAGGATCAGAGTGTAGTATCTGTTCTGATGCTGCACTCAAATTAATGTGGCCTTAGTCAATGGAAGATGAATACCTTCTATACTAAGGCAATTTTATTGTTGCATACTTCCAGGGTGCCCATATTTTCTCCCATATAAAAACGACCTTACGTCACATTTTGTTTTTGTAAGGAAGCAAATTAATACGTATTCAGTAAGTAGTAATAAATACTAATATATATATATATATATATATATATATATATCTGAGGTTATCGTTTTCTAGAGGTTAAGTAACTAATGAAGTTTAACGAGGTTAAAACAAGTGCTAAATGCCGAAGTAGAGCACGGTATATTCTTAATTTGTTTTTACAGTAAAATGTTGCTACACAGTCATGAGCATGTTTCGATCAGCTAGTTACCAGTAACTGAAATCTCCTCAGGCGATACAGCTTATACGAAAGCTAATTGAAAGCATCAGGTCTTCCTCGTCATAGGGAGTTAATATCAGGAGGTTCCGCCAAATGTTGTGAAAAAAAGATTCGGTTGTATGCAAATAAGACCCAATACGGGTGCGGATTTGAGTTTGTGTTTAGATATAGGAATGAATGGGAAAAGGTGGAGGGTTAGGGATCGAGATAGAGGTAATGAAAGACTAGAAAGAATAGTATTCGTATATACTTGTGTGATAGTCACCCTAAATCTCAAACATATTAGTGTGTATAGGTTCAAACAGTAGGTGAATGTGGATTTGACATATCTATGCTAAAAGAGGTCTCAGATTTAATCAGGGTTATTCAGTTATAAAAATGCTTTTAATTTGACTAGAATTTTATGTGGTTAGAAAATGTACGACTTATGTTGCCCTCTTGAATATCCCTGCCCACCACTATCACTCCTACAGACATAATTTAAAAGATTAAGAGATACGGAAGAAAAGGAAAAGATGCAACGAAAAAAGAAGAAAGAAAGTAAGGAAAGAGGAAGAATGAAAAGGAGAAATCCACAATTACTTAGTATTTTAACCTATACGCACTAGTATGTTTAAGATTTAGGGTGACCATCATACAGTCATACAAATACTATTCTTTCTAGTCTTTCATTACCTATATCTCGACCCTTAACCTCGCCCCCATCTTTTCCCATTCATTCCTATGTCTAAACACAGAATCAAATCCACACCTCTATTGGGTCTTATTTACATACAACTAAATCTTATTTTCCACAACATTTGACAGAACCTCCTGATATTAACTCCTTGTGACAAAGAAGACCTAATATTTTCATAGCAAACTTTGCTTCGTATAAGTTGTATCGCCTGAAGAGGTCTTTAGTTACTGGTAACTAGCTGACCAGGACATGCGCATGACTATGTAGCAACATATTACTGCTGATGTCAAAACAAATAAAGAGTATATATATATATATATATATATATATATATATATATATATATATATATATATATGATTAGCTTTTTTGGAAAAAGAATTCCAGCAGAGTGCTCAATTAAAAGGAAAATCCAAATTGTAAGAGCGTATTTATATTTTGTGTACAGAAAGTTGTTAGTTGAGACAGATCATTGGTACCGTCGGTTTCAAGCCCGATAATAAGGCCCGTTTAAGGTATCCTTATCAAGCTCTCTTCAGCCAATATTCGTCTCGAATATATATATATATATATATATATATATATATATATATATATATATATATACCTGGGTGTGTGTGTCGTAATAATTTGAGAAATAAATAATATGTAATGATTAGGTTGTACATCTAGATTACAAAATAGGTTTAAGGCTCTTAAAATTTATACTAGAATTGTCTGGAAGGCCCTGTGGCATATTTCATAGAGTCCTTGGTAAAATTCAGTTTTAAAAGTGTTACACTCAAAATACATTTGCAAATTACGTAGGACTATTTACCTAGTCATGGCTGATAGAATGAGAGCTTGCTACACCTATGAATTAAATCGTGGGTTCAGTTCGAAATTTCTTGCTGATTCCCGAGTTCGACAAGATACACTTGAAGAAGGTCGCAGGTTACATCGAATGAAACATTGAGAAAATAACACCCAAGATGAAAATAGTAGTCTGAAGCATCCAAATAATATGAATAAGCAGAACCGACAGACAGTGAGGACGATTCTAAAATTTCTATTTCGAAATGAAGTGTGACAGACCAACAGGCAGAGTTTCTTACAGAAGAGCTTGACTGATTGATGTATTTAAAACTAGATGTATGCGACGATTGTCAAGAATTTGCAACATAAAACGGGTGAAAAAGAAAAACAAAATGAAAACAGTCAACAAATAACTGTTACCAAAATCAAAAGAAAATTTAATCTTCTGCCGATTTCATCTACGTAGCTTTTAAGTTGTACACCATTTTTTTTCTTAGTGTTTTATTCGATTTTCTATTGCTATTTACAAGGATGTAAAAACATGTCCACCATGTTAACCACATAGTACAAAGTATCTGGAAAGAAAAAAAAAGAACTTGAAAACAGTTTCAGTAAGCTAAAAACATACACATCTGTCGAAAATAAAATATTTGACCGTTTATTGACAGTTATTGTTTTCATTTTGTTTAATTTCGACTTTTTGCTTGTGAAACGTACGACATTGAATCTTCACTTCAAGTTACGAATGGCAGTCATTTTGAATAGCATTTTTTTCAAAACCTTATAGATAGCATAGAAAATCTGTTAAATCAAATAGAAATTAAATTAGTGAAAATTAGTGTTTATTTCATTGAATTCTAAGATATGCAAAGAGCACATACAGCACCTGGAATTCCCAAATGGTCACCCATTTTAGTACTGACCAGGCTCAACGTTGCTTAACTTTAGTGATCTAACGGAAACCGGTGTGTCAACATGATTATGCAATCCCCCCCCCACACACACACTGTAGAGATGTAAAAGATCTTTCTACTCCAGTAGTTTCTTCCCCAGAACCACTAGACTTTGGAATTCCATTCCAGGTCCCTACTTCCCCAAATGTACTGACGTGCAGAAGTTCAAGTGCAACGTGAACCGACATCTTGCTGTCCAAATCCCTACATAGTACCCCTGATAATAGCCCCCTACACCAAAGTGGCAATGTGCCTTGTTTGGGGTGAAAATGTAATATATATATATATTTATTTATTTTTACATATTAAAGCTACATAGACACAAACACAGATGTGTGTGTATGTATGCATATATATATATATATATATATATATATATATATATATATATATATATATATACAAATATATTTAAGTTAAGAATTTATTGTTTGAAACAAGGAATATATGGAGAAAAATTATATTTATTTCCTTAATCCATGAATTTTCAATAATGGCTCATATCATTATTTCATTTCATTATCGAATATATTTGTATATGTTTTAATCTGCAGAATTTAACTTTAATCATTGAACTTATATATTGCTCTATTTTCATGTATTGAGCTTTACCTTTTTGGCTAGGATCGTCCTGAAATTATTACCTCAATGTAATATTTGACATGGAAAATTCACTTGATTTCTAATCTGTGACCTATCTCATTTATATATATATATATATATATATATATATATATATATATATTATACATGTCTATTTAATGTTTTTTTTTCTTTTTGCCGAGCTTATGGGGACAATAACTCAACCTTTCTTCAATTTAAGACATGCATATCCAAAATTTTTCATATTAAAGTTTATTTCATTGGGTCGAATATATTGTTAAAAATATTGAAAGTGATTTGAAGGCCTTGAAACTGATGACGTACAGTTGCTTACCATTTACAATAGCAATATAAATTAGAAATTCTGTAATTATTCGAAAGAAATGAAATCATTCCACTTTCATTAATGAACATCAATGAATACGACAGAAAGAAACAAACAAAAGTATTTTAAGTTCTGATGTTGATGTAGAAACATTAATATTGTAAAATGATCGAGCTTAACAAAATTACTGATAGATTTGTAGCAATTTGGTTCAATTAATAATTTCATGGCAAATAATAACGTAGCAATTATAATTAAAATGGAAAAAGATTACTATCTAAAAAATAAATAATTTAGTTAAAAATAGATATAGTTCATAAAAGAAACCGAAACAGAATTGAAAGTAAAAATAAAAAAAAAATCCCGGGTAACACTAGGTTTGGACAGCTAGTACATACATAATTTCTTATTTAATTTTCATGTGTTCCTTTTATTTTCCGTTTTTGTATTATTTAGCATTATCTAGACGCAGCATTGAAAGAATTTATATTTTTTATTACGTTTCTTTCTCGAGCCTGACTTTTTCTAGGTACGAGCAAAATGAATGCTGACGCTCAAAATGTATAAACCTTTTGACCCCTCCCTTTACTTAAAAATTCACCAAAAATTAGAAAATTAACCAATTTTAATAAAATTTTCAGTATTTATCAAATGATAATCGCGGAATATAATGAACTTATTATTTTTATTTAAATCTTAGTGGAAATGTATTATTTTGTGTAAACAAAAAATACCTTTAATAAAGTTTTGGTTTTCAGTAGTAAATAAAAAACGCAAGAATTTATTTTTGCTTTTTTTATATATAAATAAAGCATCGTAATTTGTAAAAACAAAATAATAATTTTTTCAAGAACATTACGAAAAAAGCCCCTAAAGTCCGTATTAATGAATTCGATATAACTCGAAGAAAAATGAATTTCTCGAACTACTGATATTACCATTGAATTAAGCATTGTTTATTTAATATTTTCACAAAAAAATTATAATTGCAAAAAATATTTCTACTTTTTTTTTAAATTACAGGTTTCGCATAATTTTTATATGCAAGCTTTTAATAATTTCCTTGCTCGCAAGAATGTGAAACTTTCGGCGTAACATATTTTTTTATATAATATTGAACAATAATTTAAAAAAAAATGAATTTAAAAACAGGCGCATACAAAAATAATTAAATTAAAAAATAGTCAAATTTATACAAACGTTCCATGTCGGTAACTACGGATGCCCATTTTAAAAAGAAAAGGAAACCTGTCTGTTTTCCCCCTCCACCTCTACCCCCTACCATTTCTCTCCAACCACCCGATGTCATTTTCAGATACGTTTCAAATTGTGTAAAGTCGACTTTAAATTTCACGTAAACATTCCGATTAATTAAAACGTAAGTTTGTATTTTTTTTTAAGTGTTAATTTTTTCAATAATTATAAATTGTTTCCTATCCACTTTGAATTCTGTATAGATATTAATAAATAATAGTGCTAACTTTTTTTCAATGAATAAATTGTCAGTATAATTAATGAATTTAATTAACATTTATGCTGTTTAAAGTTTATGAAAGTTTAAATTCTATTAATAATTGTTTGAACTTTTATAATGAATAAATTGTCATTGTAACTTAGTGAATTAAATTCACTGAATTGAATTGAGTCAATTAAATTGACCTTCCAATGATCGATAAGTTGGAACATTATTATATAATAATGAAATAATGTGATTAATGTGCTTCCGTATTTCTTTGAATTTTGCCGCCATGACTTTTTTTTTGACACGAAACTAATTTGATTGCTACCATGGCCATATTTTTGGATGATTATTACCCTTTTTAGCAAAAGTTAAGTACATTTATTTTATTAATTCATTATTTTAAGACTTTAACTTAATACTTCACTTGGAAATAATTCCAGAAAACTTATGTTTCTTTTGCCAGAAAAATGTAAACACGATATTTGTCATAATGAATTTTTATATGAAATATACGGTTTTTCAGATTTGAGATAAAATTATTCCATGTATTTTTTATTTCACACGCTATTTTTTTTTTTTTTTTGATAAATTAACTTTAAACTGTAATCTTTTAAACATAATCCAAAAGTAACCGAAAATTTAAAAAATATTATGATTAACCGGCGTTTAAAACCAGGCCCCATACCGAAGCAGGTATTGCCCGTACCTACTTTTTCTATCTCTTATTTAAACTGCTTTGTATGTTTCCCCTTTTTAAAACCCAATTATTGTATGATAAGTTTTTAAAAAAATATGTTTCCACTGATCTTGCTTTAAAAGGATTCATCGCAAATCATCAGTTTTTCGTTTGTAAATAACATCTATAACAACATAGCCTACAGTCCCTATTCCACAATCTCACTTTAAATTATAAACACGTAAGCACATTATTACTCATTCTATATTATGTAGACAAATCATGTAATATTCGCAACAATAAAATAAATTTAGACATCCTGTCCTTTAAAATTTTGATTTTTCTTTTTTTTGCAACATGTTTCCTTTTGGAATATATGTATAAGCCTGTTTTTGCTTTTTCTATTTTTTTATGTTTAATTTTCATTGTATTGTTGTTTTGTTTATTTTCGTTTTTATTTTTCTTTATTCGAATATTTAATTTATTATTTTCTTTAATTTCATATTCTATTAAAAACATCTGGGTTGCACTAGCTTACACCACTACATTTATATTTGCCCTTTATCGCCCCCACAACAGTGGGGTTACTATCTTTAAGAGCATATCTGAGAAAATTGACCACATCCTGTCTGCTCATCCTTCGGCTAACATTCACATTTGCGGTGACTTCAATGTCCATAATGTGGAATGGCTGACCCACTCAAATAAAATCGATGACGAGGGGAGGCTTTGTCATGATTTTGCCATTGCCTATGACCTCACTCAGATTGTTCACGAACCCACCCATGTGCCCGATACTACCGGTCAATATGCAAGCCTTCTAGTCCTTTTCCTCACAACTTCCCCTGAGCTGTGTTTATGTTCCATTCTATCTCCTCTGGGATCCTCTGACTACTCTGTTGTAGCAGTTAAGATAAAAATGAAATGTAATAAATCTACAGACGTACCTCTCCACCATACTGTATATCGATACTCTATGGCTGACTGAGACAGCTTCCATACATTCATATCTGCCCTACCTCTGCATTCCATGTTTAAAAACGATGTTTCCTCTATAGTATCAGACCTGACCGAATGGTTAATTGTAGGCATATACCAATTCATACCATCCAAAAAATTCCAACAAAAACCTAACAGCCAGCCATGGTTCTCCCCTGAATGTGCTGCTGTCATCGTGCACAGAAATCACTTTTTCCATAGCTACCAACATAATAGATGTACTGAGACTAAAGCTGCTTTCAGGACTGCCAGCAACCACTGTAAAAGAGTAATAAAAAATGCAAGAGAGCTATATGCTCAGTCTATCAAATCCAAAGTAGCTGAGCAGCAGCTTGGTTCCCACCAATTCTGGCAAATAGCAAACAGGATCGTGAACAGAAGCGTGCGTTCTATCCCAACTATCATCAATGGACCTGAGGTCATCTCGTCAGCTTCAGACAAGGCCAGACTATTTGCCAAGAACTTTACAGCTAATTCTACCCTATGCAACAATGACCATCAACTCCCTGTATTTCCTCCTATAACAGACAACACACTATGCAACATACACATATCTGTGTGTGAGGTCGCCAAGCTAATCAAGAACCTTGATTCCAGTAAAGCAACTGGCCCTGACGGCATTCCAGTTATAGTGCTGAAAAAGCTCCAACCAGAACTTGCTCCCATACTGACAAAATTGTTTAAGCGTTGCCTTAAGGAGAAGTGCTTTCCAACACCCTGGAAAACCTCATCAGTATGCCCTGTATTTAAGAATTCAGGTGAAAAGTCATTTCCCTCTCAGTACAGACCAATAAGTCTCCTATGTGTCATGAGTAAGTTGTTGGAATCCATATTAAATAAAGAAGTAGTCAACCACCTCAACAGAAACAACCTTCTTAGTGACATGCAATATGGTTTCCGCTCTGCAAGATCTACAGCAGATGTGCTAACGGTTATATCACATAGGATTAGTGAATCTCTCAACAAAGGCTTCCTTTCCAGGGCAATTGCTCTTGACATATCAAAGGCCTTCGATAAGGTATGGCATAAGGGCCTACTTCACAAGATTTCCAGCTACGGTATTACTGGAAATGTTTTCTCAATCATTAAATCATTTCTCTCTGATAGGTTCATAAGAGTAGTAGTTGATGGGCAGAAATCAGAGGCCCACAGTATTAATGCTGGAGTTCCCCAGAGGGCCATCCTGGGCCCAACACTCTTCCTGATCTACATCAATGATTTCTCAAAACACATATTTAAATCATTCGTTGACATCTATGCTGATGACACGACCATCTATGGCAACACATCAAAGGTCGTAAATGACAAAGTTCTCTCTAATTCTCTCTCCTCTGATCTTGAGCGCGTGGTACAATGGGGAAAGAGGTGGCTGGTCACTTTTAATTCACCCAAAACCAAGCTTCTATCTTTACATCATCAACACTCTGATCCCCATCTGGCATCAATTGAAATGGATGGCTCTCGTCTTGGGGAGGCTCCATGTTTTGACAAGCTTCTGGGTTTGACCTTTACTCCTGATCTGAAATGGAACACGTACATCAAATCTGTTGCCAGAGACGCTGGGAAAATGGTGGGATCCTTCTACCGCTCCAGAAGATATCTCACTACTGATGCAATTCTCTATCTGTATAAAAGCCAAGTACGTCCAAGGATGGAGTACTGCTGCCACATCTGGGCAGGAGCTGGTAAAAACAGCATATCCTGCCTTGACAGAGTACAAAATAGACTTTGTAGCTTAGTGGGGGATGCCCTTTTCTCTTCCCTGTAGCCCTTCTCCCACAGAAGAGATGTTGCGAGCCTGTCTTTGTTTTATCGTTATTTCCATGGCAAGTGCTCATTTGAGCTCCAATCCCTTGTCCCCCCTCGCCAATCTTTCACGAGAAACACCCGTCTGGCTGAAACTACTGTCAATAATTTTCCCCACTCTTTATCTGTGCCTAAATCCAAACATAGATTCCATGAGCAAAGCTTCTTTCTTAGAATTGCATGCCAGTGGAACTCTCTGCCGCTTGCCTGTTTCCCACCTGACTACAACTTGGATGTCTTCAAGTCCAACATAAACAAACTCCTGACAAACCGCCCCCTTAAGTAAGACACTATCAAAACCCCCAATACTAATGATTACTACAATACTATCTCATTGATTACTTTACATGCAATAACCCTTATCTCTGAGTGGCCTTCGGGCCTTGATAACTGGTAACTCCCACGTAAAAAAAAAAAGAAAAAAAAGATGGTTGCGATTGTGATGATGTTGCTCCTGGGATGAAACATAGGATTTTATTATAACGACTAAATGTGCCTAAAATGTTGTTTATAAAGTTACATAAGCATATATTAATAGACATAATAAATTTGTATGTGGCATCTGTTGTTGCAAACATACGGTACTTTGGTCCAGAGGGGAATTTCTGCAATCAAAATATATATATATATATATATATATATATATATATATATATATATATATATATATGTATATATATATATATATGAGAGATAGGTAAACAAGAAAGGAAAATGAAGGTATAAACACTATATATTAACATATATAGATCTATTGATTTATTCAACAAGGGTAGACCTTTATTTAGGGATGTTGGGTAAGTGGGGACTCTTTATGCATTTCGAAGCCTAATTCTTCTCATCAGAAGAATGGAGAAGATGCTAGGTAACATGATAGGGACGTGACGTCTAGCGATAGTTTCATTAGGAGCGAAATAGATTGCTAAGGCTGTTTAGGGGAGTTAAAAGTGGTTCCTGTGAGGGAGTGTAGTTTGCATTGTGTAATGGATGTGTGGATATAGTATATTTGCCATAGTAGATTTAATGTATGTGAATAATGTGTGAGTTTAAATTTTCTGGAGGGATATGGGGTAGGTTGGTTGAAAGAAGTTGCTCAATTAAACTTATGTGCATATGTGTACACAGCACATATACACATAAGTTTAATTGAGCAACGAATTATGCTACAATAATAAAAACTTATATTTTATGTATGTATGTAAGTTAAAAGAAGAAAAATAACCAAACATTCAGTAAGCCATATCTCATAAATTTCTTTCAACTTTATAGACAAGAGAGCGATTTCCTACAGAAATTACTCTATCTTTTACTAACACAAAATAATATGTATATATGCTTTCATTTCTTCGCAAAAAACCTCCACCGTCTAAAATGAATTTTGAATGAAATCCTCTACTTTAAATGAAAATCAATAGTTTAATTGTTTTTTTTTAAATTTTTTTTTCGTTAGAACATAATTTTATGATTTTATATGAATTATAGTGCAGACACTGGCTATTTGAATTTTTAAATTTGTGGTTCCCTTATCATGCTCGTAAAAACCTTCAAAGAAACTGAAATCTTAGGGATATTCATAAACTAATATCTAAAACCTATTGTTAAAATTTCATAAAAATTGAAGATATCTCAATTTTATCGATGGGTTTCCACCTGCCTTTTACCCTCTTTGCTTTAGACAATATTAAACGTAGTATAGCCCACATTATGCCCTCTTAAGCTGTGTTCCAAATTACATTATGATTGGTTTAGGAGTGAATCCTGTAATTACGTTTCTGAATTTTTGAGATGGGGATTGGTTATATGTATTATTATTCATCAGACTACTGTTCTCATCTTGAGTATGATTTTCACAACGTTTCGGTCGATATAACCTCCGACCTTCTTCAGGCGTATCTTGTCGAACTCGGGAATGTTTCTGTCGAACTCGGGAATATGGACGAAATTTCGAGCGGAACCCTTTATTTACTTCACAGGGGTAGCATACTCTTGTTCCGTCAGCCATGACTGGATAGAGGTCTTAAGTAATTTGCAAATATATATTTCGGTCGCCCACACTGAGGATTGAACCTTCAACCTTCAGGAGAATATCACTTTTACAATTTATTTTTCCCAGTACTCTAACCACTGCGCCAACGTTACAATGTGACATAGTTTCAGTTACAGACGTACACCAAATTACCCTGATAATGCGATAGACACATAAGTAAATATGGTAATACTTTATTAACCTTCCCCAGCTGATAAGTCATTTCTGTTTATTTGCTATGTCGGTTTAGTACGTAAATCAGGTTGATAAATAAAAACCTTTTATCAGAATTGACTAAATAAACACCGATAACTATCCAAGTAGGTTTGTAAAATAATTTTTTCAGTAAATATCGGATAACTGGGCTTTTATCTATCTGTACACAAACTCTTTCTTGGTGGTAAGCTGTTAACATGTATGAAAAGAATTATCTACATAGTAAGTGTACCCACCTGGCGTTTCCCCGGGAGTCGTTTTGCTTCCATTTTGTTTTGTATGCTTCTTTTTAAAACTATACCATTTTTTTATTTTACCAAATGTTTTTTCTTCTTCATGTATCAGGTCTATTTTTTGCAGACATCAATGATCATATTCCTCATCAGTTCTACAATGATGTTATTTGCAATATAGTACCTATAGTAGATTCCGGTTCCAAGAGAAGACCTCCCATCAGCCTCTGAACTTCCCCAGAAAGAGCGGGTGACGCTCAACCGGGACTGAGCAAAGGTTGCTAAAACATGGAATAACTTGTACAAGTGAGGCTATATATATATATATATATATATATATATATATGACGCTTTGTGTTCTTGCAGCGCCAACATGCATGCTCCAATAGAGGCCTGAAGGATTCCTTGGACACTGACTGATTATAGGCGAGATGGAGTGAAATGCTATGATGATGCATATGTTGCAATTATAGAGGATGTGCACATACAGAGCAGGCAATCTTAGTCATTGTACCTCAATCAGTGTCTTTTGCCTAACACAACGACAAGTTGACCAATTCCGAAAGAAACCATCAAGTTGCTCAACAGTTCATCCATCACTTGCTTGCCGTGACTTCATGTATCCTAATTGGGGTGGGGGTGGGGCTAAGTGAGTACTTGACTTTGTACAAGGGTTTCACACTAGATAGCGAAGGGAAGGAGGTGTCTTACCGCTCTTGATGGTGGAGGTGCTTCCCCCCTGCCACCTTCTACAGTGTCTAGTACCCAGGTTCATTGTTGCTTAACTTTGATGATTTGGCGAGAACCGACGTGTCAACATGATTATGCCGTATTATTGTTTTTACTAAGAGTTAAATTTATTTATGACTGAATCATTTGGTCATTAAATTATTAATTAAATTAAATTATTATAATTAATTTTTTAAAGACAATGTTGTTTTAACATAGATTTATAAAATTGCTAGACCTTTTTTTAGCCAATTAAAAAAAGTTATGGACTGTTGACTTAGAACGAGTGCTTTATGCCAAACTTTTAAAGCATATGTGGTATTGTGGTGACTGGATTAAATACTAATCCTTATAAATCTCTAATTATGCATCGAATAGATGCCATAATATTTTGTTCACTGCACCTGTTTAGTCGTTTCAGTAGTTTCCAAGAAAAAGTGGAATAGTGCATTAGTGCATCCAACGAATACCATAATACTTAGTTCGCTGTATTGTATCACAACAAAGGTCGATACAAACTTTCAGCTAGATCGACTCAGTAGTTTCTGAGAAAAAGTAAAATGGACAAAGAGAAATATAATATAGACTGATTATAAATAGCTTTCAAAACTTTCGATTATTTAATGCATGAGGCATTAACTAAAAATTTGAAAACCAGAAATTTTTAAACAGTTTAAACGCTTCCAAGTCCTTTACAAATGTCGAATGGTAATAAAATAATTCATTCTGTATTTCTTTTCAATTATTTACAAAAAGAAAATGTGTGAGAAGACTATGGTTCATATTATTTGAATTATTCGAACTACTGTTCTCAACTTTTGTGTTGTTCACACAATGCTTCAGCCGACTTTTTCAGGTGTATCTTAACAAACTCAAAAATCTTTCCGTTGAACTTGCAAAAAATCGTTGCATAACAGAGTACTAGATAAAATTCAGTTATAAGTGACACACTTCTGGGGGTTGAAAGTTCAATCCTTAGTGCGGTTGATACAAATCCAGAATTACTTAATTCATGGCTGACGGAATGAGATAATGCTATCCTTTGTAGATATAACAAAGAGTTCCATTCGAAATTCCATGCAGATTGCCGAGTGTGACAGAAAAGTTTTCCGAGTTTGATAGATACACCTGAAGAAGATCGGAGGTTACATCGGCTGAAATGCTGTGTGAATAACATCCGAGATGAGAACAGTAGTCCGAATAATCCAAATAATCAATCCACATCTCAAAAATTCAGAAACATTAGATCATGTGAAATTATGGTTGTGAGCTGAATTCGTGTAAATTACACTTATTGCGTTGTTCTGACAAACGAAACCAAATCATATCAATGTGTTGCATGGAGGGCAATATATTATCCTTGTAGATCTAGATTTGACTAAGCATAGACAACATGTCAAATATGGTAAAGTCTTTTAAAGGAAGCATTAATTTGTTCCTGTGCTGCTGTGTTTCCAAACAGATGAGTCAGTGACAGGTTAGTGATACAGATAGTCGGATTGGTCAGAGGTTAATATCTTCATCTTCTATGGAAACCATGAATTATTGGAATTATCTTCTGTGACAGCAAATGCAGATTACATGTTAGCCCCCCCCCCACCCCCACCCCGAATAGAATTGAAATAAACTTGCAATATTTTTTTAGATTTTCTGACATGTTTTATGTTGAAACGTGAAACCTTCTAGTCTGTAGACGTTAACACTTAAAGGAATTATTGATTTCTTGCTGGTAATTTCAAAGGTTTTATTTCAAATATTGGTCAATTCGAATTGGCACAACAATTAGCATACAAATGAGTTATCATCGATACTTAAATTAGTCATTAACTGAAACCACGCATCCAATTAGTAAAATAAAATAGCATGTATCTTCAAAAAGAATAGTCAATTACGATAATGTTACGATAGTTAGCTATGATTAAAACCCGTATAGATATACAGTCCGCCTTCACTGTAAAGTTGCTTTTGCCGGTTCTTTACCGGTGATTTCGTTTTGAGCACCATTCTTCGATTTGTCTTTCATTTCATGAGTTGCTGATGATTTGTTTGAATTTTTTAAAGGCCTTTCAAACTCCTCGGCTTAACATTTACAGGGAACATGAGTTGGAACAGATACATTGAGAGCATTGCCAGAGTTGCTGCAAGGAAAGTGGTCTCTCTCTCTCTCTCTCTCTCTCTCTCTCTCTCTCTCTCTCTCTCTCTCTCTCTACCGTGCTAGAAAGTTATTAGGTTGGTGCATAAATAATGCCGTTTTTTGACATGAAGTTGAACGTCAAGAAACGACATTATTTTTGCACCAACCTAATACGCCTGAAAGTATACTGTAACTCTACAAGGCCATGTATGGAGTATTGTTGTCATATTTGGGCTGGTGCATCTGCTACTAGTCTCTCGCTCTTGGACACGGTTCAAAAGAGAGTTGCCAACCTTATAGGTCCTGAACTGCCATCTGAGCTTTAACCTCTTTCCCATCGACAAAATGTTGCATCCCTCTGCCTGTTCTACAAGTATTTTAATGGTGGACGCTCTGACGAACTACAAGCCCTTGTACCCCCTCGAGTAAATACCCCCGACAGACTCGACAAGCAGCAAAATCCCACCCCTACACGGTAGAGATATCTAGATATATAAAAGCCTTCTACTCTAATAGTTTCTTCCCCAGAACTGCTAGACTTTGAAACTTTTTTCTGGGTTCCTGCTTTCCCAACTGTATTGACATGCAGAAGTTCAAATTTAATGTGAACAGACATCTTGCTGCTCAACTTCCTACATAGTATCCCTGCAACCTATGTCCCTGATAGTAGCCCCCTACATCAAAGTGGCACTATGCCTTGTTCAGGGTGAAAAGGAAATAAAAAAAGAAGAAAAAAACCTTTCCTTATTATAACAAGTAATATTTCTAAATAAATCTTCAATATACGAGCATTATTTTCATTATGCATTTTTTCAAATAAAACTGTATCTTCAGACAAGTCTTGTTACACATAGTCATAGAAAGAATAATATAAATAAATAATAATGATCTATAATCGATAGTGATCAAGGTGGCTTTTCTTGTTCAGGTGTGGCATCTATTTATACTGAAACTCCACCCAATGATTTATATCATGACTAATATAAGTGACGTGGGTCTGTTTGCTTCTATATTAGTGTATCTGTTCAGTCGTACTCTGGCCACTACCTTGCCTGCGATGGATGACAGGGATATTACCCAATGGTTATTGCAGGCCTAACGGTTTCCTTTGCGTTTTCCTGGGTTGGTCATGTTGATCACATGACAAACTACAGAATACCCCAGAATCTTCTTTTTAATGAACTAAAGTATGGCATGTGCTCCCCTGGCGGCCAGAGGAAACGGTTTAAAGACATTCTAAAGGTATCACCAAAGATCTTCAACATTGACTCGTTGAGAGTAGACAGCTTCAGATAGGACCAAGTGAGGGGTTGCTGTTCACGACGGTTCTAGCCCAATATGAAAGTGATAGGAAATTTACTGCAGAGAAGTGCGGGCAAGGCAGGAAGAACAATGCTTTGAAACTCCCAACATCTGCAAAACTATCCCTGTCTCTGCACTCACTGCTGATGACTTTCCCATCACCCATCCAGGATGATCAGGGAGTCATCATTGTTCTTATGGACGAACAACAAGTGTATCTGTATTATTTGGATTCATCAGACTACTGTTCTCATCTTGAGTCTTATTTTCACAACGTTTCGGTTAATGTAACCTCCGACCTTCTTCAGGTGTGTCTTGTCGAACTCAGGAATGTTTCTGTCGAATTTGGGAATTTGAACAAAATTTCGAATGGAACTCTTTATTTACTTTACGGGGCTAGCATGCTGTTGTTCCGTCAGCCATGACTGGATAGAGGTTCTAAGTAATTCGTAATTGTATTTTTCGGTTGCCCACACTGAGAATTGAACCTTTAACGTTCAGGAGAATATCACTTTCACAATCGATTTTCCAAGTACTCTAACCATTGCACAAGGAGTGTTAGATTCATGTATTTTCTTATAAAGGATTTTCCAGGAAGCATGAATCGAGAGTGGAGCTCATGTTTCATTAGAGAACCTAAAAATGTGAAATTTAAACCATGCGTAATTAACACAAAATAAAAATTAAGCTGAAAATTGAACAAAGCTTTGAGCAAAACCCTACGATGAGGTTTTAACTGTAAAAAAATACTTTTCTAATTCCATAACTTCAGTAGTGTAAGTTGTATTTAAACATAGTTTTTTTTAAGCAGCACTATGATTTTTATTGATTTGAAAGATTTGGGGAACCTCACTTATTAAACATTTTTTTTAAGGATCCCTGATTGTTTTACTTCCAATTTTAGTGAGATTTAAATTTTAAATAAAAAAAAACACAAATGTATATAGATTACAAAAAAATAAGACCAAAACTTTGAGTAGGATATAAATGTTCCAACCATGTTGTCAGAGAAATTTAATATAATTCATCCCCTTCCCCCATTACGGAAAGATATGACACAAGGTTAGAAAGTCAGGATTGAAAAGCCAGTGTCAAAGATGTGTGTGCACTTTTGCCTACAATAATTTCTTTATAGCCTCATTGGCACTCTCCGGTAGGAGCTTTTCCAGGCGATTAGCAATAAACTAACCGATTCTCAAACAGAGAAGGAAAAACCTGGGGAGGTGGGGTTGGACCTCCTAGAACTGTGCAGAGCAATACTTCATTCTAACAGAAGCAAAGTGACCAACATAAATAAAGATGTATATCTGTAATGGACCATTCATATCATTTAAATTCTTCAGACTACTGCTCTCATTTTCAGTGTTATTTTCACAATGTTTCGATAAATGTAACCTCCGATCATCTTCAGGTGTATTTTGTCAAACTCATGAATTTTTTTGTAAAACTTTGGAATTGCATGCAATCTTGCAAAGACCTGTGACATAGTGGATAAAATACTTGGTAAAATTCCGTTGTTAAACTCTTCTGAATGTTGATGTTCTAATCCTCAGTGCTGGCCACACTCAAAATATAATTGTGAATTTATTTGGACTTCTATTCAATCATGGCTGAAGGAACGAGAGCATGCTACCCCTCTGAATTAAATTAAGGGTTCCATGTGAAATTTCATGCAGATTCCTGAGTTTGACATTTCTATACAAATATTTCAGAATTGGACAAAGATACACCTGAAGATGTTCGGAGGTTACATCGACTAAAACGTTATGAAAATAATACTCAAGATGAGAACAGTAGTCCGAAGAACCAAATAATATAAATAATGAATATTCATCTAAAAAATTCAGAAGTATAATGGCTGTAAAAAAAAAAACCCGCTCACATATGACTCTCGGCATTTTATAGAGGAAGAAAAATACCAAGACTGCTTATTAGATGTTTTAACAGTTTGAGAGTTTGTTTCATATTTTGGTGAATAAATTTCTTTCTTTTAGGCAGTCTATTATTTTGGATGTTTGTTATTTTGGATGTCTGTTATTTTGGATGTATATTATTTTGGATGTCTATTATTTTGGATGTTTATTATTTTGGATGTTTATTATTTTGGATGTCTATTATTTTGGATGTCTATTATTTTGGATGTTTATTATTTTGGATGTTTATTATTTTGGATGTCTATTATTTTGAATGTTTATTATTTTGGATGTCTATTATTTTGAATGTTTATTATTTTGGATGTCTATTATTTTGGATGTTTGTTATTTTGGATGTATATTATTTTGGATGACTATTATTTTGGATGTTTATTATTTTGGATGTTTATTATTTTTGGATGTTTATTATTTTGGATGTTTATTATTTTTGATGTCTATTATTTTGGATGTTTATTATTTTGGATGTCTATTATTTTGGATGTCCATTATTTTGGATGTCTATTATTTTGGATGTTTATTATTTTGGATGTCTATTATTTTGGATGCCTATTATTTTGGATGTTTATTATTTTGGATGTTTATTATTTTGGATGTTTATTATTTTGGATGTCTATTATTTTGGATGTTTATTATTTTGGATGTTTATTATTTTGGATGTTTATTATTTTGGATGTTTATTATTTTGGATGTTTGTTATTTTGGATGTTTATTATTTTGGATGTTTGTTATTTTGGATGTTTATTATTTTGGATGTCTATTATTTTGGATGTTTATTATTTTGGATGTTTGTTATTTTGGATG
Source organism: Euprymna scolopes (assembly GCF_053919585.1). NCBI lineage: Eukaryota > Metazoa > Mollusca > Cephalopoda > Sepiida > Sepiolidae > Euprymna > Euprymna scolopes. The sequence continues at coordinate 56,271,735 of NC_136483.1, forward strand.
TTTATTATTTTGGATGTTTACTATTTTGGATGTGTATTATTTTGGATGTTTATTATTTTGGATGTTTATTATTTTGGATGTCTATTATTTTGGATGTCTATTATTTTGGATGTCTATTATTTTGGATGTCTATTATTTTGGATGTCTATTATTTTGGATGTCTATTATTTTGGATGTTTATTATTTTGGATGTTTGTTATTTTGGATGTTTGTTATTTTGGATGTCTATTATTTTGGATGTTTATTATTTTGGATGTCTATTATTTTGTTAAAGAGATCTTTAAGGTTTGACTCATGTTAGTGTTTCTTTCGATATGAAGTAAAGTCAACATACTTTAGTAATATATGCTTGACAGTGAGTTTATCTTGACATGTGCATAATTTGGGTTCGACAACTTCCAATAGGTACAAGTGTGTTAAACAAATTCGGCCTATGTGTTAAAACATCTAATTAGCAGTCTTGGTATTTTCTTCCCCTTTAAGATGCTGAGAGTCGTATGTGAGAGGGTTTTAGTTCTTACTTTTACCCATCCCAAATAAGGTACATTTAGACTCATGCGGCTGCTATGAATTAGGGGCCAGATTTATGGAAGCATCCTTATTCACATTACATTTAAATTTTTGCGTATTGGTACAGTCAGGGAGGCGGGGAGGAAATTTCAAAGGCAAGTGACTCAAGGAAAAAAGCTATTTGATTAGAAATCCTTCCAGCATCCGGGGGGGGGGGAACCTCTACATCGAAGGAACAGCGCATTTTGCTGTTGGTTGGGTTAATAAGGAGTATTTATGTCGAGAGGAGCAAAAGTGCAGCAAAGTTTATTATAGTATTTTTATTGAAGTACTTGTAAAACAAGCACAGTGATGCAGCACTGTGGCTATGGGACAGAGGCTGGAGTGTGGTAGACAATGTGGGGCCTATCAGATTAGAAGCTTGGGGGGGGGTCCAAGAGGTAGCAACAATTCTCCATGTATGAGTTGTAACACCTACTATTGGAAGATTAATTTAATGTCTAGAAGTTTTCTAAGTCTATCCTTATCTGTGTTTATACAGGAGTTAATAGCACTGTTTTTTGGACTATTTGAGGATTTGATCTCTAGCACCTATTAAAGGTTCCATGTGTGATGAGTATTTCAACTAGTTAATCATAATTTACTTATATTAAAATGATCATTTATTTTTTTTTAATCTTCATTTTCCAATTAATATTTACATTCATTAAATCCTATAACTTGAATTAAGTAATCTGTATTTTTAAACTTTTTTTTTATTGTTTGGAAGTATTTTTGTGTTTGGTCTCTTGTACTTATTAAAGGTTCAACTATAAAGTTCTCTTATTATGAACCTGTTCTATAGTGGGTATTTCAACTAGTTATGAACAACAAATGTACCAGCATAGGCAAGCATAATCTATTATATAAATAAGATAAAGATAGAAACCTATGTCCAGAAAATGCTATACTCCACATTTCAGGTTACACCAGGCAGCCATACTAGTCTTTAATGCGGTTTAGTTTTTCTGGTGATGATGGACTCTCCCGTCGATTTCGACATATGAGGTTCCGCCACAACAACTAAATTGCTCGGAAATCCACACAGATGATTTGTTTATAGTGGTGAAGGATTTGTGTAGAACCAACCACACTTTCTGGTATTATTGCTAACCTTCGTCGACAGAGTATACAGTATACCGCAGGCTTTTACATCAAAGTTTCCTTCTCCCAGATGCATGGATGTGCATCTGTCTCAGTGAATTAATGCACCCCCAGATACCAACCTGGAAATTTCTACAATTTGGTGCGGTACATACAGTACCTAACCTTCCCAAATGGTCACCCATCTGGTACTGGCCAGGCTCAACATTGCTTAACTTCGTTGACTTGGCAAGAACAGTTGTGTCAACGTGATTGTGCCGTATGTTTATCTGATACGTAAGTCTTTCTTGTACCTCCTAATTTTCATTAATTTTATAACTCTTGATGTCCCATGATGATATTGGAGCTCATGTTTATTATGAAGGGTGTTCAATAAGTAATGCCCTTGATCCACTTCTCATAGCAGTAGGGCAATGAAACTTGGCACAGTTATTAGTTTTGAAAAAAAAAAAAATTAAATACTAAAATGAAATAAACATATTTTCATTTTTCAAGGTGTCTTTTTTTTTTGGGGGGGGGGGGTTATTTCTGATTATTTGCATTTGTATTTTTTCCGGTTTGTTTTGCTTTTGTTTTTGTTTTTTTGTTTTTTTTTTCATTAGTCTGCGTCCGTTACGACGCTCGGCTGACACTGATGATTGCTGGTCTCGCCCGATCCATGCTTGACGGGAATTCACGAGAATTCGGGTCAAATTATGCAAGAGTACCCCCATTTCTCCCATTGTTTAATGCAGTTCTGGAGACTATTTTTTACCCCCCCCCCCGGTTGGTTCTCCAACAATAACGTGGCTTTGTAAATCAAGGCTACATCTTTTGGAAACGCCTTCCTTTCATAAAAACAACTACATGGTTGGGAAAAGGTGAAAGTTAGAGAATGCAAAATTAGGAGAGTAAATAGGGGTGCAAGAGGGGCCACACTCCCATGCTTTTAATCTGCTATGTTTCGGATCAGAACATTGTCTTGCAGGAGAAATATACCTTTGCTGATCTTGTTCCGCCTCTTCGCTTTGATAATTTCTCTTAATTTCCTCAAAAGGTAAGCATAATAGTCTCTTGTAGTTGTTGTACCCTTTGCCAAGAAATCTATCACTACTCTGTTGTGTTACCAGAAGGACTGTGAACATCACCTTGCCAGCAGAAGGCTGCACTCTTGTCTCCTTTGGATATGGTGAGTCAGTGTGCTTCTACTGCATTGGCTGGGATTTGATCATTGAGTCATAGTGATATACACAGCTTTCATCCTTTGTAATCAGTTTTTTCATAAAGTTTGACAATTTTTCTTTTTGTCTGTGTACCACAAGACTGTTTCTCTGCCGACTACAACATGATCATCTTCAAATCCAATAGCAATTAAGCACTTGTCAAAACCCGTCCCCATATAAAAAAAACAAGCTTTGTTCATCTCGGTCGTCATTTTCAATCCTCTCATAATATTCTTAATCATGCACCTGACAATTTAGCTATTTCGTTAACCCTTATCCTCATATGGCTTTAGACATTGATGGCTCATTAGTAGGGCTATGACAAGAGAATATTCTTATCATTGTTTTGACTCTCGAATATATATCTGACACAGTTAGACACAGTACTACTCATTAGCAAACCGAAAAAATCAGGTCCTGGGTATGACCTTAAAAGACATCCAGTGATGAGGTCTCATTTGATATTATTTTTTTCTATGCAAAACTCAATCATGTTCTGCAGAGTAAAAAAAAACAACATTTTTTTTTTCTATGAAACGATTAGAGCAAATACTATGAATAAATAATTAAAGCTATAAAGAAATTGAGGCACATAAACTATTCCAAAATTACTTGATTCAGCTTTAAATAACCTGGTCGATATACTATAAAGCAAAGCAACTAAAAAAAAAATCATTATGTTATATATTAATGACTGTTTTTCTATTTACTTTCAGTAGCTGCTTATTATTATTTAATTGGGGTAAATAGCTTTAAATATTTTTATTCTTTTCCACTGGTTCCTAATTCTAATCGAGTATAGTTTTGCTATTTTGGGGCCACGATATTTTGTATAAACATTGAACAAACAAAAGAAAATCATAAAATTTGTTTATTTTTGTCTCCTCAAGAAGAAAGTTCCATTTCAGCCAACCTTGGATTTTGTATTTTTCTTAAAGGTTTTAAAAGATGTATTCTATAGTACCGAAATGAAAAGTGAAAGAAACAACAACAAAAAAAGACACACTAAGTCCCAGGGCATTTATCACTTGCTATAACAAAAAAGAAGGGAACAATAAAATAAATGTTACAACAAATCTTTTGGGGCAGTTTCTTCTGCAAATTTCTTTCAGACGTTCCAAATCTCCAAGGAATTCACGACACCATTTATCAAAGATAGAATTTCTTTCATTCGTTTTTTTTGGGAGGAGGGGGTAGAGATAGAGGGTTGCTTTAGATTAACAAAAGAAGAAACTGAAAGAAACTGCAACCGTCTTAATAGAGCAAATATTTCATTTTCTTACAGAAAAATATTGCTTTAAATCATTTTTTGATTTTGTAAATCTGTTGTATTTAATCTAAAATTTTCTATCCATTTCCTTGTCGTCTATTTCTATAAAATTAGGCATGTTTTGTGTTTTTATATTTGTATATACAGGATTAATGCCTAGACTAATTACCCGATCATTATGAATTTTGGAACATAACTGTAAGTGTAAGGAGTTCAAATGTGGAGTATATTAAGTTCAATTTGGTTTTATGTTATGGGGATAAAAAGTGGTTTAAAGCGTTTTGTAAAAAGGAAATGCAGTCCTTCGATTTTTGTTAAAGTTTAACAATAGATATTACCCGATAGTAATTAATAATTATTCCGCAAACTTCAGTTCTGAGGCAGTATAATATGGACACCAACTCCCATTTGAAAATTCAAATAATTCAAATTTTCATTGAATTGTATTCATAGATACTATCAGACACCAATGAAGCAATATTCTTTGAATTTTAATTTCTGTTTAAGACTCTTTTAATTTGAAACATTTTCTAGAATGAAGACAATATAATGAATTAAGATCAAGATTGGAATAATTATTTTTAACATAAACTTTAGAAGCATGTCGATTTTAATTTTTGAAGGAGACATAAAAATGGAGCAGAACTGTTCTGTTCAAGGAATTAATTTGGGCATGTGTATTCTTCTAGTATATGTAAGACAAAAAAATTGCCTTTCCATTGTCATATCTTTCTTATCCAATAAGGTCATAAACATAGTATAAATCCGACCGTTATTTATAGCAAAAAAATAAATCTAATATATAAATCTCACTATGCGTGTGTATGTGTGTCTGTCTCCGTTTTTCAATTTGTAGTTGATCGTTATTTATAGAAAAAAAAATAAAATAAAATGGTCACATTTCAGTTTGTGTAGTTTAAATGTTGGAAACTTGTGTGGAAGGTCTGGTGGATTTCTTGAGAGGATATATATTGACCGGCGTTTTGTCCAAGAAACTCGTTGGACAGGAAAATCTACTGAAATAATTGCAAGGAAAGAATGCAAGATGCCAGATGTTTTGGAATCGAAATAAAAAGTAAACAGATGGTGCCAGTATTTTTTTTTTTCATTGCAGAGAAAATTGGTAAGATTATCGAAGTTAATAATTTTTGTGAGAAATCATTACTGATCAAGTAGATGGTTGGTGAGACGATTTTCACAGTTATTTCTGTTATTGCACCATGTAACTTGAGTGGAGATATGAAAGGTGACTTTTATGATGAACTTATCTAATAAGATTGACAAGGAAGCAATACTTGCTGTGGAAGGAGATGTGAATGGTCATGTTGAAAAGATCCTTGGCAAGTTACGGATGTGCATAGAGTAAATAGATATAATAATAAGAATGCAGAAGAAGAAAAATTTATAAAGTTGGTATTTAGAAAAAGGAAAAGCTATCTCATCTCCATATATAATATTTTGATTGCAGAAATTCCCCTCTGGACCAAAGTAGCATAGTCTTGCAACAACAGATGCCACATACAAATTTATTATGTTTAGACTATTAGCCACTATCTTATGTACGCCATTTTTGACACATTTCGTATTTCTTATTTTTCACCCTAAATATTAAACCCTCCTACTGACCCAGTCCAGACTGGGTGGAAATATGCACATTCTACAGATATTGTGCTTGCACCCTTCATAACTGGATCATAAGCTCATAGATATAAGATAATCTTTCCATTTCCCGATTCAAAATTAATAAATTCTCCCTTCTCAAATCCTGCCCATTCTCATTGACTGAGAGCTGACAATTCGATTATTCCGAAATCTACCCTTTAATACATAAACGAAAGCTCCGTAACTTTTCAAATATGGCGGCACTCTCTACAAAAGGCAATCGTTTAAAAAAAAAACAAATACAAACATAATAACCGCTCATAAAGAGAAAATTAAATACTGATAATCTTACACTTACCTATGCCCCCCTCCCCAAAAAAGCAAACCCTGAAAAAAATATGTACAGGTACCATTGTTTATTTTTTAGTTTTGGAGCAGCTTTGCCAACCTTATATGACGCTATTTTTTATTTCTTTTACTTTGTTTTATAACAGGGCGTTTTTTTTTGTTTTTTTTAGCTTTTTATACTTTTTTTTTACATTTACTTTTAATGTGGGCGATTTAAATTTCTTACATATTTTTCGCCAATTAGCTAGATTTAAATCATGTTACTTATTTTGTCCGCATAGGTTTTCGACTATGAGAGAGAGAGAGAAAGAGAGAGAGAGAGAGAAAATAAAACTGATGTAGATATTGTTCACCATGAAATGTTTTTTTCTTCAGCATAAAAAGAAATGTAAAAAGCAAGCGAAAGAGAGTAAGAGAAAATGAGCGAATAAGTTGGGAAGAATATATACAGAAGGAGAGAGATAGATAGATAAATAGAGAGAGAAGAAATAAAAAACTGATGTAGATAGTGTTTTCCGTGTAATGTTCTTTTTATGCTGGTGAAAAAAAACAAGCATTTCACAGCATCAACATTATGTACAACAGTTTTTATTTTCTCTTTCTCTCCCACTCTTTTTATCTCTCTCTCTCTCTCTCTCTCTCTCTCTCTCTCTCCCTCTGTATATATTCTTCCCAATTCTCTCTTCCCTCTTTCGCTTTCTTTTTACATTTCTTTTTATGCCGAAATAAAAAAAATATTCTATATCAATGTTATCTACACCAGTTTTTATTCCCTCTCTCTCGCTCGCTTTTTACATTTCTTTTTCTGCCGAAATAAAAAACATTTTACGGCGTCAACACTACCTACAGCAGTTTTTATTTCCTCTCTCTCTCTCTCTCTCTCTCTCTCTCTCTCTCTCTCTCTCATTTTTTACATTTCTTTTTTCTGCTGAAATAAAAAGAACATTTTATGGCGTCAACATTGTCTATAACAGTTTTTATCTCCCCCTCCCCCTGTATATATTCTTCCCAACTCTGCTTCTCTCTCACACATTATCTCTTCTCTCACTCCGATTATTATTTCTCTTGCGCGTTTCTGTATCCATGTGTCCGTTTTACCATGTGGCTCACTACAATTAACTGCTATCACAAAAGCAAAAAAAAAATTCACCTACCTACATTCCATTCTGCCTTCACGTACGTTGTTAAACAAGAACTATAGGAGATGAGGATAAATAAATAAATACATCAACTATTTTCTTTATTAATTAACTTACGGATATTTTTCTATAATGAAAAGAACAGATTACCACACTCATTCCTTCTTAAAAAGAATGAATTTTGTCTTTTTTGTTTTTTTTTTGTGGAAGGGTTCCATTTACACAAACTGAGCCACAGCAACGCGTGGCCGGGTACTGCTAATTACATATAAATTTTGTACAGCAAACACTCATGTAGGTTATCTGCTGATTATGAAAATGGACAGAAAGTCTTTGATATGAAAGTAATACCTAGTGAAGGAATTGTGACACGTGACAAGCGATATGATTTCCATTCTGCAAGATCAACTGCTGATATGATGACGGTAATATCACAGGATCAGTGAATCTATTGATTTTGGCCACGTTTCCAGAGTAATAGCTCTCGAAATATCTAAAGCATTTGATAGGATTTAACATAAATGTCTACTTCACAAGATTTCTAGCTACAAAATAGCTGGAAATATCTTCTCAGCCATCGAGTCCTTTCTCTCTGATAGGTTTATTAAAGTAGTTCTTGATGGACAGAAATCCGAAGCTCACAGTATTAATGCTGGCATGCATGGCTGAAGGATTAATCTTAGGCCCAATTCTCTTCCTAATCTTCAATGATCTCCCCAATCATATTCTACAATCATTCATGTAAAAGAAATCTAAGCAAAAAATTAATAAATGAAGCATCAATATATATATATATATATATATATATATATATATATATATATAATTCACAGATTCTTTTGTTGCCTAAAAAGTACTAATATAAAAAAAGAAAAGAAAAATGGTAGAACTCCTAACCATTCTAGTACTGAACAAACTACATCAACTTGCAAATAACAAAGAAATAATTCTATGTTGGATACCGAGTCATATTGGGCTAATGGAAATGACAAAAAAAAGAGCTCAAAGGGAAATCTTTAAGAACAAAATACCAGAAAAAAATATAAATACAAAACTCAAATTAAAAAAAAATGATCATCAACAAATGGCAAGAGGAATGGAATCAATATGTAAACAATAAACTTCAAAATATTAAATCAATCATCAGAGAATGGCATACTAAAAACAACTCTAACAGAAAAAAAACAAGTTGTACTAAACCGATTACACATAGGCCACATTTGTTTAACACACTTGTACCTATTGGAAGTTGTCGAACCCAAATTATACACAACATGTCAAGATAAACTCACTGTTAAGCATATATTACTAAAGTATGTTGACTTTACTTCATATCGAAAGAAACACTAACATGAGTCAAACCTTAAAGATCTCTTCAACAAAATAGAACCATCCAAAATGATAGACATCCAAAATAATAGACATCCAAAATAATAGACATCCAAAATGATAGACATCCAAAATAATAGACATCCAAAATAATAGACATCCAAAATAATAAACATCCAAAATAATAGACATCCAAAATAATAGACATCCAAAATAATTGACATCCAAAATAATAAGCATCCAAAATAATAGACATCCAAAATAATAGACATCCAAAATAATAGACATCCAAAATAATAGACATCCAAAATAATAGACATCCAAAATAATAGACATCCAAAATAATAGACATCCAAAATAATAGACATCCAAAATAATAAACATCCAAAATAATAAACATCCAAAATAATAGACATCCAAAATAATAGACATCCAAAATAATAGACATCCAAAATAATAAACATCCAAAATAATAGACATCCAAAATAATAGACATCCAAAATAATAGACTGCCTAAAAGAAAGAAATTTATTCACCAAAATATGAAATAAACTCTCAAACTTGATACACACAGTAACACATTAAAATTCCCACAGAAGTTGATAGGTCTTTAAGCACAAATAAACAAACTATAGCACCACTGCAATAGCCGAGATCTTCCTGATTCTCAGTTCTCCGACCTGAAGTAAGTAGTACAATGTGGTAAAAAATGGCTAGTCATCTATAATGTATCCAAAACCAGACCTCTATTTTTTCACCACCTCTGTTTGATCCCAATTGAAATGAACAGCTTTCGTCTTGAGGAAGCATCCCGTTTTGACAAACTTCTAGAACTGATCTGAAATGGAAAACTTAGATCTGTTGCCAAAATTACTAGAAAAATTGTTGTATCATTTTATCGCTTCCAGAAATATTAGTACCCTTTCATGCCTTGACAGCATACGAAAGTATCTTTAAAATCTATTGAACGAGGATCTTTTTGCCTTCCTACTTCCTCTTTCTCACAGAAAATATACCGCGAGTTTATTTCTGCTCTATCGTTGCGTTTATGGTAGGTGCTCGACTAAGCTTCAATCTATGCCCCCCCCCTCTAAAATTTTCACAACAAGTACTCACCTAGCTAAAACAACTGTCAATCATTTTCCTCACTCTCTATCTGTGCCTAAAATTAAATGAAAACTCCATGAGCAAAGTTTCTTGCTCAGAACTGTCTGGAGAAGACAACACCGTGGGACTGCTTCCCAGCTGGCTATAACATGGTCATTTTCAAATCAAATGTAAATAAGTTCTTGTTAAGTCGTCTTCTTATATAATCAAACCCTACCCAAGTGTACTTTTACTGATCACCATAGTGTTATCTCACTGTCTACCTAACACTCATTAACTTTTATCATAGAGTGGCCTCCGGGCCTTGATAAGTAGTGACCCCTAAAAACAAAGCACAGGTTATTTGCAATTTTATGTTGAGGAAAATTCATGAGGTAGAGAAATTTTTATCCCAAGAGAAAACTGTGGAAATTGAATATAGAACATGTGAAATGCGAGTTTAGAGATGATAGTGCATTCAGTTACCAAATCCACTTCAGAAAGCATGGAAGAAGTTGAAAGATACACTGTTGGAAGTAACAATGGAAGGTCTTCCAAAAAACATGATGATGAAATGGGAAGTTGAGAATCCTATTAAAGAATAGCGAAAACGATTGCGTGAGTGTACAAAGGTTTTGATGCAAAAGAGTATGTCAATAAGAGCAATATACAAAACCGCTATGTAGACTGTCAAGTTAGATTTCTAGATAAACAACAAAGGACTCACTAATGAAATATTAAAAATGGCAGAGATAAATATGGATAGTGTCAGTGTGAAGTGCATTCGAAATGACAATGAAGTCTTCATAACAAATGAACAGAACAATAGGAATGCTTGGAAATGCAACTATGAGAAATTGTTGATTTGCTGAGTTTTCACGCAAAGTCTAGAGGTTGCTCGAGCAGTGTCTGGTCAAGCTGTGAAAATTCAGAAATAAATAGTACAGAAACCTGAGATTAAAATGAGAAAAAGAGGATCAATTGATAATGATCTGCTCCTAAAGGGAAGCACAAGCAAAATGGCTACAGACAAGAGAAGTTGGAAATCGTTCAAGAAACGTTTAACCTACATATAAGGCAAGAAGACGAAAAATGAAAATAATAATAATAATAATAATAATAATAATAATAATAATAATAATAATTTATGAGTAAATATTTATTATGAATAGCAACAAATAATAGTTAATAATAATTTTCCAAAGCCAAAATGTAAACATTATGAAGTTTCATCTGGTGTTCTTCTGGCTTGCCAAACCGAGAGCAGGCTTATAATATAATAATAATTGTGTTTACCTTTTTCAGGATATGGCCAGCTATAAAAGAAATAAACCTTTAATCTTATATTAAATGAGATTATATTAGAAAAACCTTGCATGAGGCCACTTCCCACTCTCTAAACAACAAATGCATTCTACAAAAAGTAGAACTATACCACAAAATGGTATCCCGTAAGTTTTAAAAAAGAGTAAGTTTTTTTATAGAATATAATATATATTTTTAAAAGGGAGAGAACATTAATGGCTACTAAACACTGTCCTCTAGTGTCTAAGGTCTCTCTGTACAGGGGTTTGTCAGGACAACCTGGCATGGGGATACTTTCCTATACAATATAGCTAAATATTTAAAATGACATAATATTCGAAGCTCAAATAAGATCACTTCGGTATGGTTACCCTACAATGGTTGATACAATAAATGATGCACCTTCCATAGGTGATGTTTCCTAAAGTAGCAGCACTAAACTAAATACTCCACCAGACTAGATAAATTCTTGTCCTGGAATCCAGTAATACCAAGAGATCACAAGAAAGATATACTATAATATATTTAACTAGTCAATTGGGGAGAAGAAAATTAATATTCGTAACTTTTTTATTAACTCAACGTTTATGAGAAAGAGACTGTAATGGAACCTTCGAATATCTATGCATCTCATATAGAGATCAAGTATTAGGTTCAGGAAGAGGCTCCTTGATTTTTGAGAACTGAAATAAAATGAAACAAAAATTTAGATGAGTTTCACACTCCTGGTAATCTTGCGATTCTCCAAACCAAAGTATTTAAATTCCCACAGCTGATATATTTTAACAGATGATTATTGACTGACCACAGCATTTTATTTTATCGTGTATTTTATCTTCATATACATGTGTGCATGCATGTATATATGCGTATATGTATGGATGTATGTGTGTGCGTATGTAGGCATATCTATATATATGCGTGTATTCATATATATATACTGTGTCAATCGCTTTATTGCAGATTAGTAAAATATCAATATTTCACTAAATATGTGTGACAGCAAAATTAAAATTATACTAGTTATTTCTAAAAATTTTATTAAAATCATGCGATATTCACGAAGTTATGACATTTTATTCTTTATCAAAGAATTTTCACTGTCCATCGCTTTATTGTGGGTCTCTTAAAATGTTGTTTTAGGGCAAAACTACAATGTCATATCTTGTGAACTTTATTTTTTATTATATTTTTCTGTCAAAGAATACTAAACGAAAGCACATCCTAGGTATGGACTTCATATAAATTATTTATCGACATATCCACTATTTTTTTAAATAACTTAAAACAACCTTTTGTCCCCCGAGGAAGTCAATTCTTTGATCTTAAAAGGAGTTATGGCTCTAGCAACACCAATTATGTTACCCCACAAGGCATCCATTGAAGTAAATTACTTTCCTCCCTCATAAACTCCTTTTTTTAATATTAATCAGAGATATTCAATGGGGTTATGGTCTGGAGAACACGGTGGTCAAGTCATGAGAGTTTTTCCAACGAATTCCATAGATTCAAGAAAGGATGCAGTCGCCTCAAGTAGAATGAAATGGTACATTGTCATGTATAAAAATCATCTGAAAGCGACGTGACAATGGTAGGTCATCTGGTCATGTTGACAAATGATTATCCAAAATGGCTGTGTATGCATTGCTGGTAAGCTTTACACCCTCTGGCGCTCGAAATGGCCCAACCAACTTATCCCAACGATTCCCAACAAGGACATCCCGGCCAAAACATGATGCCTCCACCTCCTTGTTGGCGATGAACTCTGTAATGGGTCGGAGTTCGGGTTTCAAGTTTTGGTCCATCTATCCGGACCGTCCAGAGTAGCATGGGCCTCATCTCTAAATAGAACCTGTGTTATATAGTTCATTATTATTATTATTCTTTTCTTGTTGTTGTTGTTGTTATATCTTATTAAAAGTGATACTTAGAGAGTCTTATTACAAGTGATGTTATTGAGTCTTAGAGAGAGAGATGTTCGTGTTATAAAGATTTATATATATAAAATGTTAATACTTAGAAGTGTAGAAGCTCTTTGAGTGAGGAGATAGTGTTGAGACAGTCTTAGTGTTCATATTGTGTATGTAAGACGTGTATGTAAGACGTGTATGTAAAGACATTTTAAACCACATGATATATATAAGACATATATAATAATTTTCACTTTACCTTTTTGGTAGAATTACAACACAAAGACGACGTTTATAAAAACACATGATGGGTTTATTTCTTCTCCCGACCGGTCGTGGTTTTCTGAGTCAAGAATTCAAAGCTTAACATTCTAAATTTCAAAAGTGACCGTCTCGCTTCTAGACGTTCGAATGTCCATGTCTGGACTGTCGTCTGTCGTCCTCAGACTCCCTCTGACTCTCTCTCCCAGTTTCTCCTTGCTTAACTTTAAAGTTTCTAACTATATCGAGAACTTCCCATTTTCCATGACGTCATACACATGTTAAAACATGTGTCTTCTTTCACGTGTTCTGGAAATGCGTGTCCAAAACTTTTTCCTTTGTTTACAAAAGGAATTTTAACCTATATTCCCAGTAACCTATATTTCCAATATGTTAAAAACATGTTTATTAAATTATCTTGTAGTTGCATTCTTTCAATTGAATTTTCATAACAGAATTGACAACGCACATTCTTTTCTTGAAACTATTTTATCTCTAAGCTAAACAATGGTTTGTTTTCACATTCCATTGCTAATTCTCTCTCGTAATCTATTTCTAAACTTAAATTACGAGGTTCGAATTTCGTCTATGCTATTTCATTTTCATTTTAACTAAATCTCTCTATTTTTATACTTACATGAAAAGGGGACAGTCCTTACCATGTAACACCTGTTGGAAATCCATTTTCATGTAATTCTGTGTCCAAGCCATTCGTTTTTCCCTATGTTGTTTGTTCAATGGAGGCATAGGAAGAGGTTTGATGTTCCTTGCAATCTCATTCAACACATTGTATCGGGCATGCCTGGATCTTGGAGCGATTCCAGCTTTTGCAAAAACGAAAGCAGTGGTGCCGTTTGTGTTTCGGTTGACTTCCCTATGAATTTTCCGAATATCACGATGTGAAAGGTTTCTCCTGATGCCCTTATTTTTCTGGATTGGGTGTTTGTTTAAGAATGGAGGCAAGGTTTTTGGATCCCATTCCAGCTCCGTTGCTAAATTTTTGATGGACAATACTTCTGTGAGTTCAGCAACTATCCTTTGCTTTTCAATAACCTTTATTTGCCTGTTTTTTGGCATTGTAAGAGATCTGCAATAAAGCGATGGACAGTATAATTTCTTTGATAATAAATAAAATGGCATAACTTCGTGAATATAGCATGAATTTTAATAAAATTTTGGGAAATAACTAAACTTAAAGCAGCCTTTTATGGTACAATTTTCATTTTTTTCTGACGTATATTTAAGGAAATATTAATATTTTACTAATCTGCAATAAAGCGCTTGACACAATTTATATATATATATATATATATAAACGGTTCTCATCAGATCGCCGAAGTTAAGCAACGTTGAGCTGAGCCTGGTTAGTACCAGATGGGTGACCATTTGGGAGTTCTAGGTGCTGTATGTGCTCTCCGCTTATCACACCATTTGTTTCGAGTCGTCCCGTACAGACACTTCACTTGCCACTCGTATTTAAGGATGTCGACTCAGGAGAGGTATGTTTGGAGATTGCGCACCTCCTGCCACAAAAATTTTATGCGCAGGCACCCCTATGTGGGTATCCATAGTCTGTCAAAGACTGAAAAAGCCTTGTATATATATATATATATATATATATATATCATGTACTTTTCTACATACTTTTTTCTACACACTGTAATATTACAGGACATGATCAGAAATTATCTTAAAATATGTCATACACATTGATATATATATATATATATATATATATTAGCGTATGTCTGTTAACAGACAGAGGGAACAAAGAATTTGTATTTGCTGTCCGGATTATACTGGCTTCCAGTAAGTTTATCAAATCCTGTCTTTGAGCAGATGTCTTTGAATTAATTAGGATGATTACTTGTTCTTTGCCACTTTTTGTTCTGCTGCGAATAATAATAACAATAATAATAACAATAATAATAATAATAATAATAATAATAATAATAATAATAATAATAATAATAATAATAATAATCTTTCTTTGTGCCAACAAAAGCCCAGTCATTTCCGAATGTGGTGTACGGTCCCGACGGGGTTGACAACATGAGTAACGGAATACAAACGCAATAATTTGTGAACGCCCTATCCTCCCCCACTTCCCCGCCAAAGAGGAAAATGTGTCTATGTTCTTCCAAGTCTTTGTAGAGATTTGCAGCTTTTCCCAAACACGGATATAATGGGAAACAGAAATCAATAAAAACAGAAAAGATTGGATTTTGTGTCAGTACATGATCACTTCTAAAGAAGATCTAAAAAAAGAAAAATAATGGTAGAATCTGGAACAATGAATATGTTCCTATTCTAACGATAAGTGATAAGCTGTCAATACTTATGCAATGTGTGTGTATATATATATATATATATATATATATATATATATATATATATATAATGCATCATGTTAGTTGAAAAAAAAAACAGTTTAGGTTCTACAAGAGCTAATATAAAGCATTTGATTAAAACCTACAGATTACGAAAATTCGGTACACCCAATAGACGCTGTAGTGTAGTTTTTAAATTACATACTGTATATATATATATATATATATATATATATATATATATAATCTGAAGTTATTTTTTTCCAGAGGTAGTAACCAATGAAGTTTAATGAGGTCAATACAAGAGTGCTCAATACCGAAGTATGGCAAACTTTGCTTTCGTATAAACTGTGTCGCCTGAAGAGTTCTCTAGTTACTGGTAACTAGTTGACCGAAACATACACACGATTGTGTAGCAACATATTACTGCTTATGTAAAAAAAAAAAAAAATGCATATATATATATATATATATATATATATATATATATACACGCACACACACTTTTTATTTGTTTTGCATGAGGATTAATATATCGCTACACATTCATGAACATGTTTCGGTCAACCAGTTACAAGTATCTAAAGACCTCTTCAGGCGATATTACTCATACAAAAGTTTAGTCCATAATAAATATTATTTAGAAATGTACAATTTACAAAAGAATTTACAATTTTATTGTAAATTGTAAATTCATGATTAATTTTCATTATGGACTAAACTTTTGTATAAGCAATATCGCCTGAAGAGGTTTCAAGTTACTTATAACTGGCTGACAGGAACATGCTCATGAATGTGTAGCAACATATAAATGGTTATGTAAAACAAATAAAAAGTATACATTGTCTTGCTTCGGTATTGAGAATTCTTGTATTAATCATGTTAAAACTTCCTTGGTTGCTCTACCTCTGGAAAATACTAACTTTTTATTATTATATATATATATATATATATATATATATATATATATATATATATATATATATATATAAGAATTATTATTTTTTTTACATCTACAAATACTAATGTTTCGTGTTTTCACAATCATCAGTGCAGGAATTGATAATTCATACAGGTTGAGAGATTCGAACCCAGCTACAAAATCACCTTTGACTTTATTTGCTAAGACATTACCTTCAGTCCATTAACAATTACCATGAAAATTAAAGGACATTTAGCTCTTATAAATGTCAAATGCGGGTACAACAGTAAACAGTCAAAAGGTTTCTAATGAGCGGAAATCGTGAACAAAGTTGACTGCTTTTTTATTTTTATTTCCCAGACAGTACTCAACAACAAATTAAACAAATTCAACAGAAAATTGAAAAAAAATCAAAAATCAATTCCTATTTGTAGCCGCGAAGGACGTCTTATTATAGTAGTTAAGTTATGAATTTTGTAATATTTATTTATTTTCTAGATGCAAGTGCTTATATTATATTTGTTTCAGCTTTTAATCTTTACTTTTATTTCATTGTTTTATTAATTGTGTAAATGGGTTTCTCGTGGAAAGATGTACCGAATCTATCTGTCAAGTTTCATTTGAAATAGAGCATAAATAGATCTGAAAATGCTGGTTTCTTACCCCCCCCCCCACGTTGACACGTTACTACTTATAAAAAACATGCTTGTCTAAGTAGCGAATGTCACGTGATAACTGTTTACTTTTCAAAATATGAAAACGCTGCATTTTTATTTCAAGCAAAGTCAATTCCTATTTGCAGCCACGAAGGACGTCTTATTATAGCAGTTAATTTATGAATTTCGTAATATTTCTTTTCTAAATGCAAGTGCTAATATTATATTTATTTCAGTTTTTAATCTTTATTTTTATTTCATTGTTTTATTAATTGTGTAAATGGTTTTCTCGTGGAATGATGTACCGAATCTATCTGGCAAGCTCCTTTGGAATATATATTTTATTTTATTTATTTATTTTTTTAAATGTTTTAAAAAATTTTTTATTTATTTTTTATCATAGATTTTTCTTGTCTATAAATGTTTATATTTTCCAAGTTGATAGCATAACAGATTTTGCAATTGTTTTCATTTTCAGTTGGTTAGAGGGGAATCTTTCACCTAACCCTCCCTTAAACACACCAAATGGACTTTTATTAAGTACAATACTTATTATTTTTTTTTAATGGAGAGTAGACAATGCACCGTGAATGCGTTATTGGCAGCACCCTTACTCTCGCTTCTCTTTATTTGTCCCTCAGTCCTCATTTTTAATGAGTGATTTTTCTGACAAAGGGAGAAGAAAAACTCTTTTCTAGGTTGGCAGTATTTTGCGTGAACAGCTGCCAGGGATTTAGGAAATTTTCTGTTTCTATGTCTATCCTTGTAGCCATGTCACTAGTAAGGGTGCTGGAGGTAAACGTTTTATCTGGGCTGTTGTTATCCGCCTGATAGTCAGGGACCTGAACCTTGGATTAACCACTAAGGAGGCTGTCCTATCAGCAGGTGCAAAGTACTAGGGCTGCTGTATTGCCATTTGGTGAATGGATTCTGGACCATGCAGTAGCTTCTGGTGGGGCCTCTCGATGCCATATTAGTGGGTAATTGTTACGGCTTTACCTTTGCATGTGCTACAAAAAAAAAATTCTTCATTTCTATTTCTCTCTTACTTTCCCTCTCTGCCCTGCTTCAGGCATGTCTATCGACCTAGTCCACAAATCCCAAAACTCCATCATGAAAAGTCTCAATATAAAACACATGATTAAACCCGGATCTCCAACTTCTAACATAGACCCCCACCACCAGGTCTTCTTCTCTAACATCAGGGGTCTACATTCTAACCTTCCAGAGGTTGAAACCCAATTACAGGAGACTAAACCAGACATATTATTTCTAAGTGAACCTGGCATTGGACAGATCATTTCCCTAGATGAGTTCGTAATTAAAGGATACTCTAATTTAACTTCCAAATCTCACTCCAAAGATTGCCATGGAATATGTGCCTATATAAAAGATGGCTTTCCATGTGGTAGGGACATCTCCAGAGAAGATCCTAACTTACCCTATATGTGCTTCCGAGTTGCACTAGCTCAAACTACTGCATTTATATTTGCTCTCTATCAACCCCAAAGCAGTGAAGTTACTATCTTTAAAAGTATATCTCAGAAAATTGACCACGCCCTATCTGCTAATCCTTCAGCTAATATTCATGTCTGTTCACAATGTGGAATGATTAACTCACTCAAACAAGACCGATGATGAGGGGAGGTTCTGTCATGATTTCTCCATTGCTTATGACCTCACTCAGATTGTTCACAAACCCACCCGTGTTCCCGATACTGACGGCCAGTATGCAAGTCTCCTAGACTTCTTTCTCACAACTTGTCCTGAACTGTGTTCAGCTTCTGTTCTGTCTCCAGTTGGATCTTCTGACCACTCAGTTGTATCAGGTAAGATAAAAATGAAATGTAATAAGTCCCCAGATGTACCTCTCCATCGTACAGTATATCGATACTCTATGGCTGACTGCGATAGCTTCCACACATTTATATCAGATCTACATCTGCGTTCCATGTTTAAAAAGGATGTGTCCTCTATAGTATCAGACCTGACAGAATGGTTAATTGTTGGTATAGACCGTTTCATACCCTCGAAAAAATTCCAGCAAAAACCTAACAGCCAGCCATGGTTCTCCGGAATGTGCTGCAGCCATTGCGCATAGAAATCACTTTTTCCATTGCTTCCAACGTAATAGATGCACTGAGACAAAAGCTGCTTTCAGAACTGCCAGCAACCACTGTAAAAAAGTAATAAAGAATGCAAGAGAGTTATATACTCAGTCCATTAAGTCCAAAGTAGCTGAGCAGCGGCTTGGTTCCCACCAGTTTTGGCAAGTAGCAAACAGAATCCTGAACAGAAGCGTGTGCTCTATCCCAACTCTCATAAATGGACCTGAAGTAAACTCTTCAGCATCAGACAAAGCCAAACTCTTTGCTAAGAACTTTACAGCTAATTCTACCCTTTATGATACAAATATCTGTACGTGATGTTGCCAAGCTAATTAAAAACCTTAATTCCAGTAAAGCAACCGGCCCGGACGGTATTCCAATTATAGTACTCAAAAGACTTCAACCAGAACTTGCGTCCATTCTTACAAAACTGTTTAAACATTGTCTTAAGGAGAGTTGCTTCCCGTCACCCTGGAAAATCTCATCAGTATGCCCCGTATTTAAGAATTCAGGTGATCGCTCATCTCCCTCACAGTATAGGCCAATAAGTCTCCTGTGCGTCATGAGTAAGTTGCTGGAATCTGTGTTAAATACAGAAGTAATCAACCATCTCAGCAAAAATAACCTTCTTAGTGACACGCAATATGGTTTACGTTCTGCTAGATCTACAGCAGATGTGCTTACAGTTATATCTCATAGGATTAGCAAATCTCTTGACGGAGTCTACCTTTCTAGGGCAATTGCTCTTGACATATCAAAGACCTTTGATAGAGTATGGCATAAAGGTTTACTTCACAAGATCTCCAGCTACGGTATAGCTGGAAATGTCTTCTCAATTATGAAATCATTTCTCTCTGATAGGTTCATAAGAGTAGTAGTTGATGGGCAGAAATAAGAAGCTCTTAGTATTAATGCTGGAGTCCCTCAGAGGTCCATCCTAAGCCCAACTCTCTTCCTGATCTATATTAATGATCTTCCAAATCACATCCTTCATCGTTCGTAGACATCTATGCTGATGACATTACTATCTATGGTAGCACATCTAAGACCGTAAACGACCGAGTTCTTTCTGATTCTCTCTACTCTGATCTTGAGCAAGTGGTATAATGGGAAAGTGGTGGCTTGTAACTTTTAATGCATCTAAAACCAAGCTTTTATCTTTACATCATCAACGCTCTGATCCCCATCTGGCATCAATTGAAATGAATGGCTCTCGTCTTGGGGAGGCCTCATGTTTTGACAAGCTTCTTGGCTTGACCTTTACTCCTGATCTTAAATGGAACACGTACATTAAATCTGTTGCCAAGGCCACTGGAAAAATAGTGGGATCCTTCTATCGATCCAGTAGATATCTCACTGCTGATGCAATTCTCTATCTATATAAGAGCCAGGTCCGTCCAAGGATGGAGTACTGTTGCCACATCTGGGCAGGAGCTGCTAGAAAGGACTTATCCTTCCTTGATAGAGTTCAAAATAGACTTTGTAGCTTTGTGGGGGATATCCTTTTCTCTTCCCTGCAACCTCTTTCTCACAGAAGAGATGTTGCGAGTTTGTCTCTGCTGTATCGTTATTTTCATGGCAGGTGCTCGGCTGAGCTCCATTCTATGGTTCCTCCTTGCCAAACTTTCACAAGAAACACCTGTCTAGCAGAAAGCATTATCACTAGTTTCCCCCACTCTTTATCTGTGCCTAAACCTAAGCGTAGATTCCATGAGTAAAGCTTCTTTCTTAGAACTGCACGCCTATGGAATTGTCTTCCGTTTTTCTGCTTTCCAGCTGACTACAATATGGTTGTCTTCAAGACTAACGCAAACAAGTTTTTGATGAGCCGTTCCATATAAGTTAACAAATTTACCAAATCTACATTACTAACGGTTACTATATTGTCCAATTTCTACTGTACACTCTTTAATCCTTATCCTTGAGTGGCCTCTTGACCTTGATAAGTGGTGATGCCTATGTAAAAAAAAAAAAAAAAAAACTTGAAATACTCTTAAAGGAGCTAATTACAAATAATAATAATAATAATAATAATAATAATAATTTTTATACCTAGGGTTTTCTGTTTATATATATATATATATATATATATATATATATATATAGTCCTGGTCAAAATCATAAGACCTCTTAAGAAAGTAAGCGTTTACACATATCGAAATTTTAATCAAACAAATGGTTAAAACCATTGCCAAAAGGGAAAATATGATGGAAAAAAAATGAAATCTGCTTCATTCGAAACCTTAACCCTGATCTAATAATTATTTTTTAAAAAACAAGCATTTTCACTTAGTCAAAATGATAAGACCACTGATAATTTATCTAACAAAAGGCAATTATAAATTACTAAAAAGGGTCTCAGTATATAGTATAGCCTCCATTATTACGAATTACTTCAAAAATTCTCTTCAGCATGCTTGCGACTAAGTTTTTTATCAGTTGCAAAGGAACTTTATCCCATGTACTGAAAACTGAATCAGAAAGTTTCTTTACCGAATCATACTGGGTTCCATCCTTGAACACTTCTTTTGTCATCCATCCCCAAAGATTTTCAATGGGATTGAGGTCCGGATAACATGCTGGATGATCTAACAATTCTATATTATTTGAAGAAAAGTATTCTCGTGCTTGTCGAGAAGTGTGTTGTCTTGCTGGAAAATCCAATTTCTTCTACACAGACGTGGACCTTCAGTCCTGATAGAAGCATTTTAAAGCATTGAAATGTACTTCAATGATGTTTACCGGCCTTTCACTACTTGCAACTTTAGGGTCCCAGCTGACGAGAAAGCACCCCAGATCATTAAGGACCCTCCTCCACTATGCAGAGTTGAAAAAGTCTCTTTGGGCAAATTTTTATCATTCCAATAGTGTTGAAATCCATCTGGACCATCTAGATTAAACTTTTTCTCATCGGAGAAAATTACATTTTCCCACTTCTCTTCATCCCAAGTCTGGTATTTGGTGGCATATTTAAGTCGGTTAGTTTTGTGCTGTTCAAGAAGACGTGGTTTCTGCAGTCACTTTAAATGATTGAAACTCTTCATTTTCAGATGCCTTCTGATGGTTTTAGGACTACATTTTGCTGCTGTTTGGATTTTCAATCGACTTGAGCTCATACTGGAGTTTTTTTTTAAACTTCTTCTGATACAGCGATTCAGTGATGGAGCTATTATTTTTGGTCGACCTGAACTCTTTTTGTGCCCATATTGATCTGGATTTCTTAAAAGATTTGTGATGACCGTTTTGCTACGATTCACTTTGTTTGCAATGGATCTATGGGAGAGTTCACCCCTATTAAGCTCAAAGATCCTTCCTCTCTCAAACTCTGATAATGGTTTCCCTTTTGCCATTTATAATTTAGTAAGATGTTTTTTATCCACTAACAAGTTGCTTTTAGTAACATAGAAAGCTTTTCGTGTTTCAAAACTAGCCGATTTTATTAAAGTGGTCTTATCATTTTGACTAGGTGAAAATGCTTGTTTTTTAAAAAATAATTATTAGATCAGGGTTAAGATTTCGGATGAAGCAGATGCCATTTTTTTCCATCATATTTTCCTTTTTGGCAATGGTTTCAACCATTTGCTTGATTAAAAATTCGATAATATGCATTAACGCTTACTTTCTTAAGTGGTCTTATGATTTTGACCAGGACTATATATATATATATATATATATATATATATATATATATATATATATATATATACTCCTTATATGAGGGTAGCTTGATTTTTCATTTTTTTTTTTATATCAAAAAGAATAATATTCCGAAAGTTATGTATATACCTATTAAATATAAATATCAAAAATTAGATTTTAATCTTCAACAATTTTTGGAGCATTTGGCATGAAGGATTTTAAATTAAAAAACCTCAATTTTTGCCAGATTTGATTATTGATGTGAAAAAAATCAAATGATTTCAATATCTAAATCAAGAAATCTTATTTTATTTCATGGAAATATAATAAAAAAAATCATCACAAAACTTCAAATTGAAAATTAAACCCCCCACCCCACTCTACTTTACCTGTATTGATTTTGAAATGCGGTAATTCTTTTTCTGTTACGAATAAAAATACAACAAATATAGAAAAAAACAAACAATTGCTTAATTATATTTAATATGTGGAGTCAAATCGTTCAATATACGAGCCCTCGGATGAAAATGTCTGTTTCAATTGTTGGTACAAACTTTTACTACTGCTGGTGTCTTGCATCAAAGTCATACACTGATTAAGAAGCCTCTGTTACTAACTTAACTGCTCGTTCCCCACCTTTAGAATGTGAAGGACAATCTGACAAGTCAAGCTTTTCATCAGTTAATAATGAATTCTGTAATTCATTGTCAGAAATGTCTACTGTGAGTGACGGCTCATGAACTCCATTTACTGATAAATCAATTTAATTTGTCCAGTGTAGAGCTTTAATGTCAATAATTCGGTTTTTAAAAATCTTTTCTTGACTGGCTTTCAACTGGAAGAGGAAATTCGTGATTAAAGTAACTTTTAATTTAGAGTAACGTAAAGGGAGGTAATGGGGTCAAAACAGGAAGACAGAACACCTAATTTTAAAGTAAAAAAAAGTAACTATCTCAACAACTTGACCTGATAAGAAAAAAATTATTATTTTCGGAATCAGCACCCCCAAATTAGTCTTAATCAGCTTAAAAAACTTGGACACCAAAAAATGTGTTGGTCAGTGATATCAATGTCAGAAAACCCCAACTTTTTTATATATAGATATGCAACAACCTGTATATAGATAGATTTGCATTGAATTTCATCCATAGTCATGAGACACCAATTAAGCAAGATTTTCTTGAATTTCAATTACTTAAGACTTAAGTTTTTAGACATTAGATAATGTAATAAGGATTATAGACAGAAGGTTTAGTATCATTATATCTTAATTTTAATCTTTGTCAAGGAGAGATAAAAATAATTAAAAACTGTTCTGTTAAGGATTTTACACTCTACATGTTTTCGGATAGATATATTTCCTGTTTATATATAAAGGAAATCCATTCGGATCCTTAAATTTAAATAAATCAAATCAACATTTATAGAAAAAAAATTTCCCTCTATATTCTTCAAAAATAAAATTTTACTTCTTATAGATTTCATGGATTATATACAATGTCCGACCAGATGTTTGTTGCAGTAACACACTTGTCCGGTTATCCAGCATTTGTTTCCGTTGGATAATCATTTCTGCTTATTAGCCAATTAAATCACTGCATTTGCTACAAATACGAAAATTTGCAACAACTTTTTGCTGCATAAATAGTAAATCCTTCATTTTTTTTCATTTTTTTTTTTTACAAGCGGGTTACCATATGCTAAAGCCTAAAAGCCACTCGAGGATTAGGGTTAATGAATGTCAGATGGCTAGTGAGACAACACCATGATGATCATTTATGGTGGAAATTGGTAGGATTTTATTATATAAGAGGGCACTTCAATAAAAACTTATTTACGTTGGACTTACAAACGACAATGTTATAGTCATTGGGAAGCAGCCTCGAGGTATTGTGTTCCACAAACTTGCAGTTCAGGGGGAAAAAATCTTTGTTCATGGAATTTTGGTTTAGTTTTAGGTACAGATAGAGAGTAAGATAAGTAATTGCCGCTGTTTGATGAGAATGCGACCAAAGATTAAAATTCAGTCGCGCAACTGCCATTATTATTTAATTTATACACTTAGTTAAAGTTAGCTGAACTATTTAATGATACTTCTAATTTCATTTATATGTGAACTTTGTATTTTTTGTCTGTATTCCTGTTTATTGTTAACTTTGCAATAAACAAACCAACTGATTTTACATACAAAGAAAATAACTTAATACCAACCTGTATTATATCAATTTCATTTTATTTTTTTTATTAACTGAATTGTTAAATACAAAAACATTCTATAATTAACTAATGAATAATTTTAATATTCTATAATTAACTAATGAATAATTTTAATAAATTTTGTGTAAGTACTATACTTTTCTTTCAAAGCTCTAAGACCAGACAACCTAAGGTTATACTCCTGGATTTTTTAGATGAGAATTGATTATTCATATTATTTATTTATTTATTTTTTTTTACCAAGGCCCGGAAGCCACTCATGGATAAGGGTTATTGCAAGTACAGTACGTTAGTGTGGAGATTTGATGAGGGGGCGGTTCATTAGGAATTTGTTAACGTTGGGCTTGAAGACATCCAGGTTGTAGTTAGGTGGGAAGCAGGCAGACGGAACAGAGTTCCACAGGCGTGCAGTTCTAAGAAAGAAGCTTTGTTCATGGAATCCACGTTTTGATTTAGGCATTTGTTCTATTATTCTCATCTTGAGTGTTATTTGCACATTTCGGTCGATGTAACCTTCAACCTTCTTTAGGTGCATCTCGTCAGAATCTGCACAGAATTTCAAACAAGATTGTTTATTTCAACCATGGGAGTAGCATGTTCTCATTCCATCAGCCATAACTTGATAGAAGTCTTAAGTAATTCACAATTGTATTTTTAGTACCAACTGCACTGAGGATTGAACCTGCAACCCCCAGAAAAGTGTAACTTACAACTAAATTTTACCAAGTACTTTATCTACTATATTACGAGTGTTTGCACACAAGTCTAGTATGAATACTAACAGCCTTAAACCTATTTTTGCTTTTTAGATATACAATCCGATATGTTAAGTTGTGAGATTACAGTAAAAATTACATTCTTCCTCCACATTTCCTGAAGTTGATCTAGTAACTGAAAACTTGGTCTCTAAACTCGAGTTCCCATCTTTTTCATTCAATCTACACACCTTTCTCATGGTGATGAACTTTCTCCTTACTTCATGAGCTTCTCTCAGTATAAAATTGCAAAGAACCAGTTTGCACTGTCACAATTTCTTCCTCTTTGACATCATTCTGCAGCTTATTTTTTTTTCTTTATAACCAGCACATTATCTTTGCTATACCAAATTCATATGTAACGAGATGAGATTCCTTTTTCCTAAAAAGAATTCTTTTTCCATATTCACCATATACATTTCCTCAATGCACACTCTGGCGCTACCAGATCAGGTTATCTCAATATACTGGCTTCTTGGCATAAAATGCATCAAATATTGATGTTATTGTTTTTTTTTTCCTATACAAAACTCAATCATGTTCTGCAAAAACGAAAACAACAATTTTGTATCGAAAATATTAATGTTATTGGGTTTTTTCTTTTTTTTTTCTATACAAAACTCAATCATGTTCTGCAAAAACGAAAACAACATTTTTCGTATAGAAAAATATCAAACCAATTTGAAAATATAAAGAACTTGAAGAATGAAAGCCTTTTCTGAAATTACTGGATTTAACATTAGATCACCGAAAAGTGTTGATATGTCGTAAAACAATGAAACAAAAAACAGGTCCTCCATGCACATCCTCAAAAACACCAAGGATTTTGTCAACATGATCATTCAAATCTGCCAAAGTAAATCCTTTCTTATCAAACTTACTAATTACTGAAATAAGCCTGTCATAAACTTATGGCACATAAACAGAAATAGCTGTAAAAATGTCCACATCAACTTTATCAGTATGATTCTCTCACTTAAATGATTCACTTCAATCACAGGAATTTTTATGTACATGAGCAGATATATGAAATTGATTTGGAAGCATTGAAACTGTCCATGTACGATTTATCTATGAAATTCTAGAACTGAGAATAACAAAACCAACCAGATATTAACGTAGTATATGTAGGTTTGTATTAACACCTGAAAAAAAAAGAGCAGCCAAAAACTCATTTTATAAATTTGTATTAATAAATCATTTATTTTAACGTAATAACTTTTTGAAATGCACTGAAACAACACTGTAAGTAGCTGTGCTCAAAATAATTAAGTTACCTACTATTATGATGTACAGGTAATTTTACGAAATAGATTGATATATATATATATTAGAAAAAATATTAGTGTTAATCTGAAATTAGACGCAGGTAGAGCAATGTAAGAATTTCTTTCTATTAATTTCGTATGTGCTTAGTTTTATTTAGATCATAAGCAAAAAAAAAAAAAAATGCCTCCATTCTAAAAATCTTCATAGCCGTACATTATGATGTAAAAATCAAAAGTAAGAAACTGCTCGTCAAAATCAAATATGGATTTGTCAGATTCAGAGTTATCTGTGTTAAACTTCTAAAATCCAACTGGCTTGGTTTTATATATTACAGAAATAAAAAGAAATGGTCTAGATAGCTTCATTTTTAATCGACAGTCTTATATTCTTTGTCTTCCAGATGATAGAGAATTCCAAAAAGAAAAGGACAAAAAAAAAACTTTCTTTTCAAGCTTCACACTTTTTTTCCAGACGTTTCCCTCTTCAAAATTATTGACAGGCAAAAAGTGCTTTTGTTAAACTTTTTTTTTTTTCCCTTGCTCTAAGACGCTGCATGTTTAGTTCTGGAAATGGTTTTGTTGCTCTCAAAGTGGCTTATTTCTTGTTCACTTCTACGAAAGCAATCAGGTAGCGCGTGAGATTTTTTTTTTTTTTTTTTTTTTTTGACAAATCCAGTATCTAAGGAAACGGTAGCGAAGTGTTCTCTTAACAAAATTCTGATTCTTGAACAGCTCAAGCAGAACTCACTACCGTTTTGCTTTCAGTTCATTTTACAAAAATTTCTTTCCATTTAATTTTTTCCCCCAACAATTTCTTTTACTGCCATTTTGTTTTTTCGATTGTCACTCCAGAAGTTTTCATTTTATCATTCACTTGTTTGTTTCTGATATACTCGATCACTTTTGTCTTCATATAAATGTTTCTTTTGATATAACAGGAATTTCTATGGAAAAGATTTTGTTTTTATTTTCTCAATGGAAATGGCTTCTATTTTTTTTTTTCTGTGGCTTTTCAATATTCCAATGAATATCTTTGATAAAATTTTAGCTTTCTTCTATTTCTTGATTTATCCAAACTATTTTTTTTTTTATCATAAATGATTTTCCTGGAGCTCGTTTTTAATTCTTTCCCTGATTTTTATTATTCTCTTTCGTATTTTCCTATATATACAGAGTGTCCAAAAAGTCACTGAAGGGGTTTCAACTTGAATAGACTCTTTATTTTTTATGATGTCTTTCTGTAATTTTAACACAATCTGACTAAGACATTTAGAAATTTAAAAAAAAATGCAAAATTCAAACAATTTTTATTTATGAAAAATAATGTCTTTTAAATGCTGCCCATTTTCAGCTTCGCATATTTGTGCTCTTTCTAAAATATCATTCACGGCAGATTACAGAATCTCTGGATTGCGATTTAACTCCTTATTTCGTTCCTGGTGTTTTCCTTCAATTCTTGCAGGGTTTGGGGTTTGTTATGACGCGTTGTTTTGTGTTGTGACTTGGGCTATCTCTTACGTGAAAATACCGTCGATAAGCTCTTTGAGTCAAACAATTGACCCCTGGTTTTGGTAAAACAATTTCACAACCTGCCTACATTGTTCAATACTACTTATCCATAATTAATTTCTAAAATATTATCTGCAAAATATCTGAAATAGAGAAAAAAATAATCCTAATTGTAAAATGACAAATATTTTCAACCCTTCAGTGAATTTTTGGGCACTCTATATGTTAGTGACAGAATGATTCCAATATTTTTCTTGATTTTGATACAATTACCGGTTCCAATTCTTTAGAAATCTATAATTATTTAACTATAGAGTTGCTATTTTTTCCGATTACCGTCAAAACACATTCTATAAATTTTAGTTTTATTGGTTGTTTAAAATCAATAAATATCTAATATTTTGACATTACTACCAACAGGGGAATATATATATATATATATATATATATATATATATATATATATAATGTATTGATTGGTTTCCTAGATGTAAATCCAATGAAACTGACATGATTATTAAAGAGTGCTCAATGCTGGACAGAGCTGGTATATAGTCTGTTTATTATACAAACATTATTGGTTACATATGTGCATACATGTTTCAGCGGAATCCCAATTCAAGGATAACACCTCATCAGACCAAAAAAAATATTGATTCTTTTTCTGGTCTGATCGAGTGTTATCTTTGAATTGGGATTCCACGGAAACATGTTGCACATATGTAACCAATAACGTTTGTATAATAAACAGACTATATATATAAACATTCTAAGGAGTCGACTCTACCTGAATCAACATTTTCATATCTCGTCAGGACTCCAAGTTAATCTCGCAATAAAATTTTCCCATAATGCCATCGAAAAGATAGAATAAACAACCCCTTTCTTTTTCTACTTTCGATTATTTGGTAGCCCCCTAACTCCCTCGCCCGCCAGTTGTCCGGGGTAAATGCATATATTTAAGACCCATTTATTAATTTTATGACCCAGGACTTGCATAGCTGACCGGCCAAAGAACAATTTAATTCCATATTATTAGGTACTTGTGACTAAACAATCAAAAAATCAAAAAATAAATAAAGCGGTCCAGGCGTAAGTGCATCTACTACGGGTGGATTCAAATGATTTGAATATTATATTTACTGCTGTTTCTATTTCTTAAATGAATGAAGCTGAAATTCACTATTTACCTTAAGCTGATTTGTTAATTTAGTTATTTAAATGAATTAATCTGTATTTGCCTTCAAACCAAATTCTTCATCTTAAATAGATATCATGTAGACATACAGACACGCGTGCATACATATAAACGTATCCCCATATGCGCATGTATCCATATACTCTGATAAGTATACGAGTAAACAAAACCAGAAATTAAATATAAATCAATAAAAATGCAATAAAATAAATAGATAAATCTGCACAAAGGTAAATACCTGATTGTGCACACACGCACACACAGCCATAAGCATATTCATACAAGCCTACGTGCACATGCACACACAGTTATCTATCTATCTATCTATCTATCTATATCCATATCTATATATATATATGTACTAGCGTGGGTGCCTGGCGTTGCCCGGGTGTTTGGAGGTGTGTGTTGAGCAAAAAAAAAAAAAAAAAAAAACGTGATAGCAGGAAGGCAGGCTCGAACCCGTATCGCAAAGGAGGAAAAGAACGGGAAAAAACGTGACGCTTTTGCTGTTACAACCACCGGCAAGCCACTAGTGACGTAGGTTTAAATTAAGGCCAGACAATCGAAAAGAGGGGATGACTTTCGAAAATATCAGCGAAAAAAGCGACCTCTCCCTGTTAGAAAAGTGCCAAGTTAAGGGTGAAGAAATTAATGTTTTAGCCAATTTTTCGATATTTGCCGTCTGAAGGGTTGAGCCTCAAAACGATACTGGTCTTGTGAAAATCCGTCGCCTTTGTCGAAGATTTTAGGCAGACATGCAAACATACATACATACATTTATATATTGGTAGCTAAAATTTTCGACCCAAACCGATTAAAAAGCTTGCCCTATGTCAAATTTCATATGTTTAGACTAGAAATTGTCTGAGTAATTTGGTAAAGATCGCACAGGTCAAATTTTTTTAATCTTTGACCCCTATTATGACCCCTTAACATTTATTGTTTTGGGCTCAAATCAAGTTATTAAGTTAGATCCATGTCCAAGGAACCTATATCTAAAAATTCAATTGTTTATACCCAAAATTGTCGGAGGAGTTTGGTAGATTTCCCAAAAGTCAAATCGTTGAACTTTGACCCCTTAACAGCCAAATTTCTGACCGAAAACGGATCATAAAGATTTTCCCAAATCCCAGTACCCTGTATATCAAATTTCGGGTCTGTAGA